>NW_006921599.1:4063199-4075400 GCF_000298275.1 Orycteropus afer afer
AGTGAATTTACTCTGTAAATCTTCACCCAAATCCTAATAATAAAAAAAAATAAATAAAAAAAAAAAAGATAACTTGCTGCTGTGTGTAGACTGTATTATGCGTGTGCTTTTAGGGGCTGAATGAGATGTGAGTTACTTGGACATGCTCAGAACTGAACTTTAGGAAGATAAAGTTGTCACCAATATGCAAAATGGCTAGGAGAAGAAAGACAAGCTATTTCGAAATGCCTGCGATTGATCATGAAGGAGAGAGGAAGTGAGGAAGTCACACTCATCCACATTCCAAAAGAGGCTACAGGAAGCAAGAGGAGAGATGCAAATAACGCCCAATTCATTTGAACCCAAGGAGCTCTGGTGCCACAGTGGTTAAAGCTTTCAGCTGGTAACCAAAAGTTTGGCAGTTCAAACCCACCTACACTCCGTTAGAGCAAGATGAGGCAGTCTGGTTCCATAAAGATTTACAGCCTTGCAAACCCTATAAAGCACTTCTACTCTGTCCTAGAGGGTCACTATGAGTTGGAATTGATTCTGTGGCATTGAGTTCACTGGAGGCCAGGAGTGAGAGGCCAGGAGTTTCTCACTAACTCTTTATTTAATCCTCTCCACAGCCTATAGTTCTTGTTACAAAAATCAGTTTGCAAGGTTTTAACCAGTGGCCACCCGGTCAACTCTGATTCACAGTGATTCCATGTATGTCAGAGTAGAACTGTGAGCTGTAGAATTTTCAATGACTAATTTTTCAGAAGTACATCACTAGGTCTTTTTTCTGAGATGCCTCAGGGTGGACTTGAACCTCCAACCTTTTGGTTAACAGTCTAGTGCTTAACTGTATACACCATCCAGAGACTCTGGTTTTAACCTGGACCTTCTGAAAAATTGGTCCCAGGGCAGTGGCCTCGGGTGCTTTTTCCATTCAGTTGGTCTCTATTTCCCTCTGTTAAATGAACGAAAGGATGCTGACTGTGTTTTGGGAGGTACCAATAGCTCTCTCCTACTCTTCATGCCTTTCAGATCTTTTAATTAGATTATAACCAAAGTAGTGAGATCTCAGGAATTTCAGGATGGATCCAACTTAATAAAACCAAGTAACGAGGTTTTTACTGAGGACACATCTGCACTCTCTTGCTGGAGCTAGTTTGAAATGTTGCTGGGGGATTTAGGTTAAAGCAAAGTTGGGGGTAACACTTTCAGCTATATTTTAATTTGTACTTAATTTGCATTTTAATGTAAATGAGTTTCAGATCCTTCTTGAGAGAAGATTTTGACTGGGAAACAGTGGATGGTTGGGCCCGAGTGAGGGGTGAGGGTTAGGGGAGTAGAATGGGGAAGGGGAAAGGGGAAGAATGTGGCACTGAACTTCACTCCTTCACATGGGGGGTGTGCAGAGCCAGGAAGCCACCACCCACCCCCTTCCTGAGCACAGTGCTCTGAACAAGCTGAATGAAGAAGAAGGGAAATAATCTGGCTTTATAACTTTGCATTGTCTGTGCTTGATTAATTCTAATGTGAGATGTGCATCCGGACAGTTGTCTTAAAATAAAGAAGATAGGCCCACTTCACTCTTGAGATTTAAATATTTCCTGGTACCTGCCTGCAGAAACTCTGAGCAAGAATGAAAGTCCAGGCTGGCCCCTACTTCCTAGCCTCAGAGTCTGTTTCCCACTTGCCCACTCTGCCAGCTTCTGCACCAGCTTTTTGCAAAAATGATATATGGCAGAACCGGGGGAGAGAGAGGAAGGGAGCTCTGAGAGTAGCTTAACTGAGTTAATTGAGCTTTATAAATATCCTGGGCCAGAGGGAATCGAGTAATTGCATCATAAGCCTTCTCATCTTAGCTACTAATGTATCGTATTATTCACATCCACTTGGCCCTATGAATTTTCTGCATAAAAGAGTACAAGATACAAAAGGCTCATAAAATCATCTGAAAGAAAAAAAAAATTAAAGAAAGAAAACCCGCATGAATTGAATTCTTGGCGAAAGACTACAAATATGTCCCTAGAGCTGGTGAAGCAAGTTATTTTTAGATGACTTTGCTCTAAAATATGATGATGTCTGTCTGTGAGTTCATACTACACGTAACAAACTCCTTGAGCTTAGTTGGTCCTTAAAAAAAAAAAAAAAAAGCTCCATTTTCCCTTTTTATTGCATAATAAAATAACATGAACAGTCTCCCGGTGACGTCTCTTGGAAACATTCCTTAATTCAAAGTACGTTTTTTCTGCTTCCATTGCCACGTTTGCCTTCATGTGAACCCTTTGTCCTACTTTTGTAATCTAAAGATGATAGAAATTCCACTTCTCACCATTCATACAGTATTTTAGTTGTCACCCATTTTTAACCCATGAGCTCACCCTGAGGAGTCATCAGATTTCCTATATTACAACCCTCTGCTATGTTTTCTAATGAAAAGGTTGAAGACTAGCACTTTTTATGGCATTGCAAGGGAGGAGGGGTTAAGCCACTGGGAGTTACAGAGATCTGAGGTTGTGATAAGAGATCTGCCAATGATTAGTAGACCTCACCTAGTTGGTCTTAAAATGGAATTAATCCAGATGGTGCCAATGGGAATTAAGGAGCTGCATGGTCCCGGAGCAAACACAATACCTGTCTTTTGGATGCTTTTAATCTCAGAGGCCAATGAGGGAAATGGGGGCTTTCCTAGGCCTAGCCAAGAATCCCCCAGGGATTATCATACCGAGCACTCTTGATTCAAAGTGACTGCTTATCAGATACTAGAAAAGTCTTCTAAATCATTAAAGGATTATAAGTCTGTTTGAAAGCCCCATGCTATTGGAATTAATAGGAGTTTTAAAGTCATTTATATATATTTGTGACTACAGAGGTTTTTGTTAATCTTGGCCACATACATTTTTGGAAGGAATCAAGTTTACTTCTTCTGGAAAGCATGAACTGGGTATAGATGAGTTTCCTTTGTGTATCCTGTTTACTTTGCCTATAGAATCTGTTCTGTTCACATTGTGGACAAATTTTAGGAAATACATGCAACAGCAGCCTTACAGTGCTTAATTCTTTATATTTCCAGCAACCTAGAATTTGGCATTAGGGTAGATCTTTAGCGTATGTCTTACTTTTAGGCACTACAAAAATCCAGATGATCTCTGTGCTCTCAAAGTCTTGCCCCTTAAATTATTCCTTATCAAATTGATAAGAGAAATAATAAATTTCCAGTCTCCAGCTTCCAGCTCCAATCTCTGGTCAAATACACATTCTGTGGTTAGACCATTAGATCATCCTTTGCACTGTTACCATTCGCTACACTCTAACATGAATGAGGATTCTGAGAGATTTTGTAGAGTAGAGAACTCAGGGTGCTGGTTTGCTGTGGGTGATCAAGAGTATGATTCTCTGAGAGTGGAAATGAATAAATTCTGGTTTTGCTTAATTCCACAGGTGTGCATGAGATAGTGTAATTATCAAAGGAGACGCGCTTGCAAATTTAGATGCACTATTTCTGCTAATAGAAATGTAGTATATAGTGCCTTAGAATGTAAGATCAACTCCCATTCCTGAAGGCTCCCATATATAGCCTTTGTGGGTGTGCACTAACCTGTGACAATGCGAGCAGAAAATTGCTTTCATTAAGAAGTAGGAGGCATTAGTATCTACTTGACTTTGAGACTGAGTAATGCAAAACCCTTGTCAAATCATAGTTTGTGTATAGAAGGATTTGCATCCCTTTTGTGAAAGTCAAGATTCAAGTTTGACCTAAGGCCAAACTTCTAGAGTAAGGCAAATGCATGCACTTTTGCATGCATAAACAAATATTCGTTGAGTTCCTATCATGCATTGTGCCTTCCACCAGTGCTAATGAATTTGCTTTCAACAGTGTTTCACTGACATTTGCTGTCAATTTAACTTTCAATCCTTTGTAATAAATATGTCTTTTTCTCTTTAGTAGCTTTGAAAAATTTTTCCCTCCCTTTGTTATCGATAATTTGTGGTCTGATGATATGTATTGAGATGTAGAATTACTATTTGTTTATCCTTCTGGATGTTTGGACTAAACTGTTGCTTTGATGACTCAAGTCTCTCTGCAGTTGTAAAGAATCATCAGCAAATATCTTCCAAATTTGCTTTTCTACCTTTTTGGGAAATCCTATTAGACATATGGGAGCTCTGGTAGCATAGTGTCTATGGCACTCGACTGCTAACCAGAAGGCTGGTGGTTCAAACCCACCAGCCACTCCTCGGAAGGAAGATGGGGCAATCTACTTCCGTAGTGATACTGCTTTGGAAACCCAAGGAGGGGTCGCTATGAGTCGGGTCCGACTCAATGGCATATAACAACAACAACATTAGACATATATGTTGTATCCTTCCATTTATCCTCAAAGTCCTTTAAATATTTTGTCACATATTTTTCTCTATCTCTTTGTGATGTATTCCAGTGAAATTCTTAGGAGTATCTTGCAATTGGGTTTTTCTGTACAGTATAGCTACCTATCAAGACTTTTTTCAATATATATGTTTTCATGTCTAATTTTCTTTTTATTTGTTTGTTTTTCATGTCTAATTTCTCTTACTTTACTATTTTAGGATTGAGTTATTTTTACATTTTCTTCCTATTTTTGTCAAAAGTGTGTTGTATTTGTAGTGAATACTATTCTTTCATTTATCTCCTTTATCACTCCAAATGTACTTATTTCAAATTCTTTGTCAGACAATTGTCTTATGTTAACTTTGTTTAGTTGAAATATAATGTTTGACTGGTGAGTTATATTTCTGTATAGCTCTTTTATGATTTGGTATTAGCATTTACAGGCTTTTTTTTTTTTTTTCTTTGTAGCTGTTGTTTTTTTCCTTTCTTTCTTTCCACTCTACCTATCCTTCCCTCCTTGGTTATGTTTGTAATTGTCTCCTCCCAGATCTCTGAGGCTCCCTCATCAGAAATAAGTCTTAAATTGCAGGTTGGGGCTCATACACCTCAAGAATATTGGGTTTATGGCCAATCTGGTCAAAGAGCTCACAGTCAGCTTGTTTCAGGTCCTAGAGATGAGGCTATTTTCACGTCTACCAACATCATAAAAAAGAAAAAAATATCAGATCAACAATTACCATAACTTTTCTCAGGGTTGTTTTAAAATCAGACAGAACTCCACCCTACTCTCCAGCGTGGTTCTTATTGCCACTCTATATAGGATAATGTTATTCACTATTACCTCACAAAGGAATTCTGGTGGTAGAATGGATAGGACATTTGGCTGCTATCCAAAAGGTCAGCAGTTTGAGCCTACTAGCTGTTCTGTGGAAGAAAGAGGAGGCAATTTGCTTTCATAAAGATTTATAGCCTTGGAAACCCAATAGGGGGTGCTATGAGTCAGAATCGATTCCATGGACGTGAATTTTGGTTTCTGTGGCTTATTACCTCAGATGAATCAAACTACTAATTCTATCTGTTTCCTGCTCTAGAACCTGGCAGGCCCATAGCTTTTTGCCATATACTACCACTTACCTAGTTTTCTGATCTATATTCCTGGTCAGTGTAGATGCTCTTCTTGCATAAACCTAACCAGGTTTGGGAGTCCTGGTTGAATGCTTGACTACTGTTTTGGTTACCTCATGATGCTCTAACAGAAAATATCACAAATGGGATGGTTCAAACAAACAGCGATTTATTCTCTTACAATTTTGGAGGCTAGAAGTCAGAGTTCAAAGTGCCAGACTCTAGGGGCTGGGTGAAAGCCCCTCAACCTTGGGTTTCAGCTCTGCCTCTTGTTCCCTGCCCATTGACGCTGGAGGCTTTTCTTCACTCAGGCAGCTGCTGGCTGCTGAGGCTCATAAACTTAAGGTTGACAAGTAAAAAGGCACAGTCCTAATACCACCAAACAACACAGCATTCTGCTAATTCAAGTCCAGGAAAAGTCCCCAGATTGGCAGGGCATGGCAGGCTGCTGAACAATGACTTGGCTACATGTAAGGTTCTAGTGTGCCAAAAAGCTGCAGACCTTCTTTAACGTTGCTTCTTATATACTGGAAGCAGCCCACATCCCTAAAGCAGCTACTTAGCTGCTCTAGTAGATGCCACCATGGAATTGATTGCCAATTTCACCGTGGGGAATAACTATATCCAGCTGCCCAGACACTCAACTAGGCCCAGGCAAGTTGACAACAACCTTAACTACCATAACTACTAACTGAAAGGTTGGCAGTTCAAAACCATCCAGAGGCATTTTAGAAGAAAGGCCTAGTAATCTGCTTCTGAAAGGACATAGCCATTGAAAACCCTGGAGAGCATCATTCTACTGTGTACACATGGGGTCGTCATGAGTCAGAATCAAGTCAGTGGCAACTGGTTCATATCTTATTAAAAATTATCTGTTTATTTAATATTTTATCTATCATTGTTCTTGTTTGAAGCATACATTTGATGATCTAACTTTGATGCCTCCCTCTTTAGGGTGGTTCTTGCTTAGATGTACCCATCAAATTGATTTTTAAATACACTGAGCCCAAATGAAGTAAACATTTCTTGGTGTTTTCTTAAACACTGTCCAGTAGAAAAATAATGCAGGGTATGTATGTAATTTTAAATTTCCCAGTAGCTACATTAAAAACCAAACTCACTGCCGTCTGGTGGATTAGACTCATAGCAAACCCTCCTTGGGTTTCTGAGGCAGTATCTCCATGGAAGTAGATTGCCCAATCTTCGCTCTGAGGAGTGGTTGGTGGCTTTGAACCTTCAGCCTTCTGGTTAGCCGTCAAATGCCTTAGGCACTACACCACCAGTAGCTATATTAGAAATATAAAAGAATAGATAAAATTAACTTTGATAATGTATTTTATTTAACCCAATATTTCCCACATACTATCATTTCAACATGTAATCAATATAAAAATTCTTCATATTTGACATTCTTTTTATACTAAGTCTTCAAAATCTGTTGTTTGTTTTATACTTACAGCACATCTCAATTCAGACTCACCACAGTTCAAATGCTTAATAATCACCTATGGCTAGTGGTTTCTGTATTGGACAATATAGATCGACAGTGTCTGTAAAACTACTACTAATGGAAAGGTTGCCTGTTCTAACTCACCCAGAGGTACCTCAGAAGAAAGGCCTGGTGATCTGGAGCATCATTCGACTATGCACACTTGGCAGTTGTCATGAGTTGAATTGACTTGACAGTGACTGGTTTTTGTTTTGTTTTGTCAATTTGTTTAGTTTTTATTTAATCATTACCAACTCTTGGATTTTCTTAGATCTTTCCTCCAAGAATCTCACTGCATAATTAAGACACAGAATACAAAATTTAAATGGCCTCAAAGACCATCTAATTTTTCTGTACATTATAATTATACTTTGCTAACATATTTGGATAAGTCACCTTAATCTTGTTTTGAATGTAGAGAAGATAGTGAAAAGCCTTAAGTGTACAAGTTTACAACAGAAACAAGATCAATTGTATTATCAATTCTGAAAAACTGATTTCTGAAAAAACAAAGTTTTACTTTTTCCCAGTGACATGAAATGAAAATGTACAAGGTTTGAAGTGGCCATTGCATTAATTATCTAAGAAATTAATTAAATATTTATGCTCCATTTGCTGCCATAAAGCATTTGAAGGTATTTGAAGGAGCTCTGGTGGCATAGTGGATAAGGCAATTTGTCTGCTAACCAGAAAGTCAGTAGTTCAAACTCACCAGCCACTCCTCAGAAAAAGGTTGGGCAATCTACTTCTGTAGTGATACAGCCTCGGAAACCCGAGGAGGGGTCGGTGTGAGTCAGATCTGACTCAACAGCAGTGAGTTTGGTTTGGTTTGGTTTGGTAATTAGGTTTGGAGTCTTGGGTGGCACAAATGATTATACTTCAGATGGAGTTTTATGGGTTTATATAGGATTATTTTTACTTGAGGTTAATTTTAAGCAACCTCTAGACAAAGGGATATTTGGCTTCACTGAGTGTTCTGACTGTATTATTATTTTTTTAAGTTGGGTTTATTGAGGTATAAGTTTGAAACAGTGAATTGATCTCTTTTAGTGTAAAGTTCACTGAATTTTTAAAATAATATTTTATTGTGTTTTTGGTGAAAGTTTGCACAGCAAATCAGGTTCCCACTTGACAATATCTCTACAAATTGTTCAGTGACATTAATTGCATTTTCCACAACATGTCCTCATTCTCTTTAATTGCATTCTGGTTGTTCCATTTCCAGTACTCTAGTTTCCCTGCCTCCCTTATCTCCTCATCTTTGCTTTAGAGTAATTGTTGACCTTTTGCTCTCCTGTAGATGGTTCTTTAAGAAGTTAAGTACTCAATAGGTAATACCCTTTATTTTGTTTGCCAATCTATTGTTTTGTTCAAAGGTAACCTTAGTTTTGGTTCAAAGTTTGAAAAGTTATCTCACAGTGATAGTCTCAGGGAATCCACTAGTCCCAACTGGTCCAGTAAACCTGGACTTTTTAAGAATTTGCATTCTGTTCTACATTTTTTCCTCCTGTTATGTCAGGGTCCAACTATTGTAGCCCTGAACAGAACAGATTTAACTCTTAATTTTGACAAGTTATTTACAATCTGATTTCTGGGTATCTCAAACAACTAGAATAGGTCCTTTTGGATGAAGAAATTCCTGTCTTCCATGTGGATATTAACAAAGTCTGCTGATTCTGGGGAAAGTAAGCCTTTTAAAATATATTGTTACATTGTTAAACCATTTGTTTTCTAAAAAATGGGACCACCTTCTCTCAGGATCTCTAAATCACACTACTTTACAAAACTGTTTATTTACACAGCTTAGAAACATTGATAGTTCATCGACCTCCTGATTTTATGACCAGTCTTTAGACTTGCTAATTTGTCACATCTTTTGAAATCTGTGCCTTCATGCGTAGTGGTTTTCCCTGGTAATTCCCAATCATGTCATATTTAATGAAAACAATACCAGTAATCATATTGGTGGTGCATAGCTCTTTTCTCTTGGGAATCTCCAAATGGATTCCAGATTGGTGAGAGTCAGTTTTCAAAACCTCCTGTGAAGAAAGAACAGGGAGGATTAGTTCCCAATCAAGGTAGGGGAAGTGAGGCTCACAGGATCAGTCATGACTCCATGTCAGGCAGGGCATCTGTGCTGTGACACTTCCATTCCAATAATCTCAAATACACCTATTTGGCAGGGACTCCTCTCATGCTGGCTAGGGAGCCAGCACATTGTCATCACAGTTGGATATGACAGATTGCAGGAGTGTAGACATTGTTCCTGATGGGATGGGAATCATGTTTATATCCTATCATCAGAATTGCTTCATTTCTTGTGTGAATAGTGCCCTCCTTTCTAGTTCTCAGTATCTCACTTACTTTGCTTTATTTTTTCCAATGACACTTAACAACCTTGTTGCTGTTAGTTGCCTTCGAGTTGGTTCTGATTCATGGCGACTCCATGTACAACAGAAGGAAATGCTGCCTAGGCCTACATCACCTTCATGATCATTATTGTTGCTGTTGTTATGTACTGTCCAGTTGGACCCTATTCATAGCGACCCCTCCTTGGGTTTCTGAGGCAGTATCACTATGGAAGTAGATTGCCCAACCTTCCTTCGGAGGAGTGGCTGGTGGGTTTGAACCGCCAGCCTTCTGGTTAGCAGTCGAGTGCCTTAGGCACTACGCCACCAGAGCTCCTTCATGATCATTAGTGTTCTCCATTGTTGTGGTTATTGTCATCTCATTGAGGACCTACTTCTCTTTCTCTGGCTCTGCACTTTACCAAACATGATGCCTTTCTCCAGCAATTGTCTCTTCTAGTGATGAGTACAAAGTAAACAAATTGAAGTCTCAGACAATATTTTGTGATCCATAGGGTTTTCACTCATTGATTTTTAGAAGTAGATAACCAGGCCTTTCTTCCTAGTCTGAGTCTGGAAGCTCCACTGTAATCTGTCCACTATGGGTGACCGTGCTGGTATTTGAAATAGTGATGGCATAGCTTCCGGCACCACAGCAACACACAAGCCACCACAGTGCAACAAACTTACATGTTGTATGTTTGCCCATTTTCTGTCTCTACCTAACTTCCTAACTTCATAAGGTTCTAAATTTATTTTGCCACATTTGTGTTTCCTGTTTGAGGCACTTTAAAAAAAAAGAAAACTTAACAAATATTTACAAATGAAAGAATGAGTTTACATGCAAGAATGTACCTTCCTTCAAAATATTAAGTGGAATTAGAGAAATGTAGATCAAAATCACAGTGCTATAGTTTGTTAGTTGTAAGATCTTGAGCAAGTTGCTTACCCTCTCTGTTTTTCATGTTTCTCGGGTATAAAATGGAGTAATATTATCTGCCTTATAGACTCATTGGAGATTATGTGATGCAAAAAGCTCAGCCAAGCAGAAATATGGAAAGTATTTTGAAAAATGTATTACTTTCCAGTGGTTCCTCACCTGGAAATTTGTTAGAATTCAGAACCTTCCCTTCTACCACTCCATGCACTATTTGATCCCATACACTCAACTAGTTCTTGAGGTTGAAACCTCAAGACCAAGTCACATGTCTTCATTTCTTCAATGGTAAGAGGTGAAGAACTGGCACAGTCACGGCTCAGGGGAGGGGAGTGGTATGGAGGGAGGAAGAAGAGGTGGGGGAGGGGGTCTCTGTGGCAGCAGAAACATACGTAGGCTTTTCCCACCAAATCTAAACACAGTCACTTTGCTTCACACACAGGGGTCACAGGCCTGCTTCATACCACAACCCAGCAAGGGCAGTTTCTGAGGAGGGGGCTCAAAACACTCTACCACATGGGGCTTTCAACAAACAAAGGGAGAAGAATTTGGCCCACCACCTTCTACCTGGGGTTATCAACCTGACTTTGCTGAATGGTGCTTTTTCCTTATTGGGGCAAGCAGCGGGGTGGGGTGGGGGGGCGGGGAGTGGCAGGCAGGAGTAGGGAGTACTGCATTCTTAAGCAGTTGCCTAGCAGCCAACTCTTGGAGACCCCATATATGTGAGAGTTGTTGTTGTTGTTATGTGCCCTCCAGTCGACCCAACTCATAGTGACTCCTCCTTGGGTTTCCAAAGCAGTATCTCTATGGAAGTAGATTGCCCAACCTTCCTTCTGAGGAGTGGCTGGTGGGTTTGAACCACCAGCCTTCTGGTTAGCAGTCAAGTGCCTTAGGCACTATGCATAGAATTATGCTTTAAAGGGTTTCAGCGGCTGAATTTCCAGATGTAGGTCCAGGCCTTTCTTCTGAGGTGTCTCTGGATGGACTCAAAACTCCAACCTTTCAGTTAATAGCTGAGTGCACTACCCAGGGACTCCATTGCATTCCTTTATCCCTGAGTAGTGCCTAAGGCATTTGACTGCTAACCAGAAGGTTGGTGGTTCAAACCCACCAGCCACTCCACAGAAGGAAGACTGGGCAATCTACTTCCTTAAAGATTTATTGCCTCAGAAACTCATTGGGGGTCACTATGAGTCAGAATCTACTCGATGGTGTGAGTTTCCCCCACACACACACCCTTAGTATTAAAATAGCAAGGTTAGAATGGCAACAGGAGCTCTGGTAGCATAGTGCTAAAGCACTTGACTGCTAACCAGAAGGCTGGCGGTTCATACCCACCAGCCACTCCTTGGAAGGAAGGTTGGGCAATCCTACTTCTGTGGTGATACTGCCTCGGAAACCCAAGGAGGGGTCGCTATGAGTCGGGGCCGACTCAACGGCACATAACAACAACAACAGAATGGCAACAGCTAACTCACCCAGTCTAAACCTTTTCCTTCTGAAGAAATGCCAGGTCATCAATCTTGCTTCTTTTCCCTTAGCCTCTCTGGAGGAGGAAGTATATTTCTGAAAGCAAGAGAATGTTAAGTACATAATCTTTTATGCTTCTCAAAGCACAGAAGGAATATTTTAGCAATTATTTTCAATAAGTGGCATTTTAAAAGTGCAATTGAAAGTGATAACACATTCCTATCACCTCAAGGAGCAGGTACATGAAAGAGCACTTCAAATGAGTAAATGATATAGTGTAATAAAGCAGGCAAAGATAGGAAAGCCCCTTTTAAGATGTTTGGAATTTTACATATGTGAGATACTGCAAAAACGACAAGGAGGCCACATGTTCTGACCTCCTCTAACCCTACAAGGGGAAGGCAGGATTACCAGCAGTAACCCAAGGCCTATTACTGCAAGGCCAGACATGCTGCCTCCCTCCAGCCCTTTTACCAACCGTTCCCCCCAA
>NW_006921599.1:4076035-4094981 GCF_000298275.1 Orycteropus afer afer
CGTAGTGATACTGCCTTGGAAACCCAAGGAGGGGTCGCTGTGAGTCGGGTCTGACTTGATGGCACATAACAACAACAACATTACCATTAATAATGTTCAAGCTATATTTTTCTGGGGAAAAAAGGAATGCAAAAGGATTTCAGAGACAGGATGTGCAAATAAAGTTTTCTATTAAAATACATGTGTTCACACACACATGTGTATGTGTGTCTTAGCAAGGTTCTCATGTCCTTACTTATCCTCTCTTGACAGAGTATACTCATACTGAAGCCTTGACCCCACACCTCTGCCCATTCCCAGCTCTGGCTTGTGTGGGCCCCAGCAGGCTGGAATGCTAGGAATGTTCTCCTTCCACACCTCCACACCCTCTTGCATGTCATCCCTTGTAGAAGATCCTGCTCAATCATCTGGGCCCCGGTCCAAGCCCCTGGAAAGGCTTCTCTAAGAGTTTCAGCTCATGGTGCCCTGCACTCTACTTTCTTTAAATCTCTGTGACATGTTTGTGCTATCCTGTGTTTATAACTGGAAGAGGTTGTTTGTCTACCTGGAAAAGTAAAGTAAACCAATCCCCTTCACACTAAGCCCTTCACTGGACCCCTCTCCCCAACTCCAATGGGAGAGGAGGTGTGTGGTTCTTACACAGAGCAGTTGCTGTCCAGTCAGTTCCAACTCATGACAACCCCATGTTTGTCAGAGTAGAACTGTGCTCCATGGGGTGTTCAATGGCTGGTATTTCAGAAGTAGATTGCTAGGACTTTCTTCCAAGGAGCCTCTGGGTGGACTCACAACTTCAACTTTTCCATTAGTAGCCAAGTGCATTAACCATTTGCACCAGTAAGGTTCTCCTCTTATACATAAAGGTTGTCACTTCTAGTATTCCCTCTTTCTATACTGGAAAATTGCTTTAAGATCCTTCCTGGAAAAGTAATGTGACTTAACAAAAAAGCAGCATTTCAAAGCTTCTTCAGGGTGTTGTGTAGCCATTGGTGATTAGACAGACATGACTGAACCTAGATTTCTCATCCAACAACTAAGGCAAAATGTGAGCCAGGTGAGGGGTGCAGAGGACAGCCTGGAGTACAGCTGAGAATGACCAGAGTTGGATGAGCAAAAAGAAAAGAGGGACAGGACCCTCACATCTTACAGTATATATATGTAAAGTACCAGTCCCATGGTGGGTGTAAATGTTCAGAAAATATGCTTGTTCTTTGATAGTGAAATATATAACACATGATTTCAAAAGTAATGTCTGTTTCTGGGAAGGGTGTATGTGTGTGTGTTGTGTATATGTTGTGTATGTTATGTGTATCTGTATGTATTGTGTGTCTGTGATGTGTGTGTGTATGTGTTCTGTGTGAGTATGTGTGTTACATGTGAATGTGAGGGTGTGTATGTGGCATGTGTGAGTGTGGGTGTTGTATTTGTGAGTATGGGTGTTATGTGTGTGAGTATGGGTGTTGTGTGTGTGAGGGTGCTTAGGTGTTGTGTGTCTGAGTGTCTGCACATTCAATTCCATAGTTCTGTGTGTGATAACCAGGCAGTCCTCATTCTGTAATTCATAATGATGTGGAAACCCCCAGGGAAGGTAAACTTCAAAACCCCTCCTGGATCCCATACATTCAAATAGTTCAATGAGCACTTACATTGTGGTAAGACATTTTCTATGCCAACAAGTAAGTTCCCGCTACCCAGATGGTCTCAGCCTGCCTCCAGGAGGCCAGACAACAAGATAAGGCTAAAGAGAGTGGTGCTTTGTGGTGTGAGGGGTTGCCTGATAGCACCAATTACGTGAATAAGATGATTGCAACGTTGATGAGAAAGCTAATTATAGAAAAATCTTTCCTGCGGCATAAACAATTTCCTGTAATTTTTTAAATTGAGAAATCTAATCTCATAATATTTTTCCCCCTCTGTCCTAATTTTTTTTTTTCTTTTTTTACTGTCATTGAGATTATTAAGCTTAACTGAACATTATAAAGATCCTGAAGATCCACAAAGATGGAGAAAGAAGACTCAGCTCCCTATGCTTCCAAAGCCTGCTCCAGAGAACCATGGCATTGCTACCAGGTGGTCTCTGTGGCCTGGTCAGACTGCCACTCATTTGCACAAATCCTCAGGTGTTGTTTAGATAACAAAGTTACCTCAATTACTCAGGAAATTCCAAGGGTTTAGAGTTATCTCTAAGCAAAGACTGTAAGTTAAATTCTTTATTCCAAAGCTGTCTGTGGTCTCGTGACATGACAGCAGGAACAGGGACACTAGGCAGCTGCTTCTCAGTCCTAAGACATTCGGTGACTACAAGCAGCCTCCTGGGTATTCTGGAGATCTGCTCTTCTTTCTGTTACCTCTTTACATCAGTATTGGTGGTGAATATCATTCTCCTTATGGCTCACTTGGAAAAGCACATTGGAAGTTATGGGTTTTTGTTTTTATTTCCTTTTTGTCAAGGTCCAAATGAAGGCCACAAGGAGAGAGCATCACTCTACTTGTCCCCGTGCCCAGCTGGTTCTCCACATATGATTGCTCCCTTAGCCAAATCTCTCTACTTGACCTATTGTTATGGATTGAATTGTGTCCCCCTCAGAAATATGTACCAGAATCCTAACCCCTATACTAGTGGATGTAATCCTGTTTGGAAATTTAGTTTTCTTTATATTAGTAGATAATACCCCAGTAGGGTGCGGTCTAAATCTAATCACTTCTGAGTTATAACAGTTTAGATGCAGAAATAGGCACACGTAGGGGAAGACGATGCCATGTGAGGATCAAAGGAACCAACCCAGGACTATCAGCTAGGAAGGAATTGACATGGCTGAGACCCTAATTTGGATTTCTAGCCTCCAAAACTGTGAGAAAGTAAATTTCTATTCTGTAAAGTCACCTCTTGAGGTATTTCTATTACAGCAGCACTAGGAAACAAATCTATTCTTTTCTTCAAATGTTCTCCAGATTAAGGTGGGATATAATTAAGGAAGGAGGGTTGGGCAATCCTACTTCTGTAGTGATACTGCCTCGGAAACCAAGGAGGGGTCGCTATGAGTCGGGGCCGACTCGATGGCACACAACAACAACAGCAACAACAATTGATGATGTATTTTGGCTCTTGTGGACTTCTTTTCATTTTTTTCAGCTTCACCTCGAACTTGCATATGAGCAATTGATGGTCTGTTCCACAGTCAGCTCCTGGCAATGTTTTGACTACTGGTATTGAGCTTCTCCATTACCTCTTTCCACAGATGCAGTTTATTTGACTTTTATGTACTCTATCTGGTGAGGTCCACATGTATAGTCACCATTTATGTTTTTGCAATATGCATTAGCAACAAATAAATCATTGGTTTTGCAAAATTCTGTCATGCAGTCTCAAGCATCATTGCTTTCACCAAGGGCATATTTTCCAACTACCAATGCTGCTTCTTTGTTTTTAACTTTCACATTCCAATCACCAGTAATAATTCATCCTGATTGTGTGTATGGTCAATTTCAGACTGCAAAAATTGGTAAAAGTCTTCAATTTCTTCATCTTTGGATTTAGTGGTTGATGTATAAATCTGAGTAACAGTAATATTAACTGGTCTTCATTGTAGGTGTATGGATATTGTCTTATCACTGACAAGAGATGTACTTTAGGATAGGTCATGAAATGTTTCTGACAATGAATGCAAAGCCATTCTTCTTCAATTTGTCATTCCTGGCATAGTAGATCTGATTCAAAATGTAGAATACTAGTCCATTTCAATGCACTAATGCCTAGACTATCAATCTTTATGAGTTCCATTTAATTTTTTGACAACGTCCAATTTTCTTAGATTCATACATTGTGCATTTCACATTTTGATTATTAATAAATGTGTTCAGCTATTCTTTTCTATTTCGACTTGTGCCCCATCAGTAAATGAAGGTCCCAAAAGCTTTAGTGCATCCGTATCATTAAGTCAACTCTACTTTGAGGAGGCAGTTCTTGCCCAGTTGTATTTAGAGTGCCTTCCAAATGGAGGGGCTGATCTTTTGGCATTATATCAGACAATCTCATTATATCAGCAGTTTCACTGCTATTCATAAAGCCTTCCAGTGATATATCAGCCAATGTGTCACTGCTATCCATGAGGTTTTTAGTGGCAATTTTTTTTTCAGAAATGGATAGATTTGATGCATTGAACACCAATGACCACAGACCAAACAAGTTGTGGAATGACATCAAGAATATCACACATGAAGAAAGCAAATGATCATTAAAAAGACAGGAAAGGAAGAAAAGACCAAAATGGATGTCAGAAGAGATTCTGAATCTTACTTTTGAATGGAGGGCAGCAAAAGCGAATGAAAGAAACGATGAAGTAAAAGAATTAAGCAGAAGATTTCAAAGGGTAGAGCAAGAAGACAAAGTAAAGGATTATAATGTTGTTGTTATGTGCCGTCGAGTCGGACCCGACTCATAGCAACCCCTCCTTGGGTTTCCGAGGTAATATCACTATGGAAGGAGATTGCCCAAACTTCCTTTCAAGGAGAGGCTGGTGAGTTTGAACTGCCAGCCTTCTGGTTAGCAGTCAAGTGCCTTAGGCAATATGCTAATAGAACTTGCAAAAACCTGGAATGAGAACACTAAATGGAAAAATATGCTGTGCATTTCTCAAGCTGAAAGAACTAAAGAAAAAAAATCAAGCCTTGAGTTGTAATACTGAAGGATTCTACAGGCAAAATATTTGCTGATGCAGGAAACATCAAAAGAAGACGGAAGAAGGCACAGAGTCAATGTACCAAAAAAAAGGAAAAAAAAAATTGGTTGATGGTCAACCATTTCAGGAAGTAGCATATAACTAAGAACTGATGGTACTAAAGGAAGAAATCCAAGCTGCACTGAAGGATTTGGCAAAAAACAAGCCTTCAGGAATTGACAGAATACCCACTGAGATGTGTCAACAGATGGATGCAGCACTTGAGGCATTTACACGTTTATGCCAAGAGATTTGGAAGACAGTTACCTGGCCATTTGACTGGAAGAGATTCATATTTATGCCAATTCCAAAGAAAGGTGATTCAACAAAGTATGGAAATTATCTAACAATATCATTAATATCATACATAAGTAAAATCTTGCTGAAGATAATTAAAAATGATTGCAGCAATAGGGAACTGCCAGAAATTCAAGCTGCATTTAGAAGAGGGCATGGAATGAGGGATATCATTGCAGATGTCAGATGGATCATTACTAAAAGGAAAGAATACCAGAAAGATGTTTACTTGTGTTTTATGGATTATGCAAATGCGTTTGACTGTGGACATAATAACAAGTTATGGATAATGTTTTGGATACCTAGTGCCACCACAAATGGGATGGCTTGAACAAACAGGAATTTATTCTCTTACAGTTTGGAGGTAAGAAGTCCAAGTTCCAAGTCCCAGGCTCTAGGGGCTGCATGAAAGCCCCTCAACCTTGGGCTTCAGCTCTGCCTCCTGCTCTTGACCCACTGAACTGGAGGTATTTCTTCACTCAGACAGCTGTTAGCTGCTGAGGCTGACAAGCCCAAGGTTGACAAATAAAAAAAGCGCAGTCTCAATGTTAGCAAACCACATGGCAGGCTATTAATTAAAGTCCATTGAAAGTCCCAAGGTTGGCAGAGCATGGCAGGCTGCTGAGCAATGACACAGCTACATGCAGGGTTCAAGCATTCCATAAGCTAGAGACCATTCCCAAAGCTGCTTCTTATATATGTGAGGTAGACCATATATCCAAAGCAGCTACTTAGCTGCTGCAGTAGATTCCACTATGGAGTTAATTACCAATCTCACCATGGGGAATAACTACATTCAGCTGCCCAGACAGTCAACCAGGCCCAGCCAAGTTGACACACAAACTTAACCACCACAGATAATGTTGCAAAGAATGGGAACTGGAGAGCATTTAATTGTGCTCCTGAGGAATCTATGTGTAGAAACAAGAGGCAATCATTTGAACAGAAAAAGGGGATATTGTATGGTTTAAAATCAGAAAGGGTATGTACCACTATTATATTCTTTCACTATACTTATTCAATATGTAAGCTGAGCAAACAATCCAAGAAGCTGGACTATATAAAGAAGAATGTGGCATCAGGATTGGAGGAAGACTTATTAACAAGCTGCCATATGCAGATGACAAAACCTTGCTTGCTGAAAGTGAAGATGCTAATGAAGATAAAAAACTAGAGTCTGCAATATGGATTACACTTCTACACAAAGAAAACGAAAATCCTCACAACTGGACCAATAAGTAGTATTATGATAAATGGAGAAAAGATCGACATTTTCAGGAATTTGATTTTACTTGGATCCACAATCAATGTGCATGGAAACAGCAGTCAAGAAATCAGACCATGAGAAGACAAACTTGGAGCAATCCCTCAGAGACAGCCAAATCCCTTGGTAGAGAGAACCACCAGGTCTGTCAACTCAGTACCACAGTATGGGGGGACACGAGGCTCAACTGGCACAACATAATACAATATAAAATCTTGTTCCACAACCTACTTTGGTGAGTAGTGACTGGGGTCTTAAAAGCTTTCGAGTGGCTATTTAAGATGCAGCTAATGGTCTCCTCTCATCTGAAATGAAGAGTGAAGAAAACCAAGGGCATTTGGAAGCAATCAGCCCTAGGATATGATGGACCTTGAGACTAGAAGAACTATATGGTGCCTGACTACCAATGCCAACCACTTGGGAAAAGATCAAAACTGGAGATACTGGATAGAGTGAGAGGAAAAATGTGTAACAAAATTCAAAAACACAATAACAACCAGAATTACTGGTCAGATGGAATCTGGTGGGACCCCAAGACTATGGCCCTGGGATACATTTCAGGCCTGGGATAAAACTCACTCCCAAGGACTGGCTCTCAGCCAAAAGTAGTAAGACTTAAATGCAGAACACTCAATCCAGGGCGATGTACCCACCTACTCTATGGAGATACACCTTTTGGAGCAATCGGCCCTGGGGCACCAGAGGGGCAGAATTCACATGGAGGAAAAGCTGGACAGACAGGAGTGCATAACTAAGAAAGGCACAGGGATGGGGAGGTGGTCACAGGGAAGGGAGAGGAGGAGAGTGGGTTAGGGTTGGTGATGGTAATAGAGGAGTGAAACCAAATGTACACAAATGGTTGAATGTAAAACAAATTCTGCTCTGTAAATTTGTACCCAAAGCACAATAAATAAGTAAATAAATATAACAAAATTTTTTTAAAAAATCAGACACTGTATTGCACTGGGCAAATGTGCTGCAAAAGACCTCTTTAAAGTTTTTAAACGATAAAGATGTCACTTTGAAGACTAATGTGCGCCTAACTGAAGCTATTTTCAATCACCTCATATCATGTGAAAGCTGAAGAATAAATGAGGAAGACCAAAGAAGAATTG
Organism: Orycteropus afer afer; assembly: GCF_000298275.1. Classification (NCBI taxonomy): domain Eukaryota; kingdom Metazoa; phylum Chordata; class Mammalia; order Tubulidentata; family Orycteropodidae; genus Orycteropus; species Orycteropus afer. The sequence continues at coordinate 4,083,427 of NW_006921599.1, forward strand.
ATGTATTTGAATTGCAGAGTTGGTGAAGAATGCTGAAAACACTATGGACTGCCAGAAGAACAAACAATGCTATCTTGGAAGAAGTACAGCTGTAATTCTCCTTAGATGTCAGACTTTGTCTGACATACTTTGGTCATGTTGTCAGAAGGGACCGATCCCTGGAGAAGGATATCATTTTTGGTAGAGGGTCAGTATAAATGGGAAGATCTCCAACAAGATGGATTGACACAGAGGCTGCAATGATGGGCTCAAGCATGGCAAGGATTCTGAGGATGGTGCAGGACCGGGAAGTGTTTTGTTCTGTTGTACATCGGGCTGCTATATGTCAGAGCTGAGTTAACAACACCTAACAAGAAGAACAAAGAAACAAAGACATCTATGATTCTCTTTTCTTGACTACAGGACAAAGTCAAGTCAGAAATAATTTCAGACACCCTCCTCACACAGCATGCACTGTTCTACCCAGTCTGATGTAACCCACCTATCTCATATCTTGTCCATGGTCTGGCTCCTTTATGCCTGCCAATCTCCCTCCTGGAAATGCTCTGAGTCTCCCAGTCTTCTACATTTACTCACGTATGTCCCCTTATCTGATGAAGTATTCTATTTCCCTCACCATTCCACCAGCTGTGTTGTATCACATCCCTTGCTGAAAGCATTGCCCAAATCCCATCACCTTTATGGACACTAAACCCAATTCATTGCTATTATATCAATTCTGACTCATAGCAACCCTACAGGACAGAGTAGAACTGCTCCATAGGGTTTTCTGGGCTATAAATCTTTACAGAAGTAGACTGCCTCATCTTTCTCCCATGGAGTGGCTAGTGGGTTTGAACCACTGAATTTCTGTTGTGGTTAGCAGCTTTAACCTCTGAGCCATCAAGCTCCTTCTCCTTTATTAAGCCTTTGCTAATCACCAGGAGTCTTTACTTCTCAGCTTGGAAAGGACTTACTGTCCTCTTGTGATACTGATCTCACTCATTTATTTGACAAATATTTGTTGCATATCTGTTGTTGTTAGCTGTCATTGACTTGACTCTAACTCATGGTGACTTTATGTGTTAAAGTTAAGTGCCTTCAAGTCAGCTCTAACTGACCCAAGCAACCCTACAAGAGAAAGAAACACTGCCTGGTCATTCACCGTACTCACAACCCTGCTATGCTTGAGCCCATCATTGCAGCCACTGTATCAAACCATCTTGTTGAGGGTCTTCCCCTTTTTTGCTGACCCTCCACTTTACCAAGCATGTTATCCTTCTCCAGGGAATGGTCCCTTCCAACAACATGACCAAAGTAGGTCAGATGAAGTCTGGCCATTCTCACTTCTAAGGAGCATTCTGGCTGCACTTCTCTCAGGACAGATTTGTTAGTTGTTTTGGCAGTCCATAGTATTTCTAGTATTCTTCATTAACACCACAATTCAAAAGCATTAACTCTTTTTCAGTCTTCCTTGTTCATTTTCCAGCTTTCACATGCATATAAGGTGGTTGAAAATACCATAGCTTCATTCAGGCACACCTTAGTCTTCAAACTGACATCTTTATCCTTTAACACTTTAAAGAGGTCTTTTGCAGCACATTTGGCCAATGCAATATGTTGTCTGATTTTTTGACTGCTGTTTCCATGGGCATTGATTGTTGATCCAAATAAAATTAAATTCTTGAAAACTTCCATTTTTTTCTCCATTTATCATGTTCTTTATTGGTCTAGTTGTGAGGATTTTTTTTCTTATATTGAGATGTAATCCATACTGAAGACTATAGTCTTTGATCTTCATCAGTAAGTGCTTCAAGTCATCTTAACTTTCAGCAAGCAGGGTTGTATCATCTGCATATCATAGGTTGTTAATGAGTCTTCCTCCAATACTGATGTTACATTCTTTTTCATGTAGTCCAGCTTCTTGGATTATATGCTCAGTAACAGGTGAGGAGAGGGAACCCAGGCATGCCCAAAGCATCAGGGCAGGAGAACCAGAGAGGGGAGAGGAATAAGCCTGGGGCCCAGGACAGGAGTGAGCTGCAGGGATCCAGGTGAGGAGAGGGAACCCAGGCACACCCAAAGCAGCAGGGTGGGTGAGAGGGAGAAAGGGGATTAAAAGGCCCAGGAACTTGGACAGAGAAGGAGTCAGCTGCAGGGACCCAGGTAAGAGTGGTAGGAGAGGTTTCCAACAGGGAGACAAACTTGCCTGTCGGTTTGTCCTACTGTGGTGACATGCTGATGTGAGTTTTGAGGCTGAGCCACTAGTGTTTCAAACCCAGCGGGATGCACATGGTGCACAGGTATCAGCCCAGCTTACAGACTGAGACAGACTAGGAAGAAGGAAGAGGCTGCCTATATCTCAAAGAATTGGCCAGGGAAAACCTTATGAATAGCAAAGAAACACTGTCTGATACATTACCGCGCAACTTTATGAATAGTCCGGTTAGGTTAGAAGACTCTCAAAATAGGACTGGGAAAGAGCTGCATCATCAGAGTAAACCCAGCCTTATTCATGATTGTGTGGATCATGACAAATTATGGATAACATTGAGAAGAATGGGAATTCCCTAGCACTTGATTGTACTCATGAGGAACCTGTACCTTGACCAGGAAGCTGTTGTTCGAACGGAACAAGGGAACACTACATGGTTTAAAATCAAAAAGGGAGTGTGTCAGGGTTATATCCTTTCCCCTCACTTATTCAATCTATATGCTGAGCAAATAATCCAAGAAGCTGGACTATATGAAGAAAAACGTGGCATCAGGATTGAAGGAAGAGTCATTAACAACCTGAGATACACAGATGATACAACTTTGCTTGCTGAAAATGAGAATGACTTGAGGCACTTACTGATGAAGGTTGAAGAATACAGTCTGCAGTATAGATTACATCTCAATATAAAGAAAACCAAAATCCTCACAACTGGACCAATGAGCAGCATCACAATAAATGGAGAGAAGATTGAGGTTGTCAAAGAATTCACATTGCTTCGTTCTACAATCAATGCCAATGGAAGCAGCAGTCAGGACATTAGACAATGTGTAGCATTGGGAAGGTCAACCATGAAGGAACTATTTCAAGTGCTAACGAGCAAGGATGTCTCCTTGAGGACTAAGGTGTGCCTGACACAAGCCATGATATTTCCAATCACCTTCTATGCATGTGAGAGCTGGACAATGAATAAGGAAGACTGAAGAAGAGTTGATGCTTTTGAGTTGTGGTGCTGGTGAAGAATGCTGAAAGTACCATGGACTGCTAAAAGAACTAACAGATCTCTCCTGGAGGAAGTGCACCCGAAATGCTCCTTGGAAGCGAGAATGGCCAGACTTCATCTCACCTGCTTTGGTCATGTTGTCAGAAGGGACCATTCCCTGGAGAAGGATGTCATGCTTGGTAAGGTGGAGGGTTGACGAAAGAGGGGAAGACCTTCCATGAGGTGGATTGATATGGTGGCTGCGATGATGGGCTCAAGTATAGCAGGGATCATGGAGCTGGTGCAGGATCAGGCAGTGTTTTATTCTGCTGTGCATGGGGTCACTATGAGTCGGAAATGACTCAACAGCACCTAACAACAACAACAACATTCTGATTGAATAAATATGGTGACACACAGCCTTCCTGATTTTAAACTCTGCAGCATCTCCTTGTTCTGTTTGAATGACAGCCTCCTGGTCTATGTACAGGTTCCTTATGAGTACAATGAAGTGTTCTGGAATTCCCATTCTTCTCAATGTTATCCATAATTTGTTATGATCTCCACAGTTGGATGCTTTTGCATCGTCAATAAGACACAAGTAAACATCTTTCTGGTATTCTTTGTTTCCAGCCAAGATCCATCTGACATCATCAATGATATCCTTCATTTCACATCCTCTTCTGAATCCAACTTGCATTTCTGGAAGTTCCCTGTCAATATATTGCTATAATCATTTTTGAATTATCTTTTGCAAAATTTTACTTGCATGTGGTATTAATGATATTGTTTGATAATTTCCACATACTATTGCATAACCTTTCTTTGGAATGGGCACTAATATTGATCTCTTCCAGTCAGTTGGCCAGGTATGTCTTCCAAATTTCTTGGCATATACGAATAAGTGCCTCTAGCATGGCATCCATTTGTTGAAACATCTCAATGGGTATTCCGCCAATTCCTAGAGCCTTGTTTTTTGCCAATTCCTTCAGTGAAGCTTCAACCTCTTCCTTCAATACCATTGGTTCTTGATCAAATGCTACCTCCTGAAATAATTGAACATCATCCAATTGTTTTTCGTACAGTGACTCTGTATTCCTTCCACCTTCTTTTGATGTTTTCTACATCATTCAATATTTTGCCCATAGAATCTTTTAATATTTGTAACTCGAGGCTTGAATTTTTTCTTCAGTACTTTCAGCTTGAGAATTGCTGAGCATGTTCTTCCTTTTTGGTTTTCTAACTCCAGGTCTTTGTACATTTCATTATAAAAATTGACTTCATCTTCTCAAACTGCTCTTTGAAATCTTTTGTTCAGATCTTTTATCTTGTCATGTTTTCTATTTGCTTTAGCTACTCTCCATTCAAGAGCAAGTTTCAGAATCTCTTCTGACATCCATTTTGGTCTTTTCTTCCTTTCCTGTCTTTTTAATGACTGTTTACTTTCTTCATGTATGATGTTCTTGATGTCACCTCACAACTTGTCTGCTTTTCAGTCATTGGCGTTCAAGGAGTCAAACCTATTTTTCAGATTGTCTCTAAATTCAGATGGAATATAATCAAGGTCACATTTTGGCTCTTGTGGATTTATTTTAATTGTCTTCAACTTCAACTTGAATCTTGTATATGAGTAATTGATGGTCTGTTCCACAGTCAGCCCTGGCCTTGTTTTGGCTGAAGATATTGAGCTTCCCTATCATCTCTTTCCACAGATGTAGTCAATCTGATTCCTGTGTATTCCATCTGGTGAGGTCCACATATATAGCCACATTTTATATTGCTGAATAAAGGTATTTGCAATGAATAAGTCATTGGTCTTGCAAAATTCTGTCAGGCAGTCTCTGGCATCATTTCTATCACCAAGACCATATTTTCCAACTACTGATGTTTCTTCTTTGTTTCCAACTTTCCCATTCCAATAACCAATAATTATCAATACATCTTGATGTATTGGTTAATTTCATGTTTGGTAATTTTAGACTGGAGACCTTATGTACCATAGAACAAAATGTTGCCAATTCCTGTGTCATCCTCATCCTGAACAGCATATTTGAATCCATCCTTGTGGCTATTGTGCCAATCCATCTTAGAGAGGGGCTCCCTCACCTTTGCTGCCTCTCTTCTTCACCAAACATTATGTCCCCTCCAGTGATTGATCCCTTCTGATATATCCAAATCAAGCAAGTTGGATGGTATTCTGCTGTGATCTATAGGGTTTTCATTGGCTGATTTTCCAAAATAGATCCCCAGGCTTTTCTTCCTACTCTATCTTAGCTTTGAAACTGTCAAATACCCTGGCGGGATTTGAAATACTGGTTGTACAGCTTCTGGCATCTCAACAATATGCATACCACCAAGTAAGACACACTGACAGAGACGTGGTGGGTCAAACACCTTGAATGTACTAAATGAGCACTGTGCTGGGTGTGGGAAACAAAGTGATGATCAAAACACTGTAAACAAGATTCCTGCCCTGTGCTCAGTTCCTAGACTGGTTATAGGTTTTTTGCAGGGTAGGATTGGTTCTATCTTTTCTTTATATCCCCCAGAATTGAACACTCTGAACATGTGAAGGATTCAATAAGAATGTAACTAAACTGGTTAACTAATAAGAAGCCATGGTGGCATAGTGGTTAAGCATTCAGCTGCTAACCAGTAGGTGGTCAGATTGAACCCACCAGCCACTCCATAGGAGAAAGATGTGGTGGTCTGCTTCTGTAAGAGTTACAGCCTTGGAAACCCTATGGGGCAGGTCTACTTTGTCCTATAGGGTCACTATGAATTGGAATTGACTTGATGGCAATGAATTTTGTTAACTAATTGCCTTAGTTATCTAGTACTGCTATAACAAAAATACCAAAAGTGGATAACTTTAGTAAACAGAAATTTATTCTCTCGGATTTTAGGAGGCTGTTATGTGCTGTCGAGTTGGACCCAACTCATAGCGACCCTTCCTTGGGTTTCCGAGGCCGTATCACTATGGAAGTAGATTGCCCAACCTTCCTTCCAAGGAATGACTGGTGGGTTTGAACCGCCAGCCTTCTGGTTAGTAGTCAAGTGCTTTAGGTACTACGCTACCACAGCTCCTTTATTCAGAGTGCCAGCTTTAGGGGAAGACTTACTCTCTCTGTCAATTCTGGGGGAAGGTCCTTGTCTCTTTTCAACCTCTATGGGCCTGGCATTTCTTGGAGATTTCCATGGGTCTTGGCAACATCCTTCCTCTGGGTCTAGAAGGTTCTCAGCTCAAGGACTCCAGATCCAAAGGACACATTCAGTTCCTAACTCTTCTTTCTTTGTGGTAGCCAGATTCTTCCTCTGCTCTATTATCTCTCTTTTTATCTCTTATAAGATAAAAGCTTCCTCAGGCAAACTCTCCTTTCATCAGATAAGGGCTGTAGCCTGAGTAAAGGTGTTGTATCCCATGCTAATCCCCTTACAATTGATTGGCTGATCATATCAGATCACACCATGGGGATGATTACATCATTAAATAACTGCCAGATTGCATCATTACATAATTGCCAAACCACTGAGAATCATGGACTAGCTAAGTTAACACACATTTTGGGGGGACACAATTCAATTGGTAATGCTAATGAATTAATATTTTCTTTCCCATGAAATGCCACACAGAGTTTGAATAAACCTGTAAATGGCCTCTCTAAATAACAAAGGCTGAATGTGGAATTAAGAGGAATATATCTATTTCTTGGGAGCTCTCGTAGCATAGTGGCTAAGATACTTGCCTGCTAACCAGATGGCTGGCAGTTCAAACCCACCAGCCACTCCTCGGAAGGAAGGTTGGGCAATCCTACTTCCATAGTGATACTGCCTCGGAAACCCAAGGAGGGGTCGCTATGAGTCGGGTTTGACTCGACGGCATATAACAACAACAACAACATAACTATTTCTTATTAAAACTACCAAGGTATTGTTTTCTGCATCAACATTTAGGATTCCTGTTTCACCAAATATGTCTCAGGGAAACTCCTCACTCCGTAACCCAGACAGCGATTGCAAACATTTCTTCTTTCTGCCTAGGGACAGTGCTGAATTCCCTAGCTCAACCTGTGAATACCAGTCTTTGCTGTTCCTCCCGTGGTTGGAAGCTAAGCCCCAAAGATATTTGTGTGTCTAGAGCCTCCAGATGATGCAGAGTGCTGGATCAAAAGTAACTTAGCCCACAAACCACTAGGAAAGAACTGAGTTGAAACAAACAGAAAGGACAAAGACTCAGAAAATGAGGAACACAATTGCTGAATGGCCCAGAATCTCGATCCTAGAAGGCAAATCATGGTTAGCCACATCGCTTCATTACTGATTTTATTCTTTGGTACCTGTATTTGTGCACACTGTATCTTTTTCTGTTTTCAACCAGTCTCTTTCTTGCTACCAACACAGTTTTCACTAAAAGATGACAAATGGCACGTATGTTGGTATTTTTCAATGCCTTAAGACATGGCCAGGAATCTTGAGCACTTAAAAGAAAAACATATGCCATTAGCTATTTCCTTCCTGATAGCTACAGTGCCTTAAAGGAATCTTGAAGTTTTGTTTATAAAAATAAATACACTGATGGTTATGTAACCAATGACATACATATTTTTTACCTTATTTTGTTTAGTGTAACTCAGTTAAAAATTTCAGCCTTCATAGTAATAGTCTTTCAGTCTTGTGGTTTATTTGACAATCATATGCACTTTACATTAATTTGAAGGTCAAATGTAAATTTTAAGGCATCAGGGAACAAAGAGTTCTCTTTGAGATAAATGAAACAACATGGGATAGGTCTCTTGGCTTAAACTTAGCATTAGATCATAGATTTCTGGGGGGGTCCATGACATCAGGTAACCAAAATGATGGAGCAATAGCAGCCCATGAATCACATGACAGCAGAGGAGGAAATGAATAATTGTCCCATGTCTAGCTAGACTACTAATGTCCAGGCTGAGGAATAGCTGTACCATCTTCTGTAGCTCTGAGCTGGGGAAACAGTGGGTTTTTAAAGAAACCACTATTTGCATGGCTAAAGAATAAAAGGCTGTTTTAGACAAGTCTAGTCTCACTGGGTGGCACAAATGGTTAAGTGTTTAACTACTAACCAAAATGTTGGAGATTCAAGCCTACTCAGAGGTGCCTTGGAAGAAAGACCTAGAGATCTATTGAAAAATCAGACATTGAAAACTCTACAGAGCACAGTTCACTTTGACACACATGGGGACTTCATGTCATGTGTTGGAATTGACTTGACAGCAAGTAGACAGGTCTACGTTTATACTATGTGATGAACCATTATTTAGCTTGCTAACTGATCACAGGCTTAGTTGAATAAGGAAACTATTGGACTGAACTGTGTTATAGATTGAATTATGCCCTGCCCAAAATATGTTGAAATCTTAACCCCCAGTATCCGTGAATGTGACCTTGCTCAGAAATAGTGTCTTTCAAGGTGTTGTTATCAGTTGAGTTAACATGAGGTCAGACTGGGGTGGGTCTGAATCCATTCTGAGTGGTGTCCTTATATAAGAGAAGAGACAGAGGGAAGGTGGCCATGTGACAATGGAGACAGAGACTGAAGTGATGCATCTGTATAGCCAGAACACCAAGGATCATTGGGCATCACCAGAACCTGGAGAGAGGCATGGAACAGATTCTCTCTCTGAGCCCTTAGGAGGAACCAACCAGGTTAACATCATGATTTTGGACTCTCAGTATCCAGAACTGTGAGACAATAAATTTCTGTTCTCATAAGTAGCCCAGTCTGTGGTATTTTGATACAGCAAGCCTGGGAAACTAATACATGTAATCTCATGATTTATAGAGAGAGTCAAAGATGATGAGGTTGTCAATCAGTTTATCTGCACCACCCATTCATTTATCCTCTTAGTGTCAGGGGAAGTTTGTTGAAAAGGAAACAGCTCATTCCCATCTCTTCTAAACACATTGCCCTCTCTTCTACTTATTCACTTTTATTCACTTAATATTTCCAGTATTCAATTAGTATCTTATTATGTGCTGTCTTTTCCTTTATTTATCCATCCCAGAATCCATTTCCAACCCATTACACACTTTTTCATCATTGTCTAGAGATTAGCTGCTCCACAATTTAGTCAAAACCCACTGCCATCAAGTCAATTCTGACTCATAAGAACTCAATAGGACAGAGTAGACCCTGCCCCATATGCTTGTTTATTTTATTTTCTTTTTTAAATAATTTTTTAAAAATTGTGATTTGGGTTAAAGTTCACAGGGCAAATTCATTTTCCATATAACAGTTCATACATCATTTGTGTCATGACATTGATTATAATCCCCATAATGCAACAGCTCTCTTTCCACTTCCTCCCTGTGGTTACCTTTTCCCTGTGTCCTTCTTTCCTGTGCATGCCTGCTCTCTGAGCTATCCTTCCATGCAAATATGCCCTTTTGATCTCCCATGGTTGATTATTAGGGACTCATCTGCCTTGTGTATATGTTCACCTTATATGCCTATCTATTGCTTGGCTGAAAGCCACATGAATGAGTTTAATTCCAGGCCTGAAGGATGACTAGAAACCATAGTCTTGGGAGTTTCATCAGTCTTTATCAGACCAGTAAACCTGTTTTTTTTTTTTTTTTATGATTTTGAGTTTTGTTCCACATTTTTCTCCCACTCTATCCAGGATCTCCTATTCTGATGCCTTTCTGACTGGTCGACACTAGTTGCTGAGCACCATCTAGTTCTGGTTTCAGGGTCACGTAGGCTGAGGTTTGCAGGTCCACTAGTCTCTTGGACTAATTGTTTCCATGTGTGTTTGGTTTTCTTCATTTCTCTTTGCTCCAAATGAGGAGGGGTCAATTGTTGCATCTTAAGATGGCCACTTGCAAGCTTTTGCTACTCACCAAAGTAAGCCAGTTGCTACTCACCAAAGTAAACCAAACCAAACTCACTGCCATGAAGTTGATTCCGACTCATAGGACCCACTTTGGGTTTCCGAGGCAGTAAATCTTTAAGGAAGTAGATTGCCCAGTCTTTCTTCTGTGGAGTGGCTGGTGGGTTTGAACCACCAACCTTCTGGTTAGCAGTCTAATGCCTTAGGCACTAGTCCACCAGAGCTCCTTACTCACCAAGGTAGAATGTCAAAAAATGTTTTCTGTGCAATATGGTATTCCAGTTGAGTGTGATGTCTCTGTGACCCTGGTCCCTAGTCCATGGGCCAAGTGACTCATTCTCTCAGGGTATTTGGCTGTGGCTAAGAAGTTATCATCATTTTACCCATTAGCTCTATCATATATATGGATATTCTTTTTTTTTTTTTTTCCCCTTTGCTTTCCAGTGTTTCTCACTTGGCCTATCCCAGTGGCCTCCTGACTGACTTTCCTGACTAGTCCCCTCAAACCCTTCCCCAATATATCTTTAGTCACACCAGAGTGAACTTCAGCTCAAAACTCTCCAATGACATTTTTTTTTCTTCTGTGCTTTGGGTGCAAATTTACAAAGCAGAATTGGTTTTACACTCAACAGTTTGTGTACATTTGGTTTCACTCCCCAATTACCATCCCCAACCCTAACCCACTCTCTTCCTCTCCCTTCCCTGTGACCCTCCCATCCCTGTGACCTTCTTAGTTATGCACTCCTGTTGGTCCAGCTTTCCCTCCATGTGACTGTTGCCCCTCTGATGCCCCATGGCTGATTGCTCTAAGAGGTCTATCTTCATAGAGTAAGGGGGGCATTGTCCTGGGTTTAGTGTTCTGCATCTAAGTCTTTCTACTGTTGGGCTGAAAGCTAGTCCTTGGGAGTGAGTCCTGTCCTAGGCCTGAAGCATAACCCAGGGCCATAGTCTTGGGGGTCCCAAGACTCCATCAGTCCAGTAATTCTGGTCATTATTGTGTTTTTGAATTTTGTTTCACATTTTTCCTCCCGCTCCATCTAGATTCTCCTGTTTTGATCCCTTCCTGAATGGTTGGCTTCTGGTCTTGAGGCCCATCATTTCCTAGGGCTGATTGTTTCCAAATGCCCTTGGTTTTCTTCACTCTTCTTTGCTTCAGACAAGAGGAGACCATTAGCTGTATCTTAGATGGCTGCTTAAAAGCTTTTAAGACCACAGTCACTACTCACCAAAGTAGGTTGTGGAACAAGATTTTTATGTATTGCATTGTGCCAGTTGTGCCTGGTGTCCCCCAATACTATGGTCCTTAGTCAGCAGACCCAGTATTCTCTCCCAAGGTATTACGTTTGTCTGTCTCTGAGGGATTACTCCAAGTCTGTCCTCTGTTGGACATTCTTATAGCACATACAAATATGTATGTAGAAATATCATCTACCAAATACATATATATAAGCTGTGGTGGTGTAGTGCCTAAGGCATTTGACTGCTAACCAGAAGGCTGGTGGTTCAA
>NW_006921599.1:4095386-4100584 GCF_000298275.1 Orycteropus afer afer
GAAGGGTCACTTTGAGTTGGGTCCGACTTGACGGCATATAACAACAGCAACATATATATACACGCATACATATATATATATTTATATATGGTCATGGATATATTCCCTTTTTCCCCAGACATACCTGATCATTTAGCCTGTCTACCTATAGCCTGTCTACCAATATTATGTATGGAGAAGTGTTTATCTTTATTTTCTGTACCTCTTGTGGACCTCTATGTGTCTTCCTTTTCCTTAGTGTTACTGTGTTGGTCACTTACTTTGGGTATTGCCCCATAAGTTTTCCAAGACTATAAATCTTTATGGAAACACACTGCCTCATCTTTCTCCCATGGAGTGGCTGGTGAGTTTGAACCACTGACCTTTTGGTTAACAGTCCAATGCTTTAAGCACAGGAGAACCAGAGCTCCTGGTCACAATTTCATAGGGAACTGTTATTTCTTATGTAAAGATTAACTTGGAATTCATTTCAGATGAGAAAAATAAGAAAATTTTGCTAGTGAAGTAACAGAGGATCTAGGACTAACATGAGAGATTAGGAAAGAAATTGGGTTATAGAAGTTGAAAGTATGGTATATTTGAAGGAGATGATAGTTAATATTGAGAGTCAGGGATCTGACTCTGACAATCATCCATTTGAACACCATCTCCTCCAATAGACTCTAAGTTACCTTAGACAGAGAATGTGGGTTATTTATCCCAGAATTTCCAGGTGCTGGTATAGAGTAAACACTCACTGATGTTGGCTGAATTCTGAGGATTAATTCACCATGACTGACACAGGTTGAGCAAAAAGCAAAGATGTCACTTTGAAGACTAAGGTGCAGCTAAACCAAGCCATGATATTTTCAATTGCCTCATATGTATGTGAAAGCTGGACAATGAATAACGAAGACCAAAGAAGAGTTGATGCTTTTGAGTTGTGATGTTGGTAAAGAATATTGAAAATACCATGGACTGCCAGAAAAATGAACAAATCTATCTTGGAAGAAGTGCAACTGGGATTCACCTCATGAACTTAGTCATGTTGTCAGTAGAGACCAGTCCCTGAAGAAGGATATCATGCTTGGTAAAGTAGAAGGTCAGTGGAAAAGGGGAAGACCTTCACCAGACGGACTGATAGTGGCTGCCAGGATGGGAGAGCAAGGATTGTGAGGATGATGCAGGACTGGGCAGTTTTTATTCTGCTGTATATAAGGTTACTATGAGTCAGAATTGACTAGATAGCACCTAACAACAACAATAACAACAGGTTGAATTGTCTTATGAAGTCAAGATTTTCTCTGACTTAAAGTGGACCCATTTCCCAATGCATTCAGGAGATTCAGTTGGACATAGCAGAGTTAATTTGGGAGGACCAGAAGAAGAAAAGCCCTTGAAGTTGGAGAATAGAGGCTAATGAGGGTAGGAAAACAGGGGGTTGGAATTGGTGGACACCACAATGTTGCTCAAGCATTTACCATTCCACCACTCATCTGTCAGCTTGTCATACTGTGGTGGCTCGTGTGTTATGATGCTGGAAACTGTGCTACTGGTATTTCAAATACCAGTTGGGTCACCCATGATGGATAGGTTTCAAGTGGAGCTTTCAGACTAAAACAGATTAGAAAGTAAGGTCTGATGATTGACTTTTGAAAATTAGCCAATGAAAACCTTTATGGAACACAACAGAATAGCCCCCTTACCCCTTTTGCAGTCCCCTAGGTTGGAAGCCATTCAAAATACACAGTGGCTGAAACAATGCACTCAAGCATACCAATTATAGTGAAGATGGAGCAGGACCAGGCAGTCTTTCATTCTATTGTACGTGGGGTTACCATTAAGTTGGAACTGACTTGAGGACAACTAATAACATAGTGCCTAAGGCACTTGACTGCTAACCAGAAGGCTGGTGGTTCAAATCCACCAGCCACTCCTCAGAAGGAAGATGGGCAATCTACTTCCATAGTGATACTGCCTTGGAAACCCAAGGAGGGGTCATTATGAGTCAGATCTGACTCAATGGCACATAACAACAACAACAATAACAACACACCTCTTTCCCTATATTGAGTCCCCAGTAAGACACCAAAATTCTGGAAGGTCATTCATGTCTAAAGCCATCTGGTAACAAGGATAAGTGAGAACACAGTGTCCTTGCCGTGTCCCTCCTGCTGCCTCTGGACCCTAAAGTTCTGCTACCCCACAATTTCATAGGGAACTCTTGTTTCTTATTATTAAAGGTTAACTTGAAATTCATTTCTGATGAGAAAAGAAAGAAAATTCTGGAAAGCTAGGCTTGGCCAAGTGTATTACCTTAGGTTAGTTTCCAACTCCTTCCATACTAGAAACTCTGAAAACTGTAAAAATGGACTGATAGATTTATGCGGTTCCCTGAGCAATACAGATAATTGTAATAATAATAATAACAGAGGAAACGATAGCATAACCTCAGATTGTTTTCCCTTTACTCAGCTGAAAATTAAACCAGACAGGCAATTACGAAGGTTTGCCATAGTATATAATATGTGTACACTGTACTTAAGGCACATTACATATTACATGGTTATTACTCTGCATTTTTCATCCAATCATCTTATTAGTTTTGGTATTTTTATGTGGTGAATGGCTACCAGCTAAAAGTTAAGTGAGAAAGGCATTGGTGGAGAAATAAAACAGACTCAATAAAATTGGGCCTATTTAGAATGTGGCCACCACAATTAGGGGTGTTGACAATGGGCTTTGGAAGACTGGAAAAATACTAAGGTATTTTTTCTTTTTTTTTTTTTAATTGTGCTTTGGGTGGAAATTTATAGAGCAAATTTGTTTTACATTCAACAGTTGTGTACATTTGATTTCATGCCCTGACTACCATCCCCAACCATAACAAACTCTCCTTCTCTCCCGTCCCTGTGACTACCCCCTCCTGGTGCCCTTCTTAACTATGCATTTCTGTCTGTCCAGCTCTTCCTCTAAGCAAATGCTGCCCCTCTAGTGCCTCATGGCTGATTACTCTAAGGGGTATATCTCCCTAGAGTAGGTGAGTGCATTGCCCTAGAGTAGATGTTGTGCACATAGGTCTTTCTATTGTTGGGCTGAGAGCCAATCCAGGGGAGTGAGTCCAATTCTAGGCCTGAAGGGTAACCCGGGGCCATATTCTTGGGGGTTCCACCAGACCAGTAATTCTGGTCATTGTTTTGTTTTTTAATTTTGTTCCACAAGGAAATATACTAAGGTATTAAAGTAAAAGGCACCATCTCTAATACCGTTCATTTTGTCTATCATGCCATAATTTCAACTGGTTCCTGTTTCTAAAGCATCATGGTAAGAAAGTTTTTTGAGTGCTTTTGTAGTGCTCTCTACACCATTCCCCATTGTGGTGCAGTCCCAGCGACCTATAGGACAGAGTAGAACTGTCCCATAGGGTTTCTAAGGTGGTAATTTTATGGAAGCAGACTCACATCTTTCTCCTGTGGAGCAGCTGGTGGGTTCACACTGCTCACTTCTCCATCAACAGCTGAGACCACTGTTGTTGTTGTTATGTGCCGTCAAGTCGGACCCAACTCATAGCTACCCCTCGTTGGGTTTCCGAGGCAGTATCACTATGGAAGTAGATTGCTCAACCTTCCTTCTGAGAAGTGGCTGGTGGTTTGAACCGCGAGCCTTCTGATAAGCAGTCAAGTGCCTAAGGCACTATGCTACCAGAGCTCCTTCCAGAGCCCAGACCACTAGGACTCCCTAATATTCTCTGCATGTAACAAAAATCAGTCAATCAATCAGAAGAGTAATATGTTAAAAAAGAATACACTACAGTTGTTGTTATGTGCCGTGGAGTCAGACCCAACTCATAGCAACCCCTCGAGTTTCCGAGGTGGTATCACTACGGAAGTAGATCGCCCAACCTTCCTTCCAAGACACTACAATTAAACCTGCAAAAGCTGGAGCCTGTGTAAGGGGAAAACCTGTCAGAAGGGAAACTGAGCAACATGAAAAGTGGTAGGACTGTATCCTGTCAAAGTTGGAAAACAAGGAAGTCCAGTCAAGTTCCAGTTCTCACTGATTTTCATTGTATATTTTTCAATATACCTTCTTTTAGACCCTAGAGAATGGCACTATGCTATTAAAATTGAACTCAGATTCATTTTTTTTTTTATTTCATTCAACTGATTTTCTAAGTTACGCGTCACTGGTTGTTTTTGGTGTGTGATGTCATTTACTTAGAAGTAAATTCAGTTCTATCTTGGATGTACCAGCAAAGAAATGATTCACTCTAGTAAATCAGGCTACTGTTTAGAATTTTTTTTTCTTTTCAAACAGTGTTCAGGCCTCCTTTCCTCCCACAGTCCCTTTTCTTCTCCTCCCCTCCAACCCCTTCCCTTCTTTTCCTTCCCCTTCCCTTCCTTTGCTTTCCCTTCTCTTTCCTTTTCTTCTGTCTTCTCCCTTCCCTCTTATTCTCTTCCCTCCTAATCCCCCTTTTCCCTTCCCTTTTCTCAATTCCCTGACTCCCTCCATCTTTTCTTTAGGAGCAAATGTTTTGTTTCTTTCTTTCTTGCTCTACTTTCCCCTTTCCCTCTTTTGGAATAATGTGAACTATCATAACTGTGGAGTCTGGAGTTTTCACCCTGAAGGTGGAGAACTGCCAGTCAGCCAAACAGGTCTTCTTTGAGAGTACAACTCAACTTTTTATATCATACTCTAAGAAGTTGGATTTTTAGAGAGAAGCTTCATATTTTTTCCCCAAGATAGAAAAAAGTGGCCATATGAAGTATATTAAAACCGAAGAACTTAAATACCACTTATTGGCACAGTAACTTATATGTAAGTTGTCATCTATTATAATTATATATTTTACCGTATAGTCTGTCTTTGAGGGCTAAAAATCAGCATGCACATGTTATGAACAATTATGTTCTGACCCACCAAAGAGAAGTAAATGACAAAGTCAATTTGTTGAAGTATGTGACTTCTATAATCACTAGGTATAGAGAGCTAGTTAAACTCAGGATGTAGGAACATTTTATTTCTGCTCTATAACTTCATGGCTAGTTCCCAATAAGGCCTCACAGGTCACAGTGAATCAAACTAGAGAAGAAAATCCCTTGATCAAAATGATATTTACAAAAAACAAAGTAGGAGGTCTCACATTGCCGGATCTCAAAACCTACTATACAGCCACAGTAGTCAAAACTGCCTGGTATTGGTTCAATGACAGATACATA
>NW_006921599.1:4102184-4106122 GCF_000298275.1 Orycteropus afer afer
AAAAAAAAAAAAAAAATGATATTTACAACTGCCAGTTGGCTAGACTTCACCCTTCTTTATGCCTCCCTAACATTTTGGGAGTGTTCTTAGGACAGGGCTCATTTCATCCTCTGGGGGTGTTAGGTGAGTATTTAGCATTTATAGACTTGATTGTAATATTCTGAAGGCAAGGATCATGTGTGATACTTCTTGGTGTTCTCCACTGGGCTAAGTGGCTGAGCAGAGTGGCCTGCAATAGCCAAGATCACAGAAGTTTTGCTGAATTAGACAATAAAATGCTAATAAATAATTAAAAGCAGTTGCTGGAAGGTCATTCTTTGTTTTGCAATTCTGGAATGTGCTATCACATTAACGAACCCTGGCTGTTGTCTAAGCAGCCCAAACTGGTATTTCAAGGAAGCCCACTCCCGAAGTTTTGAAATACTTCTGAGAATTCCCTGTCATCTTTGAGTAATTTGGTCTATAGACTAGATACTTGATTCTGGTCTTTCATTTTCTTATCACTGACTGTAAATATTGGAGAATGGTTGGCTCCATGTTGCCTAGGAAAGCAGAGCTTGTACAACTGGGGATAATGAACCAACTCAGTTCACAGTAGCTGCTACGATCACAACAGCAAACATGGTTGACCAGAATGGATCTTAGGTAGTTGCTTTTCTTTTGCCAAAAATAGAAATGCTTTCATTGACATAAAACATATATGGCTGAGAGCCACCAAATGGGTTTCTCAACCATCTCCTCTATGGTGCAACACATTATGTTGGAATTCTTAACCTGAAAGCTTGATCCCAAAGGCATAGCAAAGACACTGTACTCTAGGTCAGTTAGGAGTCCCTGCCTGTCTTATGCATTGAGGGAGTGGTGGTGTTGTGTGTAGGGAGATGAGGGGGGTGAAATTCATACAGATGGTATTACAATATCAAAATGACCCCCATGTCATCATCCTGTTTGAACATTGATCTTTGTGGGCTATTTGAATGCTTCCAGGCTGATAATAAGGAGCTCTGGTGGCATACTGCTTAAGGCATTTGACTGCCAAGCAGAAGGTTGGTGGTTCAAACCCACAGGTCACTCTGCAGAAGGAAGATGAGGCAATCTATTTTCATAAAAATTCACCAATGAAACTCAATGGGGGTCACTATGAGTTGGAATTGACTAGACGACAGTGAAGTGGGTTTTAGTGGGAGGGGAATAATAGAAACCCTAACTCCAGTTGAACAGTAAGAGCAGAAAGAGCATAGGATTTATTTGTTTATTTATTGACTTTAACAAACAATTTTTTTTCTATGTGTTGTACTATTGTTATCAGGATTTTCATTTTTTTTTTTTTAACATTGTGATTTGGGTGAAAGTTTACAGAGCACTTTAGATTTCCAAAAGGAGCTGTGGTGGTACAGTGCCTAAGGCATTTGGCTGCTAACCAAAAGGTCAGTGGTCCAAACTCCCAGCTGCTCTTTGGAAGAAAGATGAGACAGCCTGCTTCCAATGGGAGTCACTATGAGTCAGAATCCACTCAATGGCAGTAAGTTTGGTTTTGTTTTATTAGTTTCCCATTCAACAATTTATACACATTATATTTTATGACATTAATTGCTATCCCTTCAATGCAACACCACTCTTCCTACTTTCTCCCTGGGTTCCCTGTATCTATTTGTCCTTCCTTCCTGCTCCTTCCTGTCTTCTGAACTTTGTTTTTGGGCAAATGCTGTCCTTTTGGTCTCATATGGTTGATTTTCTGAGGAATACATTCCTCACAGGTGTTAGCCACTTCAGAATTTCAAAGCATAGAACCCTGGACCTAGGGATGGGTGAGAGGAACACAATAGGAATTAATAACATGGAATTTGACAGACAAGGAAAACAGTATGCTAGATGCATCATCTATCTATAACTGACTCATCATCCCTAATGTTCAAGAAACAGATGGATAAACACAAAGTGGAGTAAGAAAGCATTTCTCCATTTGTTCATCTATTCATTTAGTTAAGATTATTTCATAAGTCCCTAGGGGCTCTGGTACCATAGTGCCTGAGGCACTTGACTGCTAACCGGAAGGCTGGTGGTTCAAACCCACTAGCCACTCCTTGGAAGGAAGGTTGGGCAATCTACTTCTGTAGTGATACTGCCTCAGAAACCCAAGGAAGGGTCACTAGGAGTTGGGTCTGACTCAAAGGCACATAACAATAACAACATAATGTTCCAGGCATTGGGCTAAAAGTTGAAGATGTAATAGTAAAAAAAAAAAAAAAAAAAAAAAACCATTAAGTTCCAGTATTCATACTGTTACAGCAAACAATAACAGCAGACAACAACTGATGATTAGTACACATGATGACTGTGATAGTTAGGGCTGTGTGTCAACTTGGCTGGACCACAATTCTTTGTGGTTTGAGCAGTTGTGATGTGGTTATTCCCATGATGGGATCAGATGTATATGTTTTGAGCAGCAATCCATTGGAAGGGAGTTTCCCTAGGGGTGTGGCCTGCTTCCATTATATCTTTGGACATCCTGGGAAAAGAGATACTCCTCTTCTGTGGATCAGGATTCTGTTGTGCTGCTTACAACTGTCCATGAGCGAACAATCCACCACTTGGCCTGGAGATCTTGGATTCGTCATTCATTGGAGTCAACAGCCAGTATACTGCCTGCCAACCTTGAGGTCCTCAGCCCCTGCAGCTGCATGAGTTGGGAAAAGCCTCCAGCTTGATGTTTGATCCAAGAACTTTGGACTTGCCAGCTTCTATAAGTGTGTGAGCCATTTTCCTAAGATAAATTTCTCTTTCTCTTTCTACATAAGCTTTACTGGTTTTGTTTCTCTACAAAACCCAGTCTAATACAATGACATAACCCAGAAACCAACCCAGTTATATAAGTGTCAAAAGTAAAATAAAGTAATAAATAAATAAAACCTCACTGCCGTCGAGTTGGATCCTACTCATAGCATCCCCTCCTTGGGTTTCCAAGGCAGTGTCTCTATGGAAGTAGATTCCCCAACCTTCCTTTCAAGGAGTGGCTGGTGGGTTTAAACCACCAGCTTTCTAGTTAGCAGTCAAGTGCCTTAAGCATTATGCCAACCGGGAGCCAGAGACATCAATTGGTAAATGAGGGCAACTAGAAACCAAAAAGAGGGACTACATAGGGTAGGTACAGAATTTCCAAATAGAGAGGAAGTCAAGACAGTTGAGAGATAGAACTATTATAAACTTGGGAACAAAATTATAAATCACAGGTTCACCTCAAAGAAAAATAATAAACCTTCACATCAAAATAAAAAAGGGGAGAGGCATAAATATTTAGCAAATACTGAAACAATAACAATGAAAGAAATAATAAATAACACTATTCATAAACAAAATGAGCTCAGCACAGAAAATTATAGGGATAAAAGAAATCAGCAACACCATGAAAAAACACACAACAAAATGACAGCAAGAAATACACACTTGTTAATAATTTACACTGAATGTAAATAAATTAAATAAATGTACCCCTCAAGAGATAGAGAGTTGCAGACTGGATAAGAAAATATCAACATGCTGTCTTATAAGAGACTCACTTGAGACACAAAGACAAAAATAGACTAAAAATCAAAGATTGGAGAAAGATACACCAAGCAAATTGTCTATCCTGTAGAATGTTCCATGTGTCCTCCAGAAAAGGGCAGGAGTGGAAATATTAATTTCCAGTAAAATAGACTTTAAGACAGAAAACACCATAGGCAACAAGGAAAGACATTATATAATGATAAAAGGATCTATTGAACAAGATGACAGAATCATAATAAATATCTATGCACCCAATAAAAGAGCTCCCAAATACATAAATCAGACTTGATACATAAAACAGAATTGAAAAGACAAATAGATGACTCCACAGTAATAATAGGAGGCTTTAATACACCACTTTCAATAAAAGATAGAACAACTAGGAAAAAAAA
>NW_006921599.1:4106662-4113274 GCF_000298275.1 Orycteropus afer afer
AAAAAAAAAAAAGCCTAAAGTCACCAGAAGAAAAGAAATAATCAAGATTCAAGCAGAAATAAGTGAAACAGAAAATAGAAAGACAACAGAAAAAATCTACAAGACTACAAATTGGTTCTTTTAAAAGATTAATAAAATTGACAAACCACTGGCAAACTTAATAAAGGAAAAGAAGGAGAAGATGCAATAACATGAATAAGAAATGAAAGGTGTGACATCACAACAGAACCAATAGAAATAAAAAGGATAATATCAGGATACTATGAAGAACTATTCTCCAACAATATGAAAATTAGAAGAAAAGGACATATTTTTAGAAACAAGACTTACCTAAAGTAACACAAACTGAAGTAGAAAATTTGAACAGACCCATAACAAAAGAAGAAATTGAATAGGTCATTAAAAAATTACCAACAAAAAAGCCCTGGCCCAGATGGTTCACTGGAGAATTCTACCAAACATTCAGAGAAGAGCTCACATTAATCCTACTCAAACTATTCCAGAACACAGACAAGGATGGAATCCTCTCAAATTCATTTACAAAGCAAGCATAACCATGATACCAAAACCAGGCAGATACCACTGAAAAGGAAAACTACAGACCAATATCCCTCACGAATATAGACCCAAAAATCTTCAACAAAATCGTAGTCGATAGATGCTGACAACAAACAAACAAACAAATAAATAAATATGTCATGACCAAGTGGGATTCATACTAAGCATACAAGGATAGTTCAACATTAGAAAAACAATCAACATAATCCATCACATAAGTAAAATAAAGGAAAAGAACCATATGATCATATCAACCAATGCAGAAAATGCATTTGATAAAATCCAACATCCATTCCTGAGCAAAACTCTCGGAGAAATATAATAGAAGGGAAATTCCTCAACATAATAAAGGGTATATATGCAAAACCAACAGCCAACATTATTTTCAATGGAGAGAGACTGAAAGCATCCCCTTTGCAAATGGGAACAAGATAAGGATGCCCTATAACACCATTTCTGTTTAACATTGTATTGGAAGTCTTATCCAGTGTAAGAAAGGAAGAAAGGGAAATCAAAGGCATCCAAATTGTTAAGGTAAAACTATCCCTATTTGCAGATGCTATGATCCTATACATAGAAAACCCAAGAGACTCCACAAGAAAACTACTAGATGTAACTGAAAGATTTATCATAGTGCCAAGATACAAGAACAACATATGAAAATCAGTTAGATTCCTCCACACCAACAGACCCACAGAGATCTCTTAAAAGGAAATAAAAAAAATCAATACGATTTGCAATAGCTACCAAAAAGATAAAATATTTGGGAATAAATCCTCCCAGGGACACAAAATACATGTAGAAAGAAAACTACAAAACACTACTTCAAGAAACCATAAGAGATCTACATAAATGGAAGAACATACTATGTTCATGGATAGGAAGATTGAACATAGTAAAAATGTCAATACTACCCAAAGCAATCTATACATTCAATGCAATACCAATCCAGATTCCATTAACATTCTTTAAGGATAGGAAAAACCAATCACTAATTCTATATGGAAAGGAAAGAAGCCTCAGATAAGCAAACACAACTGAAGAAAAAAACAAAGTAGGAGGTCTCACAGTCCCAGATCTCAAAACCTACTATATAGCCACAGTCATCAGAACAGCCTGGTATTGGTACAAAGACAAACACATAGAACAATGGAAGAGAATTGAGAACCCAGAAATAGATCTATCCACCTATGGTCAGCTCATCTTTGGCAAAAGGCCAAAATCTATTCAATGAGGAAGAGATAGTTTCTTTGACAAATGGTGGTAGCAAAAATGGATATCCATTTTCAGAAAAATGAAACAAAATCCATACCTCACACCATACACAAAAACTAACTCCAGACTTAAATGTGAAACCTAAAACTATAAGGTTCATCAAAGAAAAAACAGGGGCAAACTTAGGGGCCCTAATTTATGGTATAAATAGACTATAAAGCCTAACCCCAAGTGCATAAACAGCAGAAGATGAACTAAATAATTGGGATCTCATAAAAATAAAATTCTTGTATGTGTCAAAGGACTTCTCCAAAAGAGTAAAAAAGAGAACCTACAGAATGGTAAAAATATTCAGCAACAATATATCTGACAGGGGACTTATCTTTAAAATTTATAGACAACTCCAACAACAAGACAAACAATACAATTAAATAATGGGCAGAAAACATTAACAGACACTTCACAAAGAAGATATTTAGGTGGCCAACAAACACATGAAGAAAAATTCATGATCATTAGCCGTGAGAGAGATGCAAATCAAAACAGTGACATACCATCTCACCGCAGCGCTAACAGCAAAGTTCAACAAGATAGAAAACAAACGTTGGTGAGGATAGGGAGAGATTGAGACTCTCATCCACTGCTGGTGGACTGTTAAGGGGGAAAAAAAAAGATATACCCACTATGGAAATCAGCATGGTGATTCTTTCAAAAGTTGGAAACTAATACCATTTGACCTAACAATCCCACTACTAGGTATATGTACTAAAGTGACAGCCAGGACATGAATAATGTAGAATCTGCAAAACACCTCATAATGTGGATCAACTTGGAGGACATTATGTTGAGTGAAATAAGTCAATCACAAAAGGAAAAATATTGTATTAGTCCACTATTGTAAAAAATCAAAGAAAAATTTACACATGGGAGGAAACTTTCTTTGTTGGTTGTCAGGGATGGCAGAGGAGGGGAGGGAGAATTGCTAGATAGGTAAGAGACAAGTATTGATTTGGGTGAAAGGAAAGGTTATACCAAAAGTGAGTAACCAACAAAAAACACTAAGGAAAAGGAAGACAGAGAGAGGTGCACAAGAGGTACAGACAACAAAGATAAACACTTTTACATATACCATACTGCATTTTCAGTAATAATAAACATAAATCTATGGTAGATACCTAGGTAGACAGGCTGAATGAGCAGGTATATGTAGGCTAAAGGTAATATATCCATAACCATATATTAGTTTGGCAGATGATATTTCTGCATATGTATTTGTACGTGCTATAAGACTGTCCATATAAATAGAACTAACAGGGAAAGTTATGATAACTTCTTAGCCACAGCCAACCACCTTGAAGGAGCAAGTTGTTGGGCCTCTGGGCTCAGGACCATGGTCATGGGAGGTATCAAGCTCAATTGTCATAACCTACTACAGAAAAACATTGTTTTACATCTTACTTTGCTGAATAGCTGCTGGGGTCTTAAAAGGTTTCGAGCAGCTATCTAAGATTTAACTATTGGTCTCCTCTAGTCTGGAGCAAAGAGTGAAGAAAATCAAAGTCATCTGGACAGTTAGTCCAAAGATATGATGCACCATGAGGACCTCAGCCTTCATGAAAGACCCCAAGACCAGAAGAACTAGATGGTGCCTGGTACCAATGCCAACCACTTGGAAAGGGATCAAAATTGGAGATCCTGGATAGAGTGGGAGGAAAAATGTGGAACAAAATTCAAAAACCAGAAATAACCAGAATTACTGTTCACATAGAGACTGGTGGAAACCCCGAGAATATGGCCCCAGGTTATCCTTCAGGCCTAGAAATGGATCCCTGTGGGTTGGGTCTCAGGCACCAGTAGAAAGACCTACATGCAGAACACTTACCCCAGGGAGATGAACCCACCTACTCTAGGAAGTTGCCGCCTTAGGTAACCAGCCATGGGGCATCAGAGGGGCAGCATTCACATAAAGAAAAAGCTGGACAGACAGGGATGCATAGATAAGAAGGGAACAGGGAAGGGGTAGTCACATGGAGGGGAGGGCAGGAAAGTTTTTTATGGTTGGGGATGGTAATTGGGGCTATTAAATATGTATGAACTGTTGAATGTAAAACAAATCTGCTTTGTAAATCTGCACACAAAGCACAATTATATATATTTTTTAAAAAAGCTTACAAGCCATCATCTAGAGTCTAGAGGCAATGACTGGTCTCTTCTTGTCTGGAGCAAAGAATAATGAAGAAAAACAGACACGTGGAAACAATTAGTCCAAGGGACTAGTGGGCCATGCAAACCTCAGCCTACATAACCTTAAGACAAGAAGAACTAGATGGTGCCCAGCTACTACTGTCAACCACTCAGAAACGGATCAGTGCAGGAGATCCTGGATAGAGTGGGAGAAAAATGTGGAACAAAATTCACAATCATAAAAAAGACCAGGCTTATTGGTCTGATAGAAATTGGTGAAACTCTTAAAACCATGGCCCCTAGTCAGCCTTCAGGCCTGGAATTGAACTCAATCCTGTGGCTTCCAGCCAAACAGTAAATAAGCATATAGGGCGAACATTTATACCAGGTAGTTACACTCCTTAGAACAATCACTCATAGGAGATCAGAAGGGCAGTATTTGCACAGGGGGACAGCTCAGTGGGCAGGAATGCATAGGAAAGAAAGACATGGGGAAGAGGTAACCACAGGGAGGAAGTGGTAAGAGAGCTATTTCACTGTGGGGATTGCAATCAATGTCATGAAACAAAATGTGTATGAACTGTTGTATGGAAAAGAAATTTGCTCTGTAAACTTTCACCCAAATCACAACTTACATAAATAAATAAATACATAAATAAATAAACTTTAAGGAAAGTTCCCTCTAGACTTAAATTGAGGATCAGAGAAAATTAGTTTTTAAAAAAGAGAGTATTGGTGAAACAGAGTTTTTAGCAAATGGAACAACATGGGCAAAAGTCCAGAGTTTGGTGGGAGCCTAGGCTGTATATAGAACCTGAATGATCTCCATATGGCTGCCTTGTAGGGTGTGACCATGGTGCCTGGTCAGACAGGGTGGGGTAGAGATGGAGCAAGGGAAGTTAGTATGTGTGGATATGTGTGTGTTTTAAGGGTGGAGAAAGAAATGAACCTAGAGGTAAGCCAGGGCCAGATCATGAAGTTCCTGGTGAAACATATTTGGGAATTTGAGCAATAGTCAATGGAAAGCAGAAAGAAATGTCATTAGTATATAGAAAGGCCACTATATGTAGCATACAAATTAGCACAGGATTCAGATGCTGACAGCCCTTAATTTTCCAAAATTCAAACTCTGAAAAAGTTAAGGGTGCTTATCTTGGCCATAAAAAAGTAAGTGCATGGTGCTTTTCACCTCCTTTATTACTAAAATTTTAAAACTAAAAGTAGTCTTCCCTAACCCAAAGAAGAATACTTAAGACTCATGGACTCAGAAACGAATACATTTCCTCCCTTTCCTCAAAGTATAGCACTGTCATCACACATATCTAAACAAAATCCATTGCCATCAAGTTGATTCTGACTTACAGCAACCCAACAAGGAAGAGTAAAACTGCCCCAGTTTTTGGAGTCTATCCTGTTTGGGGTTCATTGGACCTCCTGAAAGACCTCATCTTTCATCATAACAGGAAAATTCTCTTCCAACAAATCTTCAGTAATTTTCTCTGTGGCTTTATTTGTCTCTTCCTGTTATAGAATTCCAATTACACATAGGTTATTACTTTTGATGGTATCCCACATGAACCTTAGGCTTTCTTCATTCTGTTTTGATCTTTTTTTCTGATTGATCCCTTTCCAAAGAAGTATTCAGGTATTTGCCTTCAATTTCCCTAATTCTGTCTTCCATTGATTCAATTCTCCTCCTTTGTCTATTCAATGTCTTATCTATTTCTGAAAATATAGTATTAATCTTCTGGATTTCTGTGTGTAGATTTTGTATCATTTCTAATTTTTCATTTTGTTCTTTTATTGTCTTTTGAAATTGTTCTAGGGTTTTCTCTGTTTTCCTTGATATGTCTCTCAATTTGTTGAAGATACCTAAATATAATTCTTTTGAATTCCTTATCAGGGAGTTCCAATGCTGCGTCTTCCTCAGGGATGTGTTTTGTGTCTGTATCCTGGTCCCTTGTTTCTCCTACTTTATCTTGCTTCTTTGTGTGGACTGTGATGCGCTGTTGTTTCCAAGGCATTGTGATGTTTTTGTGTTTATATTTAATTGGAGCTCTGGTAGCATATTGCCTAAGGCACTTGACTGCTAACTAGAAGGTTGGTGGTTCAAACCCACCAGCCACTCCTTGGAAGGAAGGTTAGGCAATCTACTTCCATAGTGATATTGCTTTGGAAACCCAAGGAGGGGTCGCTGTGAGTTGGGTCCAACTCCACAGCACATAACAACAACAATGTAATTGGTGATTGTATGTTGGAGTGACTTGCCCACGATTTTCGTTTTCTTTGTTTTGTTTGTATGTTATCTATGCAAGCAGGATACCATGCTCCTCTATTCATTGGCTGACAGCACTTATACACTCTCCACCTGTCTCCTTTACTGTTGTCAGCCTGTCATATGTCCCTGTCAACCTTGGCAAACAGAGCCTATTCTTAGGTCCCTGGAATCCACATGAGAATGCTATCACTTTAAAATCCAAAATGGTTGTCACTTGTAAAGATTCAAAATGGCTGCTCCCTCGGTCATGTTAAATATCCAACATGGCTGCCACTTGTAGACATTCAAAATGGTTGCATCCTCGGCCACTTTAAATATTCAAAACGGCTGCCACGTGTAAACAATCAAAATGACTGCACCCTCTGGACAGCGGAAAG
>NW_006921599.1:4113409-4127909 GCF_000298275.1 Orycteropus afer afer
CACTGTTTTCGTTCAGGTTTTTCCACTAGTTGGTGCCTAATCCACTTCTGTATAGTTCCTTTCAAAGCTCAGGGCTCCAGGATTATCTTCTGTATCTCTGTCAATTGGTTTTTCTTTTCTTTGTTGAAGAGGGTCTGTGTTGCTTGTCTGCTTATTCCTCCATCTTACCAGAAGTCCCCCCATAGAGTTTCCAAGGGTGTAAATCTTCTCAGAAGCAGTGGTCTGGTCTCATCTTTCTCCCATGGAGTGACTGATGGGTTTGAACTGCTAGCCTTTTGGTTAGCAGCCAAATAAGTTAACCATGGTACCACCAGAGCTCCTTTTATCACGCACACAGGACTTTCTTAATTCCTGCCTAAAGCAGTAGCATATCTGAAATATCAACCTAATATCAACATGCTAGTATTGTTTCTCACAACCATGGAGTAAATCTTCTCTCCAAGAAAAAATGTAAATCCCCAGTCACTAATTTCTTCTCTGAAAAGACTAAAACTTTCTCTAGGAAGGGAAGATGTTGAGTAGGAAATATCTTCGTTATAAGATGGCTTATGACACTGTGGTCTGCATGGCAAATGGCCATTTATTTGAAACCATTCATTTCCTGCAGTGTGGTTCCCAAGTGTTTGCCTTCTTGGAACAATGATGGGAAACTTCCTGACATATGAGATGGAATATGACGACAGCTCCAGTTACATTTTGCTTCTCCTAGTGCTGGAAAGTGTCCCATTGTCCTTCATGCATTAGATGGATCTAAAATAAGAAAGACGTCTAGACAGTGGGAAACATATGTAAGATCTATGCTTTCCCCTCATTCTTCAGCATTTAGTAGAATGGAAGTCAGTAATATCCCTTCTAATTGAAGGAGGACCAGGGAAGTGTATAAGGATTTAAAATATATATTTTAGGTAATAAATAGTTGGCTATTTTCCTAGTTGATTACCAACTACTTTGAGTCTGTTTTAGAAGTGGGTGGTAAAAATAACATGCAAGTGAATAAAATTACTTTCATCAAGTTTTAAAGTAGCTTATTTCTAATATGTCCCTGTTATGGATTAAATTGTGCCTGCTCACAAGTAGAGCACCCACCTACTCTAGGGAGATGCACCCCTTAGAGCAACCAGCCATGAGACACCAGAGGGGCAGCATTCTCATAGAGGCAAAGGTGGACAGACAGGAATCCATAGTTAAGAATGGCACAGTGAGGGGGTAGTCAGAGGGACGGGAGGGGAGGAGAGTTTTTTTATGGTTGGGGATGGTAATAGGGGTGTGAAATCAAATGTGCATGAACTGTTGAATGTAAGACAAATTTGCTTTGTAAACTTGCACTCAAAGCACAATGTAATTTTTTTTTAAAAAAATGTGCCCCCAAAAAAGATATCTTGCTGTCTTAACCCCGGTACATGTAAATGTGGCAGCTTGGAAATAAGATCTTTCATATCATCAGGTAAATGAATATGTGGTGTTTTGGTTACCTCTAGTGCCACTCTGACAGGAATATACCACAAAAAGGATGGCTTCAACAAACAGGAGTTTATTCTCTTACAATTTTGGAGGTTAGAAGTCCAAGTTCCAGGTGCCGGGCTCTAGGGGCTGGATGAAAGCCCCTCGATCTTGGGCTTCAGCTCTGCCTCTTGCTCCCGGCCCACTGAAGCTAGAGGCATTTCTTCACTCAGGCAGCTGTTAGCTGCTGAGCCTGACAAATCCAAGGTTGACAAGTGAAAAGGCATAGTCTTGATATTACCAAACCACAAGGCAGGCCATTAATTCAACTTCATTAAAAGTCCCAAGATCGACAGGGCAACAAGGCAGGCTGCTGAACAAAGACTCGGCTACATGCAGAGTTCAAGTGTGCCATCAGCTGGAGATCTTCCTCAAAGTTTCTTCTTATATACTGGAAGTAGCCCACATCCCTAAACCAGCTACTCAGCTGCTCCAGTAGATTCCACCATGGAGTTAATTACAGTCTCACCACGGGGAATAACTATAGCTGCCCTGCCACTCAACCAGACCCAGCCAAGTTGACATACAACCTTAACCACCACACATGGTAGTACCAGAGTAGGGTGGTTCCTAATCCCATCTGAGTGCTGTAAAAGAAGAGAAGAGACAAAGAGATGGAGGAAGGACTTGTGATACTGCTAGTACAAGTCAAGGCATGGCTGGAGTTCCCGAAAGCTAGGAGGAAATTCTCTTTAGATACAGATGGAATCAACACAGTCAACTCCCCCATCTCCCAGACTGCAGAACTGGTTGAGACGGTAAATTTTTAAAACATTGTTTAAAACTTGTGGTATTTTGTTATGGCAGTCCTAGGAGAGGAGTCCTTGGGTGGTGCAAATCTCCAAGCACTCAACTATTTACCAAGAGGTTAATGGTTCAAATTCACCCAGAGGTGTCTCAGAAGATTGCCTGGCAATCTACTTCAGATAGATCACAAAAACAAAAACAAACTCACTGCCATCGAGTCATTTCCTATTGAAAACCCTATAGTATGCAGTTCTACTCTGAAATATATAGAGTCATAATGAATCAGAATCGACTCAAGAGCAACTGTTTTTGTTTGTTTGTTTATTTGTTTTGTTTTGTTTCATTTTTAAGGCAACTGAGACAGCCTCCAACATTCAAGACCCTTCATCACCAGACCAATGTTGATTAAATCCAGTGAGTACATATCAGTCTATAGAATACTTTGCCAAGTTATGTGATGCCATAATAATCTATTTTGTTTTTTACTATATCCCAACATAAAGGATGTTTTATGCTCCTTTATTTGAAGTTACTTTGGACAAAGTTACTAGGACGCCTGGTACCACAAACGATTAAGCACTCAACGGCTAACCTAAAGTTGGCAGTTCAAACTCACCAAGGGGCTCTGCAAGAGAAAGACCTGGTGATCGGCTTCCATAAAGACTGTAGCCAAGAAAACTCTGTGGGGAAGTTCTGCTCTGTTCCATGGGGTCACTATGAGTTAAAATTGACTTGATGGCACCTAACAATCATAGCAACAACTACCGAGGCCTTGTTCCTATTCTTACACTCACTTCTAGTACCTTACATCTCAAAATCAAGTAGTAGCCTTCGGTTTAGTTTTTCTTTGCCAAAATTGTTTTTGCCTATTCTAGGTTATTTGGATTTCCAAATGAATTTTTGAATCAGCTTACATTTTCTAAGTAAATAAATAAGTAGAAAGTCTGCTGGGGTTTTGATTGGAATTGCATTCATTTTTTTAAAGCAGTGTGGGGAAAATTGACATGGTAGCAATATTTAATCTTCTTACCCATAAACAAAGAATATCTCTCCATTTATTTTGTTCCTCCTTAATTTCTCTTAGCAAAGTTTCAGAGCTTTCAAGAAACACATCTTGCAAATTCTTGTCAGATTTATCCCTAAAGCTCTGGTGGCATAGTGCCTAAGGCATTCGACTGCTAACCAGAAGGCTGGCAGTTCAAACCCATCAGCCTCTCCTCAGAAGGAAGGTTGGGCAATCTATATCCGTAGTGATACTGCCTTGGAAACCCAAGGAGGGGTCGCTATAAGTCAGGTCTGACTCGACGGCACATAACAACAACAACAATTGTTCATTGCTAATTTTTAAAACTACAATTAATTTCTGTATATTGATCTTGTACCCTGCAACCTTGCTGAATTAACTTATTGGCTCTAGTAGCTTTTTAGTAGATTACACTGAATTTTTTATATTGACAATAATGTTGCCTTCAAATAAAGTTTTACTTCTTCCTTTCCAATTTTGATTTATTTTATTTCTTTCTGTTGCCCTGTCACACTAGCTAGAACATAATATAATGTTTGATGGATATGGAGAAAGCAAACATCCTTGTCTTTTTCCTCATATTAAGAGGATATATCCAATCTTTCACCATTAAATTTTATGTTAGTTAGAGGTTTTATGTAAATGCCTTTTACTGGATTCAGGAAGTTCTTTTTATTCTAGTTTGCTAAGACTTTTAGCAGGAATGAATGTTGGATTTGTCAACAGCTTTTCTGCACATATTGAGGTAATCATATAGTTCTTATGTTTGTTATTGTGGTGAATTAAGTGGTTAAAGCATTTGCTTGCCAACGAAAAGGTTGGCAGTTCAAACCTTCCAGCTGCTTCATGGAAGAAAGATGATGCAGTCTGTTTCTGTAAAGATTTACAACCTTGGAAACTCTATAGGGCAGTTCAACTCTGTCCTATAGGATCACTATGAACTGCAATCAACTGGATTGATCAGTGGGTTTGGTTATGATTAATTACATGGATTGTATTTAAAATATTAAACCAATTTGCATTACTGAGATCAATCTCACTTGGTCATGATGTGTTATCCTCTTTATATGTGGTTGGATTCGATTTTGCTTAGAATTTTTCCATCTCAGTTCATGAGAATTATTGATCTATAGTTTTTTTTGTCTTGTCTTATAATACCTTGTAATGTCTTTATCAAGGCAACTCCAGACTCATTGAATGAATTAGGAGGTGTTCTTTCCTCTTTGATTTCTGGAAGAGTTTGAATAATTGGTATTATTTCTTTCTTAAATGTTTGGCTACTTGTATGATAGTGTGATTGAGAGCAATGCTCTGGACTTCCTCAGCTCAAATCCCAGCTCTGCCACTTCCTGGTCATGCTACCTTAGCATGTGGTTTATCTTCTTTAAGCATCAGTTTTTGCATCTATGTAGGAGGATAATTATCTTATAGGGTTGTGATGCAAATTAAATGAGATACTGTGCATCATGTACTTCTGTTACTACTGGAGGATAAAAGAGCCACTCTGATATGGAAAATATTCCCAAGAATACTGGGAAAATGGTGGGTGATTATTTTACCTGGATTCAGGTGTTGTGTATATGCACGCACACACATACATAGGTATATATTTAATACCATATGCCCAGAGAGCCACTGGAGTGATCATGCCTGACCATGTGAGTCAACCACAGCTTTGACAGCCAAAGGGATCTATTACTGGTCTTAGCTATGCATGACATCACACCTGTGAACTCTTTCTTTGAGCAAAGCAAACACCTGTTCTTGGTGGAACTCAAAAGGGAAACTTGGTTTGAAGCTCCCGCTTCCCCTTCTCATTAAAAGTATTGCAACCCCTGACTAAAATAGTCCTGCCAAGGGCTCTTTCAGTTTCTGAAGTTCAGTTGCCTGAGACCCAGCAAGAGGTCTCTCAGCAAAAAGGTTGGGCTGTGACAATGTGCTAACACATCTGGGATTCTGGGGCCCGAACAAGAGGCAGAATCACTTTGTTTTTTTCCACAGTCCCCACTGATCATACCTGATGGTCTCACCTGCTTTGGCTTCTCTCCAGTCCCATGACAGGTTGATATTCAGGAAGCTACATTTTGGAAGGCCAAGGATGGTCAGGTTTTAGGACTGTGGAAAAGAGAATTCATCACTGTACTAAGCCATTGGATTCCAGTGGCTCTTTCATCTCAGTCTTTTGACAGCCACTTCCCTCCTTAATTGTGTCCTGGCCTGGCCTCTTCACGGGCCAAAGAGGTGGTACTGATGGAAATCACAGGTGGGGTTGACCAGACCTCCTCTGCAGCCTTCCGTTCAGAGGTCACTGAGCCTCTTCACAGTAACAGGTGGCACTTGGGTCCCACAGTAGCTTCTACTTTTAAAGAGGACTTCAATCATGAGATACTCAGAGAAAAATACTGTCACTGTGTTTTGTTTTCTGTGAAACCAACTTTGAGCTATTTAAAAGCTGTCTTTTTGAAGTAAGTCTGTAGTAGTAGGTGTCACTGGATCTGAGACAAAGTGTCTATTATTTCAATGGTGTGAATTAGTATTGTTTCAAATGACATTTCATTATACCATGTAATAGAAGTATTATATACACGTTTTATTTTACATAAGCTTACACACACACATGAAAGTGTGTAGGTTGGAGAAGAGGGAAAAATAGGGAACTTACGTGAATGTCTATGATGAAAGAATTGTTGATATTTGCCTTCAAGTTGGCTCTGACTCCTGGCAACCCATGTACAACAGAATAACATGTTTCCTGGTTCTGTACCATCTTCATGATCATTGGTATGTTCAAGTCCATTGTTAAAGACACTGTGTATTTTGAATGCATTCCAACCTAGAGGCTCATTGTCTAGCACTGTATTGAACACTATGATGTTGTGATCTACAAGGTTTTAACTGGCTATGAATTTTTGGAAGTCTATAGCCAGGCCTTTCTTCCTAGTCTGTCTTAGTATGAAAGCTTCACTGAAACCTGTCCACCATGGTTGACCTTGCTGGCATTTGAAATACTGTGGCATAGCTTCTAGGATCACAGCAACACAAAAGCCACCACAGGACAACAAACTGACAGATAAATGATAGATGAAGGAAGAGTTCTTAGTAAAATAAATAGATTCCTATTTATACTATACTACTATTTTCAAAGATAATCATTTATTATTAATATGTTAGATTTGAAGATGACATTCATGGGTTGTTAAAACATGAAATATTCATTCTCCCCCTTTTCTTCTCCCCTAAGAAGAATAAAAGATGTGTCTTTCACACATAGCAGTGAAACAAACACATTTTAAAAAGAATTGATAGAAAGTCATTCTAACCTAAAGGATCCATATTGAAACCATTGATCACAGACATGTGGATATGAAAAAGAAAAAAAAAAAAAAATCCACTGCCAGCAAGTAGATTCTGACTCATAGCAACATTATAGGACAGAATAGAACTGCCCTCTAGGGTTTCCAAGGCTGAAAATCTTTACAGAAGCAGACTGCTTCATCTTTCTCCTGCGGGGTGGCTGGTGGGTTTGAACCACCAACCTTTTGGTTAGCAGCCCAATGCCTTAACCACTGCACCACTTGACATGTCAATAGGTCTGAATTAACTCCTGCTTGTGGGAGTTACCCAGGTTTCTAACTGTAGACCTGACATTCACATATCATTAAGAATATGTATACAGATACATATTTGGGAGCTCTGGTGGTGTAGTGCCTAAGACTCTTGACTGCTAACCAGAAGGCTGGTGATTCAAACCCACCAGCCACTCTTTGGAAGGAAGGTTGGGCTACTTCCATAGTGATACCACCTGGGAAATCCAAGAAGGAGTCACTATGAGTCGGGTCTGACTCGATGGCACATAACAACAACATACAAATACAAAGAGCTCAGGATATCCCAAAGATGTCTCTATTCTTTCAATGGCATGAATTGCCATTGTTTCAAATTACATTTCATTCTACCATGTAATAGATGTGCTATATGCATATCAGAAACCAAAACATTACATCTGACAACTGTGCAATCTGGAAGATATTAGTACTGATACTGATCCTCCTGTATATAAAGGAGTCCAGGGGGGTGACCACGAGGTGGGGTGGGGAAAATGCATGCATCTTTCTCCACACATATCCCTGAATACAAAATCACATTTGTAACTCTTCCAGGAAAGAATCAAAGGTCAAGGGTGGCACAGACTCTTGTCAGCACTGAGGCACTCAGACAACAGCTGCAGATGATCACTGAAATTGGCTGCTGTCGGAACAAAATATCTACAACTTTGTCAGATTTTATAGATCAGCAACATTGTCCTACTACTAATTGATGGTCATTGTGGTAGCTACCCTTGGTTTGAATTGAAATCAATATGTTTAATGGCAACAATAAAAGGCTTATATGCCATTCTACCAATTATCCTACTGTCCAATTCTCAATAAATTATCTGTTTTGTAAAAAGTATAGAATTGTTCTGATTCAAGGAACTCTTTTGATCCATGATATTTATTTAGTTGAATGGAATGGAGCAGAAAGAAATAAAGCAACCCAACCTATAAATTAAGGAGCTCTGGTGGTGTAGTGCCTAGGCATTTGATTGCTAACCAGAAGGTTGGCAGTTCACACCCTCCAGTCACTTCATGGAAGGAAGACTGGGCAATCTACTTCTGTAAAGATTTATCTCCTCAGAAACCCAAAGGGGGTCACTGTGAGTCAGAATCGACTCAATGGCAGTGAGTTTGGGGTTTTTTTGGTTTTAACCTGTACATTGATCAAAATTTTAATCTTTGCTTCCTTAGCACTAAATTTTCATAGCCCAAACTAGTTCTTCCAAGATATACTGAATAAGAACTATTTGCCAATATTGATATATTAGTCACATATTTTAATAATGCTCAAAATGTTCCAGACACCATTCTAAGGCTCAGGATATTATTAGTACATCTGTTTTACAAATGAGGAGAATGAGGCAGAGTGGTTAAATAGGTTGCCCAATGGTGTACCATGAGTCAGGACAGTTACATGAACTCAGGCCCCCTGGGATATTGGTAGTTCAGTGGTAAAATTCTCCCCTTCCATGCAGAAGAGCCAGGTTTGTTTCTTGGCCAAAGCACTTCATGTGTAGCCACCACCCATCTGTCAGTGGAGGCGTGTGTGTTGCTATGGTGCTGAATATGTTTCAACAGAGCTTCCAGACCAAGACAGATCAGGAAAAAAGCCCTGGTGACCTAGTTCCAAAAATGAATTAATGAAAAGCCAATAATTCATAGTGGGGAATGGTGTAGGAATGGGCAGCATTTTGTTCTTTTGTCCATGGAGTTAGCATGAGTCAGGAGCCAACTAAATGGCAGCTAAACAACAACAATTTCACTCAAGGTCCATGCTGTTTACAACATGGTATGCTCAAGTCATGCACAAGTAGATAATGAGTGTGTGAGGGGGTGCCTGCCTGTACGATTTATATTTGTTGACAGCCAGGAGACATGTTAGAACTGCAGACTGTCCTCAACTATGTGGATATAACAAATCCCTACTTTTTCCTTCCTTGTTCAGTTCTGACACCAGCTGCCCATGCAGCGTTTCTTTCTTTGACCCTAACCACCCAGACAAGTTACAAGGACACCAGGTCAGACCAAGACATCAGATGCTAGCCACAAGTTTGGGAACCCATACTTCTGATCTGCTGGCTACAAATTTTGGGGTTACATCTACCCTCCTAAGATACCAGCCCTAAGCTCAGTGGCTTGCAGCCCTTCTCTCACTTCTACTTACTGGATCCCAGTATTCCTTCAGGTTCAATAATTTGCTAGAATGACTCATAGAACTCACAGAAAGCACTATGCTTACAAGTATAGCTTGTTTATAGAAAAAAGGGATACAAATGAAGAGATATGTAGGGTGAGGCCTGGGAGGGCTCCCATGTGAAACTTTGTTTTGGTCATCTCTAACTGACTAACAGAACAAATACATCAGGTGGGTGGCTATAACGAACAGTTTATTCTCTTACAGTTTTAGAGGCTAGAAGTCCAAGTTCAAAGTGCTAGCTCTAGAGCTGGGTGAAAGACCCTCAACCTTAGGCTTCAGCTTTGCTTCTTGCTCCTGGCCCACTGGAGCTGGAGGTATCTCTTCACTCAGGCAACAGCTGACTGCTGAGGCTGACAAACCCAAGGTCGACAAGTAAAATTATTCCAAGTCTGTCTTAGTCTGGAAGCTTCACTGAAGCCTGTCCACCATGGGTGACCCTGTTAATATTTGAAACACTGGTGGCATAGCCTCCAGCCTTATAGCAACACACAAGCCACCATAGTACAACAAACTGACAGATGAGTGGTGAGTAAAATGGCACATTCCTAAAATTATCAAACCACACAACAGGCCACTAATTCAAATCAAGGGACAATCCCAATATCAGCAGGAAACATAGCAGGCTCCTGAATAAAGACTTGGCTACATGCAAGGTCCAAGCATGCCAAAAAAGCTCTAGGGACCTTTCTCAATGCTTCTCTTTATACACTGGAAGCAGACCACAACCCTAAAGCAGCTACTCAGCTGCTCTAGTAGATTCGACCATGTAGGTGATTACCAGTCTCATCATGGGGAATAACTACATTAAGATTCCCAGCCACTCAAAACCAGGCCCAGTCAAGTTGACACATAACCTTAATTACCATAAGCTTTCGTGTCCCAAAGTATGGGCTACCTTCCCACATGCATGAATGTCTTTCATCAATCAGAAAGCTCAGGGAGCTTGCATGTCCAGAGACATTGGCTCCCTGAGGTCAGATGATAACAGGCCATTCAATGGTCTTTTTGGTCAGGCCAGCCCCTACTCATTAGTACAAACCTTCAGGTGCTGTTTAGAGGTCTTAGACAATAAAGGCATTTCAATTACTTAGGAAATTCTAAGGTTTAAAGTTATCATATTCAATTTACTCTGTGAATATGAATATGGATATACAAGGGAAAATACACAAATTATTTTGGGTACAGTTAAATCCTTTATCCCACAACAAGAATCTACCACATTTCTCACAGCTACCAATCTGCCTTGGTCTGCCTTGGCTTGAGCAGCCTAGTGATGAGGTAGAATCCCTGAGTGGTACAAACAGTTAACATGCTCACTGCTAATCAAAAGGTTGGAATTTTGAGTTAGATGCCTTGCAAGAAAGTCCTGGAAACCTACTTCCAAAAAATGAACATTGACAACCCTATGGAGCACAGTTCTACATAGACATACATGGGGTCACCATGGGTCAGAATTGACTCAAAAGCAACTGGTTTGGTAACAGGGTGCTCCTTGACTCACAAAGCAACCCATCCTAGATCTAAATATCTCTACTTGACAAAGATATCACTTTGATTAGGTAGAATCCTGCCTCTCTAAATGTCTACTTCTGATTTCTTGAAACTTGGCAAGGATTATGGGACAAAGACATTTTATAAATACTTTTTAACAGAGGAAATGTTGTATACTTTAGAAGTTAGATCATTGAATTTCAAGTTTATGAGCCTTCCTCCTATAATTTATAAATAAATTAACCTCATTGTCTCTCAAGATCTCATCTCTTTGCTTTTTATTTTTACATATGTCCAATTTTTGTATTTCTGTCTTAGTGTCTTCCTTCTCTCTTATATGTTTCTCTCTTTTTCTCTTTCTCACATTTATATTTCTCCCTGGGCTGCTTTTATATTTATTTATTTAGTAACTTCCTTTCCTTTTACCTTATTTCCTTTCTCCCTTAATTTAAATGAATATTCATTGGATACCTATCTCAGACTAAGTTTGTCTGCTAAACAGGTCAGCAGTTCAAACCCACCAGCCGTTCCACAGAAGGAAGATGGGGTAATCCACTTCTGTAAAGACTTACCACCTTGGAAACGCAATGGGGGGTCACTATGAGTTGGGATCAATTCAATGGCAGTGAGTTTGTTCTTAAGGAGCTCTGGTGGCATAGTACTTAAGGTACTGCTAACCAGAAGGCTGGAGGTTCAAACCCACAAGCCACTCCTCAGAAGAAAGGTTGGGCAATCTACTTCTGTAGTGATACTGCTTCAGAAACCCAAGGAGGAGTTGCTATGAGTCGGATCCAACTGGATGTCAGTGAGACTGGGCTAGTGCCAAAGGGGCAAGGAGGCTGCATCTTCTGACCTCCTCTAACCCCACAAGAGGAAGACAGAATCACCATCAATGACCCAAGGCCTATTCCTGTGAGGCCAGACATGCTGCCTCTCTCCAGCCCTTTCACCAATCCTGATACCAACTGTTCCTCCTGCATCACCCACCACTTCTCTGCTCAGTTTGATAATTCTCTGCAGTGGCCACACAGAACTCACAGACTATGGGGTTTATTAGGGAAGTACCAAGCTACAATTCAAGTTCAGGAACAACACTCAGTCTCTCTCAGCCTGCTATCCCTCAGCCAATTCATCTCTCTCAGTCTCTCTCAGCAGTGCCTGTCTCTCTCTCAGCAATGCGTATCTCTCAGGAGCATGTTTCTCTCAGGAGCATGTTTTTATCAGCCATCAGTCAGAAAGACATCTTCTGCCTCTAGAAGGGCTCCTTTTGAGCCTGGCAGAGTGACCACTAACCAATCCCAACATCAGAATTCTATACACCTGAGAGAGAGCGAACTTCCCAGAAGATTTCTTTGTGCTGGTTCAACAGAAATACCCCAGGGGGATAACTTTAGCAATCAGGAGCTACTCAGTTGCTCACAGCAAATTTCACCATGGAGTTTACAAAGACTTATGGCTAGAAAAGCCACACTATGTAATTTACTATACCACAGCTAGGTACTAAATAAATATAATGAAAGCCTTTGCCATAAAAGAAAATAAGCTCATTTGTAAAATTGAGTGAGACTCCTTAGTTAACCATAATAGAAAATGGAATTATTTTCCATGGTTTTGTGTTCCTTATATTAACTGAAAAAGACAGAGTAAATTGAATATGGTGTACTTCTTATAATAAGTAACAAAATGATAAAAATAAGTTTGTTTTTTTCTTAATCTATGTGACACTTGATTTTCCCCTATTACATCAATGGGCCTGAGCTGAAAAAAAAAAAAAAATTTCTTCACCCTTTCATTACTGTCATTTATCATGCATGAGGAAAATGCTAGAAATGTTTCAGGTAACAGGAGCTCTAGTGGTGCTGTGGTTA
This sequence comes from Orycteropus afer afer, assembly GCF_000298275.1. Lineage (NCBI taxonomy): Eukaryota > Metazoa > Chordata > Mammalia > Tubulidentata > Orycteropodidae > Orycteropus > Orycteropus afer. Next base: position 4,125,833 of record NW_006921599.1, read on the forward strand.
AAGCATGGGGCTGCTAACCAAAAGGTCAGTGGTTCAAACCCACCATCAGTTCCATGGGAGAAAGATGGGGCAGTTCGCTTTGGAAATCTCTGAGGCAGTTCTACTCTGTCTTATAGGGTTGCTGTGAGTTGAAATCAATACAGCGGCAGTGGGTTTCATGTTTCAGGTGTTCCAGCTATCCTATTTCTGTCTTATCCATAAGACTTTCTTCCATATGACTGACCTATATTTAGACCTTTGGTGATCTTTCACATAATGAATTGTATGAATCCAGTGGTTCTCAAACTTGAGTATGCATGTAAATCCCCTGAAACCAATTAGCTATGGAGTTGAGTCTGATTCATAGTGATCCCATGTGTGTTAGAGTGGAAGTGTACTCCATAGGGTTTTCAATGGCTGATTTTTCAGTCAATCACTATGCCTTTCTTTCTCCAGATGGTACTTCTGTGTGGACTCAAACCTCCAACTCGTTAGCAGAGCTCTTAACTTTTGCGTCACCCAGGGACTCCTTCAATCCTCTGGAAGATTTGTTAAAATAGCCATTTCTTGGTCCCGCCACCAGAGTTCCTGATTCAGTGGGTCTAGGGTGGGGCCTGATAATTTGTATTTCTAATAAGTTTACAGGTGATGCTGCTGCTGCTGGGGAAAACACTTTGAGAACCACCACGTTAAACTGAACTTCAAAGAATTAAAATATAGTTCTGCTGATGGGGATTGGTGCCAGAGCCCTTGGCCCAAACTCGTTTCTTCTGTTAAGAACAATGAACCTTAAAAGCATATTATTTAATATACTCTTATTTAAATAAGATTATTCTCTCCAATATAGCTAATGGAAAAATCAGAGTCTCAGAAATTTCAGTCTTGGTGTGGATCCAAAGAGCAGGGAGTTCTCCGTTAAATGCTACTTAATGTTTTCAGCTTCCCTCTGATGGGCCATGGAATGCTACAGAGGTCTTAGGTCACCTCTGTCTATATATATTGTTTTCCTAAGTAAAAGAGCAAAAATATGAGCATGACTCAGATTATGAAATGTTGACTTTAAAGGCCTCCTGCTAACACTGTTTTTATAATTTAAAGAAATCTAATCTTCTGAAATTGCCCTGCTGCATCTTTCCTGACATTATGTTTGTTTGAGCTTCAGATTCAACATTCAGATCATGACTTAAAAGAAAAAGGAAATGGTCATCATAAAAGCCAGAGTTTCTTTAGACTAGGGCCATGGAAAGTCCAGCTGTGTGGGTGTGGATGTGTGGTGTGTGCACATCTGTGCAGAAGGCATGCGTGTGAAAGACAAATGGAAAGTTTTGGGTCTAAGCAACATATGAAATGTAGATAGATAGACAGCTGCTGTCTAGTTGATTCTGACTCATGACAACCTCATGTACAATAGAATGAAATGTTGCCAATCCTGCATCATCCTCACAATCATCTGTATGTCTGAATCCATTGTTGCAGCAATTGTGCCAATCCTTCTCACTGAGGAGCTCCCTCAACTCTGTGGGTCCCCTATTTCTCCAAACATCTCTTCCTGTAGCAATTGCTCTCTTCTGATGACATCTCCACAGCAAGTGAATTAGACATCATTCTGCTGTAATCCATAGGTTTTTATTGGCTAAATTTTGGGAGATCAGCAGGCCTTTCTTCATAGTCTGTCTTAGTCTGGGATCTCCACTGAAACCTGTCCACCGTGGGTCTTCCTGCTGATATTTGCAATATTGGTGGCATAGCTTCTAGCATCTCAGCAAAACACAGTATGACAAATGGACAGAAAGGTACACACACTTTATTATTTAAGAATCATGAGAGTTAGCCTGATAGATGAAATGGGTAACACATGAGATACTTGTAGAATTTTAACATTCCTACAAGTTATACTTAAACATTATTTTATATATTTAAACTTCTGAGAAAACAGTTTTATTAACTTACTGGTTTCCAGTCCACCCCCAGTAACAGTGGTTTCCAGTCCACCTTAGTAATACCAAGTTTATGTTGCCGTGGTTCTCAAGTGAGAACCTTTTAGATTTCTTGAGATAGACAAACTATGAGCTGTTACAATACTTTCAATATGCAGTTC
>NW_006921599.1:4132799-4137494 GCF_000298275.1 Orycteropus afer afer
AATGACATGAGACAAAGTATATGTGAACTGCTGTATGGAAAGTGAATTTGCTCTGTAAATCTTCACCCAAATCACAATAAATAAATAAATAAATACTTTCCATATGAATCATAAAATAATAATAATAATAATAATTCATTGCTAGTACTGGGGATTTTTTGCTTACAAAATTTGCACTCTCTTTTCTATTTATTCAGCAGCCTTACCTTCAGATCCTAGTGTAGTGATGTAGCAAACACTTAATTTCTGTTTATTCAGTCTTCTATGTGTAAGTTGGATATGTTAGAACTGGAAGGGTCCCTGGCATATAGACCTGGCTGTGAGAGTGGAGATTTTTAATGTTACAGCCAAAGAACAACAGGAAGGGCTATCCCAACTCTATTCTGACATACCTTTGTGGTTTTTCCAGTATGCAAATATACCAGACCACTTTGTCCATTATCTTCTTTGGTCTTTCAAACAACCACAAGTTTTTCTAGAATGTGGACAAAGACTCCAGAGACAACTAATCAAGAAGGGAATTCCTTCTCCTAGAGGCAGGAAAGCATGAATAAACAGTGTGTCTTGCTCTAACTGTAGACTGTTTTTAACCTATTTAAGTAAAAGAAATGTAACATACACTGCAGCACAGTTTGTTTGTGATCTTAAGTGAAGTAATGAGGTGGGGGGGGGGCGCACCTAGGACATGATCAGCCTCAGTGTGAGGCACCCTGCTGGTTTGTGGGTTAAGAAGTAACTGAGTTTCCATTTCTGCACTGTTGGATCTTAATGAATCCCTCCCCTTCATCAGAGGCTAATGATATCAGGGACAATTTTTGTTTTGTTCCTCACTCTGCATGGTGTGTCATGTACTGGGCTTTGCAGTTTCACTGGGTCTCCTTTGTTATTGTCAAGGATAAAAGTTATGGAGATGCAGTGGTGACAAATGAACATGATGAAAGAGGGACAGATCTGGCAGAGGATGGCAAACCCAAGCTGGGGGTCAGGGAATGGGGTCAGCAAAATGATTTAGGACCTATGGAGAGATGAGAACTGTGTGAATTTGGCAGTGACCAGGAGCTAGGGCACCACCTCCAGAAAAGCTACATCAAAGGCCAAGATGAGGCAGGATCCCCAAGATCAGAGCCAAAGAAGACCAGTCAGATTGCTCACAGGGGAGCCCCAGGGAGACTGCTATAAGAGGGGCTGTGGAGAAAGTGCTCCAATAGAGGCTCTCACCTGGCTTTACATGAGCATCACTCTGGAGCTTTAGAAAAATTCCAGTGCCTAATGGGATATACATATATCTTATAAAGTTAAAAAAAATAAGCAAATCTAAGTAGTATATGGTTCAGGTATACATATATGTATGTATAAGTAATAAAAATATTTTTAATACAAATAATTATTTTTCAAAAAATCCAATGTAATCTGTACACCAAGGTTCATTGCAGTACTTTTCATAAGAGCTAAAATGTGGAAACAACCAAAATGCCCATCAGTAGATGAATGTAGTTGTTGTTGTGTGCTGTTGAGTCGGACCCAACTCATAGCGACCCCTCCTTGGGTTTCTGAGGCAGTATCACTATGGAAGTAGATTGCCCCATCTTTCTTCCGAGGAGTGGCTGGTGGGTTTGAACCTCCAGACTTCTGGTTAGCAGTCAAATGCCTTAGCCACTATGCTACCAGAGCTCCCTCAATAGATGAATAAAAACAAAACAAAACAAAACAAAAAAACCTCACTGCTGTCAAGTTGAATCAGATTGGACTCATAGAAACCCCTCCTTGGGTTTCCGAGGCATATTTCTACGAAGTAGATTGCCCAACCTTTCTTCCGAGGATTGGCTGGTGGGTTTGAATCGCCAGTCTTCTGGTTAGCAGTGAAATACCTTAGGCACTACACCACCAAAGCTCCTAATAGATGAATGGATAAACAAAATGTTTATATACACACACACATACACATATGCACACATGTATAATGGAATACTCAAAAAACAAAACAAAACACTTCATTGTCATTGGGTTTCCAAGGCTGTAAATCTTTACGGAAGCAGATTACTTCATCTTTCTTCTGAGGAGCAGCTTGTGGGTTTGAACCACAAACCTTTTGGTAAACAGCCAAATGCCTTAACCACTACACCACCAGAACTCCTTCAATGGAATATGACTCAGTCTTAAAAAGAAATGAAGCATGAATGAACCTTGAAATCATTGTGTTGAGCAAAATAAGTCAGTAGCACAAGGACAAATACTACATGAGCCCACCTATATAAAATAAGTAAAATATACAGAAATCAAAGATTATTAGTGATTACTAAGGGTGGGTGGGAGGGGGAAAGAGAGAGTCATTGCTTAAGGGTCACTGAGTTTCTGTTAATGGTGGTGGAACAACTTGGAAAAAAGATAGCAATAATGATTACACAATATGAAGAATGTGTAATCAATGTCCCTCAATTATACATTTAGAAATTGTTGAATTGGTTACTGATCTGTTGTGTATATTTTTACCACAATAAAAATAAATTCAGGTTAGTGGTTACCTCTGGTGTAGGCAAATGGATAGAAAATTGAGCAGCATATAGCTAAGTTGTTTGTAATACTCTGACTATTAAATCAGGTGGTAGGTTCACATATATTGTTGTATTATTAAAATTCAATTAAAAGAGGGATATACAAAGAGAGTTGTAGTAGAGATTCAAAGCTCCTGTTGCCTTGTGTATCTCCATCTACCATAAGGTAAAGCCCATATACCAGACCACTTTGTCCATTATCTTCTTTGGTCTTTCAAACAACCACAAGTTTTTCTAAGGTAAAGCCCATTCAGGACAGAGATCCTGTCCTATTTGTCTTTACATTCCCAGAACTTAGCTCACTTCTTCCTTCATAGTGTTGTTAGGTTCCATTGAGTCGGCTCCAAGTCATAGTGAGTTTACATTCTATTACATCTCAACATAAAGAAAACGAAAATCCTCACAACTGTACCAATAAGCAACATCACGATAAATGGAGAAAAGATTGAAGTTGTACAACAGAACGAAACACTGTCCGGTCCAGTGCCACCCTCATAATCCTTGCTATGCCTGAGCACACTGTTGCAGCTGCTGTGTCAATACATATTGAGGGCCTTCCCCTTTTTCACTGACTGTCCACTTTATCAAGCATGATGTGCTTCTCTAGGGAATGGTCCCTTCTGACAATGTGACCAAAGTAGGTGAAATGAAGTCTGGCCATTCTTGCTTCCAACGAATGTTCTGGCTGCACTTTTTCCAGGACAGATTTAGTTAGATCTAGCAGTCCATGGTACTTTCAGTATTCTTCTCCAACACCACAACTCAAAGGCAACTCTTCTTTGGTCTTCCTTATGCATTGTCCAGTTTCACAGGCATATATGGCAATTGAAAACACCATGACTTGGGTTAGGCGCACCTTGTTATTGTGTTGTTGTTGCCATGTGCCGTCAAGTTGGACTCAACTCATAGCGACCCCTCCTTGGGTTTCTGAAGCAGTATCACTATGGAAGAAGATTGCCCAACCTTCCTTCCAAGGAGTGGCTTGTGGGTTTGAACTGGCAGCCTTCTGGTTAGCAGTCAAGTGCCTTAGATACTATGCTACCAGAGCTCCTAGGCACACCTTAGTCTTCAAAAAGACATCTTTACTCTTAGCACTTGAAAGAGATCTTTTGCAGAAGATTTGCCCAGTGCAATATGGCATCTGATTTCTTGACTGCTGCTTCCATTTGTGTTATTTGTGGCACCAAGTAATATGAAATTTTTGAAAACTTCCATCTTTTCTCCATTTATCATGATGTTGCTTATTGGTCCAGTTGTGAGGATTTTAATTTTCTTTATGTTGAAATATAATCCACACTGGTGTCTTTAACCTTCATCCATAAGTCCTTCAAGTCCTCTTCAATTTCAGCAAGCAAAGTTGTGTTGTGTGCATATCGCAAGTTGTTAATAAGCATTCCTCCAATCCTGATGCCACATTCTTCTTTATATAGTCCAGCTTTTCGGATTATTTGCTCAGCATACAGATTGAATAAGTATGGTGAAAGGATACAACTCTGACACACTCCCTTCCTGATTTTAAACCATGCAGTATTCCCTTGTTCTGTTTGAACGACAGCCTCCTGGTCTACCGACAGGTTGGTCTTGAGCACAATTAATTCCAATTCTTCTCAATGTCACCTGTAATTTGTTATGACCCACACAATTGAATGCTTTTGCATATTCAACAAAGCACAAGTATACATCTTTCTGATATTCTTTGCTTTTAGCCAAGATCCATCTGACATCAGCAATGATATGCCTTGTTACATGTCCTCTTCTGAATCCAGCTGTGTTTTTGGAAGTTCTCTGTCAATATACTGCTACAATCATTTTTTAATTATCTTCAGTAAGATTTTACTTGCATGTGATATTAATAACATTGTTTGATAATTTCCACATTCTGTGAGATCACCTTTCTTTGGAATAGGTACAAATAAAGATCTCTTCCAGTCAGTTGGCCAGGTAGCTGTCTTCTAAATTTCTTGGCATAGACAGGTTAGTGCCTCCAGTGTAGCATCAGTTTGTTTAAATATCTCAATGAATATTCCGTCAATTCCTGGGGCCTTGTTCTTCAGTGCAGCTTCATCTTCTTCCTTTAATACCATTGGCTCTTGATCATCTGCCACCTCCTGAAATGGATGAACATCAACCAATTCTTTTTGGT
>NW_006921599.1:4137670-4143800 GCF_000298275.1 Orycteropus afer afer
CATTTGCTTTAGCTAATCTCCATTCAAGGGCAAGTTTCAGAGTCTCTTCTGACATCCATTTTGGTCTTTTCTTCCTTTCCTGTCTTTTTAATGACATTTTGCCTTCTTCATGTATGACATTCTTGATGTCATCCCACAATGCCTCTGGTTTTGGGTCATTAGTGTTCAATGCATCAAATCTATACTTTAGATGGTCTCTAAATTCAGGAGGGATATAATTGAGGTCATATTTTGTTTCTTGTGAACTTCTTTTAATTGTCTTCAGCTTCTACTTGAACTTGCATATGAGCAGTTGATGTGGCACAACTCAAAATGAAAAGAAAGAGTTGTAAACATCCATTAATAATTGGAATGTGGAATGTATGAAGTATGGATGTAGGAAAATTGGAAGTTGTCAAAAATTAAATGGAATGCATAAAAATCAAAATCCTAGGCATTTGTTGTTGTTGTTATGTGCCATCAAGTCGGATCCAACTCATAGCAACCCCTCCTTGGATTTCCAAGGCAGTGTCACTATGGAAGTAGATTGCCTCATCTTCCTTCTGAGGAGTGGCTGGTGGCTTTGAACCACCAGCCTTCTGGTTAGCAGTCAAGTGCCTTAGGCACTACGCTACCATTAGTGAGCTAAAACGGACTGGTTTTGGCCATTTTGAATCAGACAACCATATGATCTACTATGCCAAGAATGACAAATTGAAGAAGAATGGTGTGGCATTCATTGTCACAAAGAATGCTTCAAGATCTATCCTGAAGGGCAAAGCTGTCAGTCATAAGATAATATCGATACACCTACCAGGAAGACCAGTTAATACTACTACTATTCAAATTTATGAAACAATCACCAAAGCCAAAAACGAGGAAACTGAAAATTTTTACCAAGTTCTGCTGTCTGAAATTGACCAAACATGCAATCAAGATGTGTTGATTATTACTGGTGATTGGAATGCAAAAGTTGGAAACCAAGAAGAATCACTAGTAGTTGGAAAATATGGCCTTGGTGACGGAGTTGACACTGGAAATTTCATGGTAGAATTTTGCAAGACCAATGACTCAATATGCTTCATAGTAGGTGCTCAACAAATTCTTGTTGGCAAAAGGTGAGAATAGGATGAGCACTTGAAAAAAAAAAGTTAAGTTCTGAAACAACAGCACTGATGAAGAACAAAAAGGTAGCTGTGGTAGTTGTGTGTCAACTTGGAGGGGCCTGGTTTTGAGTGGCTGGGCAGAGTGATGTAGTACATCTCCATTATGAGACTAGTAATCACCTCTGTTGTGGAATCTATTGGAGCAGCTGAGTAGCTACCTTAGGGATGTGGTCTGCTTCTGGTATATAAGAAGAAGCATTGAGAATGGTCCCTGGAGCTTTTTGGCACACTGGGACCCTGCATATAGCTGAGTCTTCATTCAGCAGCCTGTCACATTGCCCGCTCATCTTGAGACTGTTAAAGGACTTGAACCTATAAGTGGCCTGCCATGTTGTCTGATGATCTTGGGACTGTGTCATTTTATTTGTTGACCTTGGGTCTGTCAGCCTCAGCAGCCAGCAGCTGTCTGAGTTAAGAGATTCCTCCAGTTCTAGCGGGCCAGGAGCAAGAGGCAGAGCTGAAGCCTAAGGTCAAGGGGCCTTTACCCAGCCCCTTGAGCTGAGACTTTGAACTTGGACTTCCAGCCTCCTAAACTTTAAGAAAATAAGTCCCTATTTGTTCAAAACATGTTTGTAGTATGTGTTATAGCAGCACTGGGTAACCAAAATGGTGGTTGACTAAGGATCCATAAAATCAAGAATGTTAACGTATAAAATTGCAGGCACCTGAGCACCAAGAACAACAAGGAAAAGAAATTACAACACACGGGCTAACTGTGTGAGTAGTATTAAGTGATATGAGTCAAGGTCTAGGCATCAGTATCTTTAAAATCTTGCTTGTTGATTCTAGAATATAAGCAGTTTGGGAACCACTGTGCTATGAGACTACAGAGGAGTGAATACTACTTTCCCAAGGGGCAGGAAAAGTCTGAAAGACTCTACAGAAAATGTGGCATTTAAGCTGGGCTTGGAAGCATGGATTTGATTTTGACAAGTGCACAAGGCATTTCTGGGATGAGGGAATATTACAATGGGTACTGGAAGGGGTGAAAAATCGTGGCTTGTTAAGGGCAGCAGAACAGCACAAATGTGATTAAATGTGTATGGTTGATAGGGAGGAATCAGGTAAGAGCAAAAAATGTCGACTGGGGACAAATTACACACAGTTGAGGGATATGTAAGACATTTGGATTTTCATACATGTAGAGGAAAACTATCAATCATTTTTAATTAGGGAGGTGACATTTTTTAAAAATCTGTATTTTAGAAACATAATTTGTGAAGTAGCATGGAAGAAAAAGTGTTGGAAAATAAATAGGACAGTGAAACTATTCTGTATGATATTGTAATGATGGCCATTAAGCGTCTGCCAAAACTCACAGGTCTGTTCAACACAAGTGACCTCAATGCAAACTATGGACTTTAGTTAATAATAATGCATCAGTGCTCACTCATCAATTATAACAAATGCAAAATGTTAATAGGAGAAACTCTGTACAGGAGAGGAGGTATAGGAAACTCTCTGTATATTCCGATTACTTTATCTATAATACTAAAACTGTTGGAAAATAAAGTTTATTCATTACTTTAAAAAGATAGAGAGAGAAAAAAAAAAGGGGGGGGGGGAGGCCTTCCTTAGTAAGCTAAGAGACCAGATAGGAAATAGTGAGGATCTAATTTTAAAAGTGGCAATAAAATGAAAGATGGAATTAAAATACATTTTGCAGGAAGATTACAGGGCCAAGGAAGGAAGAAATGTCATTTTTTTTCTATGATAGATGACTGTGGATGGTAATAATTTTGGCTAAGCTAAAGAGTAAGGAGGATAGTCCAGTTTGCATAAACTGAGTTAGTGGTGCAGAGGGTTGGAGAAAAAAAAAAAAAAAGGAGGCTGAAGTACAAGCAAGAAGTCTGGGCTAGAAATACCAGTTACCCAGTTGCCATTGGGTCAACTCCAACTTATCGTGGTCCTGTGTGTGTGTGTGACAGAGTAAAACTGAGCTCTATGGGGTTTCTAATGGCTGATTTTTCCAAAGTGTAATGCCAGGCTTTTCTTCCAAGGTGCCTCTGAATGGACTTGAATATACAATTTTTGGTTAACAGCTGAGTGCATTTACCATTTGTACCATCCAAAATATAGGTGTGGAAATATTCTGTGAATATAAGAAGCCAGGAAAAGAGTCCAAGGAGCATTTTCAGTGAATAAAAAGAAGTTGGCATTGGGTGAGGAACTGGTAGAAGAAAAAGGTAGAGATGGAAGGAGTTATCAGAGAAGTTGTTGTTGTTTTTATGTGCCACAGATTCAGACCTGACTCATAGCCACCGCTCCTTGGGTTTCTGAGGCAGTATCACTACAGAAGTAGATTGCCCAACCTTCCTTCCGAGGAGTGGCTGGTGGGTTTGAACCACCACCTTCTGGTTATCAGTCAAGTGCCTTGGGCACCATGCTACCAGAGAAGTAGGAGTCAGGGAAAAGAGGTGCACAAAGAATTGATCAACAAAGAAAGGTGGCTTGGCCTTAGCAGGTCAATGAGGAATTGATAAAACAGTTTAGCAAGGCTAGAGAAATAATTTGACTTTCTTTGTTTTAGGATGGGTGAGATTTACGCTAGGTGAGTTGGTAAATTAATGGCACTTTTTAATGGGAAAGACAGTCGAGACATAGAATTGTGAAGAGTCAGGTCCCAGAGGAGGGTGTAGAGGATGGACTAAGGAAAGAAGTAGTTATGGTTACAACTATCCACAAATATATAGGAGGAAGATAAAGTTACAGTGACAGGACTTAGATTCTCAACATTAAGATCTAGAAATTCAACAATGGAGCTGAACTTGATAGCAAAGAGAAATCAGCCAATTGGCTAAGCCATAGCCAAAGTGATATCAAATCACAACAAAGAGAAACTTCCAAAGGATCCATTCCTGGAGAAACATCTACCGAAATTCCAAAGCAGGGTAAGAACATTATACTAACAAAGAAAATTAGAACTAGAAGATACAAAGACAATGAAGATGCCTCTTCAGCTAAGAAGCTGAAGAGGAAAAAAAGTGATAGTTTTTAGTTTAATGATAGGTAGAAGTATCCCCAATGGGTTTTGCCATAAAATCTACTGAATTCCTTAGTAATGTAGCATTATATTAATATAATGTTCCATTTTATATACCAATAAATTTGTTTCTGGTAAATTTCTAAAAAACAAAAAATACATGTTGTTAGGTGCCATCAAATTGGTTGTGACCCATAACAACCCTATATACAACAGAATGAAGACACTGCCCAGTTCTGTGCCATCCTCACAATTATTGCTATGTTCTAGTCCATTGTTACAGTCACTACGTCAACCCATCTCATTGAGAGTCTTCCTATTTTTTGGTGGCCCTCTACTTTACCAAGACAAAAAACCAAACTCACTGCCATCAGGTAAGTTCCAACTCATAGCAACCCCTCCTTGGTTCTCTGAGGCAGTGTTTCTACAGAAGCAGATTGCCCAGTCTTCCTTCCAAGGAGTAGCTGGTGGGTTTGAACTGGCAGCCTCTGGTTAGCAGTCAAATGCCTTAGGCAGTATGCCACCAGGCAAAGAAAAGAGAATAAAATACATAAAAATTAATGATGAGAATGTTAAGATGTTGGTTGGATTTTGGGGATGTTATTTTGTTCGCAATTTTTCTGTGTTGCTGTTTCACAATATTTTTTTATTTTGCTTTTATATTGGCTTTTGTAGCACAGTGCCTAAGGCATCTGACTGCTAACCAGAAGGTTGGTGGTTCAAACTTACCAGACACTCCATGGCAGCAAGACTGAGCAATCTACTTCTGTAAAGATTTACTGCCTCAGAAACCCAAAGGAGGTTGCTGAGTTGGAATTGACTTGACGGCAGTGGGTTTGGTTTTTTTGTTTTGTTTTGTTTTATGTTGGCAGATAATTTTATTTTTTAATAGTTATGTGAAGGGTTAGCTTTATAAAAGATTACACATCTTTTCTAAGATAGGCAGAAAGATGGAAAGACTATCTGTGGATATAGATGATTTAGAGGGCAGTAGTGGTTCAATGGTAATATTTTTGCCTTCTTGATGGAAGATGAGCACTCACTTCCCAGCCAATGCACCTCACATGCAGCCACCACCTGTCTGTCAATGGAGGTGTGTGTTGTCATGATTCTGAAAAGGTTTCAGTGAAGCTACTCTAAGAAATGTTGATTTCAAAAAACCCAATGAAAACTCTATGGATCACAAGGGTCTGAGCAGTGTTTTGTTTCACTTGCATGGGGTCACCATGAGTCAGATTGACTGGAAGACAGCTAACAACAACAACAGAGATGACTGAGGAAGCATAGGGAAGGGAATTTGGAAGCCCTACTTGATAGCAGATGCTGAAAAAATTCTTGTTGCGAAAAAAAAAAAAAAAAAAGAAAAGGAATTTAGGTCATCATCTCTGAGTAAGAAAGTGGGAATAGGGTGAAAACAGGGTGAACTTGAAAAAAGAAATTACATTCTGAAACACAAATGGTGGTGAAGAGCACAAAGATGGCTGACTGAGGATCCATAAATGTATTGTTGGGTAGAAGTCTACACTACAGGGGACATGGATGTTTGATCACATCAGATTAAGGGCAGGATTACCTGCAATAAGGCAACTAATGCAAGCACGTCCTTATAAGAGAAAGAATCCAAAATGAGGCTTTCAAAGAGATTTGATAGTTATCAAATATGTTCCCTAATACTATCTCTCAGGTGCCTACAGCCCTCCCACAGCCTAAGAAATATTTCTGAGTGTGCCAAAGCATGTGAAGTATATGCCATGATTTCTTCCCTGTCATCTGGCACAGGCAAAATCAGAACGCCCACTCTGCTGGGAGAAGGGTCACGATCCAAGATTACAGGTAAACCAAAGGTCAGCAGCGCATGGCTCTCAAGGAGGCCAGCTGGCTTCTCTGTGTCAGATCATTTCTCACATTCCCTTGGCCAAGTCTCCTGTTTTGTAACAGTTCAGACAAGGGTTTTACTGGAGTAGACAAGCATGAAATGAATTTTCCAGAGAAGTTTCCGAAG
>NW_006921599.1:4151134-4151785 GCF_000298275.1 Orycteropus afer afer
AAAAAAAAAAAGCATTAACCCATGTCACTTTAGTTTTGTGTATTTCACTGTACATAAATTATATTTCAATAAAATGCATTTAAAAAAAAAAAGCAGGGCAGGCCTTTTTCTCCATTCCTCGATTCTACTGCCTGGAACAGATGTGATGGCTAGAGCTCTAGCAGCCATACTGAACCATGAAGACGTGAACCACATTCTAGGGATGGCAGAGTGGTGAGCAGGAAGGTGGCTGGATCCCTGGCAACTTTATGGAACTACTACATTTTAGTCCTGAACCTGCTACTTCCCACATTTTATATGAGAAAGAAATAAACCTCCGATTTAAATCATTGTCTTTTTTTTCCCCTATTCTATGCAGCTTATTCTCTTCCTAATTCATATAGGCCAAGACCAAATTCCATTCTGAAATCAATTACCTTGCCTTTGCAGTAGCATTTACAGTGTACTAGGCACAGCAGAGCAGCTCTGGTAGCATAGTGCCTAAGGCACTTGACTGCTAACCAGAAGGCTGGCGGTTCAAACCCACCAGCCACTCCTTGGAAGGCAGGTTGGGCAACCTACTTCCGTAGTGATACTGCCTCGGAAACCCAAGGAGGGGTTGCTATGAGTCAGGGGCGACTCGACGGCAAACAACAACAACAACAGGCACAA
>NW_006921599.1:4151885-4156029 GCF_000298275.1 Orycteropus afer afer
AGTGACAAGAGACTGCAGGCTTCTGTTTTTCTTTATAAAAGGAGTTTTCCACTTTTAAAAATCTGAATCTAAAACTTAAGCTGTCTTTTCTAATCGCAGTCCATTTTTCTCTCTCACCCTGACGCTGTGGTTTATTTTATGCTTCCAAATTGCCCAAGTGGATTGCACTGGTATATTGCTTAGAATGCACACTGGCTAGCCTCTCTTTGCTCTGGGGATCTCTGATTGTAGCTACTCTGCAGTACAATGTCACAGCTACTAGCCAAAGGAACATATTGAGAACAAACTTAGAGAAAGGTGCTTGCCTTAATGAGTCTGTAACTTCTCATTATCAATCTTTATTCTTGTTGTTAGCTGCCACCAAGTTGGCTCACACTCATGCACACTGTCCAGTCCTAGGCCATCCTCATGATCAGATGCAGACTGGACTGTTGTGATCCTTAGGGCTTTCACTGGCTGATTTTTAGAAGCAGATTGCCTGGGCTTTCTTCCTAATCTGTCTTAGTCTGGAGGTACCACTAAAACCTATTCAACATCATAGTAACATGTAAGCCTCCACTGACAGATAGCAGGTGCCTATGCAAGAGTTGCACTGGCTGAGAATGAAACTTGGGTCTCCCACAAGGAGATCACTGAACTACCACTGCTCATCAGTCTTTTTTGGACTGTCCTTTATTATTTAAAAACTATTATCCTTAGTTTTAAGGATGAAAATCCAAAGCTGAAACAAAACTGGTCATTATTTTCTGTTTGCTGGTTGACCTACTCAGCATTTATCTTTGATACACATGTATCCATAAACCAATATTAGGCTCCCAGACTTAGAAAAAAAAAAAATCAGTAGAAATACAGTATTGCAAAAAAAAAATTTTTTTAAAAAGACCCATCCCACTCCATCACCCATTCAATCTAACCCTGGCTCCACTGTCTGACCTTGAGTAAGCCACATAATAAGTCATCAAGTCTCAATTTTCTCTATTGGAATAACAACACCTATTTAGAAGTGCTGTTACAAAGATTAAGCAAAATAATGTCTGTAAAGTACAGAGCCACAACACTTGATAAATGTTCCTTTCTTTTCAAACTACCTCTTGTAATGACCCCTTTGTCTCTAGGAAAATTACCACCAACAGAGTCCAGGTGTTTATTACATTTTACCTCCTTATTGGAGAAATGGCTTCATAATGTGAGTCAGGCCATACTTTCTCAAAATTCCTCCTGGGTTATGCTGACAATTTTCTGTTCCTAAACCATCCCTTCCATCATGTCATTCTCGCCTGAAGTTTGTAAGAGCTGCTGCTGCTGCTGCTGCTTCTTTAATTTCATTGTGGTAAAATATATATAGCAAACATTGTGCTATGTTTAAATGTACAATTCAGTGTCATTAATTATTAATTATAGACACCATGCTGTGCTACCATCATCATTATCTATTCCCAAAAGTTTTTCATCCCCCCAAGCAGAAACTCAGTGCCCTTTAAGCAGTAGTCCCCCAGCCCATCAGCCCCTGGTGACAATGAATAAACTTTTGTCTCTATGCATTTACTTATTCTAGATATTTCATATAAGTGATATCATACAATATTTGTCCTTTTGTGTCTGGCTTATTTCATGCAACATAACATTTTCAAAGTTCATCTACATAGTAGCATGATCGTAATTCCATTTCTCTATGACTAAATAATGGCCCTGGGGCTTGGAGGATGTTTTTCACTTGGATGTGGCTCTTTATTAAGGCTGGATCCTGAGGCAGGCAGGTTCAGGGCTTGAAGGATGCTTTTCACTTGGAGATGGCTCTATATTAAGGCTGGGGGCTGAGATAGGCAGGCCCGGGGCTAGGGGCTGCTTTTTGCTTGGGATCTGCTCTTTATTAAGGCCGGGCTGAGATAGGTGGGCCTGGGGCTTGGAGGCTGCCTTTCTCATGGGAGTGGCTCTATTTTAAGGCTGTGGCCTGTGGTAGGCAGGCCGGAGCTTAAAGGCTGCTCTTTGCCAGTGGGCAGCTCTATTTTAAGGCCATTGCCCAAGGTAGGCAGATGCAGAAAGGTTAGGAATAACTAAGGGAGATGAACTTTTCTGTCAGTTTGTCATTCTGTGGTGGCCTACATGTTGCTGTGAGGCTGGAGGCTATACTATCGTATTGCAAAATGCCAGCAGGGTTACCCATAGTAGACAGGTGTCAATGGAGTTTCAGCAGGCTAAGAAAGAGACAGAGGATGGAGGAGGCCATCCACTTCTCAAACAATTGGCCAGTGAAAACCTTATGAATAGCAGTGAAACACTGTTTGATGTAATACTGGAAAACTTTATGAATAGCCCTGAAACATTGTTTCATATGGTGCTGGAAGATGAGCCCATCAGGTCAGAAACTACTTAAAATTTGACTGGGGAAGAGCTGCCTCCTCAGAGTAAAGCCAACCTTAATGATATGGATAGGGTAAAGTTTTGGGGGCCTCCACTGGCTAATGTGGCATGACTCAAAATGTGTAGAAACAGATACAAACATCCACTAATAACTGGAACTTGGAATGTATGAAGTATGTATCTAGAAGAATTGGAAGTTGTCAGAAATGAAATGGAACACATGAAGATCGATATCCTAGGCATTAGTGAGCTGAAAATGGACTGGTTTTGGCCATTTTGAATCAGACAACCGCATGATCTCCTATGTCAGGAATAACAAATTAAAGAGGAATGGTGTGGCATTCATCACCACAAAGTGTTTCAAGATCTGTCCTGAAGTACAACACTGTCAGTGATATGATAATATTCATACACCTATAAGGAAGACCAGTTAATACTACTATTATTCAAATTTACACACCAACCACCAAAGCCAAAGATCAGGAAACTGAAGATTTCTAACAACTTTTGCAGTCTGAAATTGACTGAACATGCAATCAAGATGTGCACAATCACTGGTGACTAGAATGCAAAAGTTGGAAACAAAGAAGAGTTACTGATAGTTGGAAAATATGGCCTTGGTGATAGAAATAATGCTGGAGATTGCATGAGAGAATTTTGCAAGACCAATGACTTATTCATCGCAAATACATTTTTTCAACAACATAAGTGATGGCTAGACACGTGGACTTCACCAGATGGAATACACAAGAATCAGATTGACTACATCTGTGGCAAAAGGCAATGGGAAAGTTCAATATCTTCGGCCAAAATAAGGCCAGGAGCTGATTGTGGAACAGACCATCAACTGCTCATATACAAGTTCAAGTTGAAGTTGAAGACAATTAAAACAAGTCCATGAGAGCCATATTATGACCTTGATAATATGACCTTCTGAATTTAGAGACCATTCAAAGAGTAGATTTGGTGCATTGGGCACCAGTGACCAAAAACCAGAGGAACTGTGGGATGACATCAAGAACATCATCCATGAAGAAAGCACGAAGTCATTAAAAAGACAACAAAGGAAGAAAAGACTAAAATGTATATCAGAAGAGACTCTGAAACTTGCCTTTGAGTGGAGAGTAGGTAAAGCAAATGGAAGAAATGACATGATAAAAGAGCTGAACAGAAGATTTCAAAGAGCAGCTTGACCAGACAGCCAATTACTAAAATGAAATGTGTAAAGACCTGGAGTTAGAAAACCAAAAGGGAAGAACACGCTTGGCATTTCTCAAGCTGAGATAAATGAAGAAAAATGTTAAGTCTCGAGTTGCAATATTGAAAGATTCTATGAGCAAAATATTGAATGATGAAGGAAACATTAAAAGAAGATGGAAGGAATACACAGAGTCATTGTAGCAAAAAGAATTGGTCGATGTTCATTAAGAACCAATAGTATTGAGGGAAGAAGTTGAAGCTGCACTGAAGGAACTGGAAGAACAAGGCTCCAGGAATTGATGGAATACCTATAGAGATGTTTCAACGAACGGATGCTGCATTGGAGGTACTCACTTGGCTATGCCAAGAGATCTGGAAGACAGCTACCTGGACAACTGACTGAAAGAGATCCATATTTGTACCCATTCCAAAGAAAGGTGATCCCACAGAGTGTGGAAATTATTGAACAATATCATTAATATTGCATGCAAGTAAAATCTTACTGAAGATAATTCAAAAATGGTTGCAGCAGTATATTGACAGAGAACTTCCAGAAATGCAAGCTGGATTCAGAAGAGGATGT
>NW_006921599.1:4160179-4164078 GCF_000298275.1 Orycteropus afer afer
GGGCAATCCTACTTCCGTAGTGATACTGCCTCGGAAACCCAAGGAGGGGTTGCTATGAGTCAGGGGCGACTCGACGGCAAACAACAACAACAACAGGCACAACAGAACATACAGAAAACAGTAGGGGCGGAAAAAAAAAAGAATGGCCAGCTTCATCTCACCTACTTTGGTCATGTTGTCAGAAGGAATCATCCCCTGGAGAAGGATGTCAGGCTTGGTAAAATGGAGGGTCAATGAAAAAAGGGAAGGCCCTCAACAAGATGGATATACACAGTGGCTGCAATGATGGGCTCAGATATAGCAAGGATCATGAGTTTGGCACAAGCCCAGGCAGTGTTTAGTTCTGTTGTGCATAGGGTCACTATGAGTCAGAGACAACTTGATGGCACCTAACAACAACAACAACAACATGACTAAATAATATTACATTGTATGGATACATCACATTTTGTTTGTACATTACCTGTTGATGGACACTTCTATTGTTTTCACATTTTGGCTTTTTTAAGTAACGCAGTGAGTATTGATGTCCATCAATACCCACAATGGCTTCCAACCCAACACTGCAGTCTGCTGTTCTAAAGCCATGATAGCTTGATTGCATTCATTTCTCATGACTATGGTAAATGTTTCCTTGTTTCCATCACAGTTTGCTTTTAAATTTTTCCCTAGAGATGGGGAAGTCTAATGTTGTTTTCCCTTCATCTCTTTCCCTATGGCTCACATCTGTCTCTCCACATCAAAAACCTATGCATCCAACAAGATTTAGCTGAATTCCAATCCCTCCCCTAATGGTGTCACCAACTTCTCCAGTCTACACTGACCTGTAACCTCCCACTGAACTCTGACTGCAATTGTAGACCTTATTACAGTTTCACACTTCATGGCCGAAGCACACCGTAAACTGTAAAAATTGAGTAAATGCTCAGTGAATACTATTATACTTTTGATGGCACAGCCCCCCCAAAAAAAAACCAATTCAAGCAGTTAGGCTAGATCAAGCATGGCACCACTTAAATAAACTCTGTCTGCCTTTCCCTCACCCTTTCTTCTTCCTGCTTTTCCTTCTTTCCAGTAAAAAACACATTTTATATTCAATGCTTTTCAAGATTGGCATAATTTTATATTTATCTTTGGCATAATTTTATATTTATCTTTTTTTTTTTCCTTGAAGGATGTTTTAGAGGCAGGTTGCACAGTGCCTAAGGCATTTGACTGCTAACCAGAAGGTTGGTGGTTCAAACCCACCAGCTGCCCAAATTCACAAGCCACTCCATGGAAGGAAGATGGGACAATCTACTTCCATAAAGATTTACTGCCTTGGAACCTCAAAGGGGGTTGCTATGAGTTGGAATCAACTCGATGGCAGTGGGGTTTTCTATTCTATTTTCTAGGGTGTTAAATGTGTTGTCCTAATCTGACCTTCAGTTTTTGCAGGCATTTCTACAAGGCAGGATTTAGGACTGTTGAGCTGTGTGTGTGAAGCAGCACACCTGTTAGTTGCAAGTTTGTTTTACTTTTTCTCTAGAATTATTCAAAAAGAATGTTTTAATGATACATTGTATAAATATCCATGGAACACACATGATTTAGATCTATTTATATTATGACCTCATAGCATGACATCAGTGTTTTATAGATATTATTTCATATCCCAAGGAATTAACTGTTGCACTAAATTCCATATCAACATCTTAATTTTGTAATTCTTGAGATAAGGAGCTAGCAACACAGTTTGGGGATTGATGTATTTGAAAGAAACAGAAATGTGCATTTCATTTCATTTCTAGACTTTAATAATTGAAAGTTATATCCAAAGAACAGTTTTCATAATTATGAATATAGTCTAAATACAGATAAAATAAAATTAACTAAAGGTACAGAAAGTAGAAAAGATTTGGTAATTTTGTTAAAGAAAGTCTGAATTGCTCTCATAATTTAATTTTTGATTACTTGTCATCATGAAGGGATATAATGCTTAAAAGCTAAGACTTTACAAACTGTTAAAGTTGTATGTTCTCTGTGAACACTTTTTTAATGGGGAGTGAACCATGTTCCTTCCAGGATACCATACCAAGGGTAGCTTGGCAGGCAAACAAGGAAAAACAAATGATCTAAATAATCTAAAAACTGATTCATTCATTCAACAAGTATCCACTAAAAACCTCTCATGGACCAGACACTGTTCTTGGCAACACCCACCCTGCTGTGAAGGAGACATATCAAGTCCTACCTTCACAGAGCTCACTTCTTATTGGGGATGAAAAGCTATGGACAAGAAAACAAACACGCTTATAGTTATAACCTGTGGTAAGAGCTCTAATGGGAATGATCTGGACATGGAGAAGGACAGGGTTTTTCTTTTGAACAAATTTTTCTAGAATGTTTGTTCTAAGGGGACAACAATAACACAGAAACCAGTAGTTGCCATCACGTTGACTCTGATGTATGGCAGCCCATGGATGTCAGAATAGAACCCTGCTTCACAGCATTTTCAATGGTGATTTTTCAGAAGTAGACTGCCATGTTTTTCTCCCAAGGTGCCTATGGGTGGACTTATACCTCCAACCTTTAGCAGCTGAGTGCATTAATAGTTTGTACCTCCAGGGACTCCCAACACATAAACTAAGACCTAACATATAAGAAGGGCTCAACTATGCAAAGGGACCAAAGAGAAAGCATATGCAAAGGCCCTGAGGCAGAAAGTATCATGGTATTTTGGAGGAGCAGAAAGACAGCCATAATTGCTAAGATATAGGGAGTGAGGTAGGGAAAAAGTGGTACAAGTTGAGTCGGAGTAAGATAGGGTCAGGACAATTGTTGTTAGGTTCTGTTGAATTGGTTCTGACTCATAGCAGCCCTGTGTACAACAGAACAAAACACTGCTCAGCCCAGCACCATTCTCATAATTGGTGTTATGTTTGAGCCCATTGTTACAGCCACTATGTTAATCCATCTCATTAAGGGGCTTCCTCTTTTCTATTAATCCTCTACTTCATCAAACATAATATCCTTCTCCAGGGACTGGTACCTCCTGGTAACAAGTCCAAAGAAGATAGTCTTGTCATTCTTGCTTCTAAGGAGCATTCTGGCTGTAATGCTTCCAAGACAGATTTGTTTGTTCTTCTGACCATTCATGGAATAGTCGATGTTCTTCTCCAACACATGATGGCACAGTAGTTAAGTGCTCAGCTGCTCACAGAAAGATCAGTGGTTCAAACTCACTAACTGCTCCACATGAGAAAGATGTGTAGTCTGCTTCCATAAAAGTTAAAAAAAAAAAAAAAAAAAACTCACTGCCATTGAGTTGATTCTGACTCATAGTGACCCCCCATTGGGTTTTTAAAGCTGTAAAGCTTTATAGAAGCAGACTGCCTCATCTTTCTTCCATGAAGGGGCTGGTGGGTTCAAACCACTGACCTTTTGGTTAGCAGCCAAATGCCTTAACTACTATACCACTAGAGCCTTGGAAACCTTATGGGGCAGTTCTACTCTGTTCTATAGGGTCACTATGATTTGGAATCAACTCAGCAGCAATGAGTTTGCATGGTCAGGACAATTAGAGCATTCTATATTGAGGAAAACAATATGGAGTTTATTCTAAGTGCTTTGGGAAAGGAAATATATGAATGGTTTTAAGCATAGAAATGACATGATCTGATTTATACTTTTAAAACACCTCTCTAGGTATTGTGTGGGAATGGATTGTAGGGGAAGAAATGGAATCAGGGAGACATTAAGAGGCAATTGCAAATGTAATCACTGGCACTGAATAGAATGTAATCACTGGCACTGAATAGTACATGTGGAAACAGTTGAATTGGCGTATGTTTTGCTGTGTATATTCTCAGCAACAACAAAATAATAAAACTTAAAAAAAAATGATGTTGGGTTATCAA
>NW_006921599.1:4164178-4165221 GCF_000298275.1 Orycteropus afer afer
AAATGCAAGCTGGATTCAGAAGAGGATGTGGAATGAGGGATATCATTGCTGATGTCAGATGGATCTTTTCTGAAAGCAAAGAATACCAGAAAGATGTATACTTACATTTTATTGACTATGCAAAAGCATTTGGTTGTGTGGATCATGACAAATTATGGATAACATTGAGAAGAATGGGAAGTTCAGAACACTTGATTGTACTCATGAGAAACCTGTACATAGATCAGGAGGCTATCATCCGAACAGGACAAGGGGATACTGCATGGCTCAAAATCAGGAAGGGAGTGCATCAAGGTTGTAACCTTTCACCACACTTATTCAACATGTATGCTGAGCAAATAATCTGAGAAGCTGGATTATTTGAAGAAGAACATGGCATCAGGATTGGAGGAAGAGTCAAGAACAACCTGCGATATGCAGATGGTACAACTTTGCTTGCTGAAAGTGAAGATGACTTGAAGCACTTACTGATGAACATTAAAGACTACAGTGTGCAGTATGGATTACACCTCAAAATTAAGAAAACAAAAATCCTCACAACTGGTCCAATAAACAGCTTCATGGTGGATGGAGAAAAGATTGAAGCTGTCAAGGATTTCATATTACTTGGTTTCACAATCAATATCAATGGAAGCAGGAATCAAGACATCAGATGATGTGTTGCATTGGCCAAATCTGTTGCAAAAGACCTCTTTCAAGTGATAAAGAGCAAAGATGTCTCCTTGAAGACTAAAGTGTGCCTAACCCAAGCCATGGTATTTTCAATCACCTCTTATCCAAGTGAGAGCTGGACAATGAATAAGGAAGACTGGAGAAGAGTTGATACTTTTGAGTTGTGGTGTTGGAGAAGAATGCTAAGAGTACCAAGGTCTGCTAGGAGGACTGCCAAATCTGTCTGGGAAGAAGTGCAGCCAGAATGCTCCCTGGAAACAAGAATGGCCAGACTTTGAGGACTTCTGGTAAGATGGAGGAATAGGCAGAGAAGTGACACAGACCCTCTTCAACAAAGAAAAGAAAAACCAATTGACAGAGATACAGAAGAT
>NW_006921599.1:4165321-4165948 GCF_000298275.1 Orycteropus afer afer
AGGCTACTGCAATCATCCAAGTAAGCAATGATAGTGATTTAGATTAACGTGATAGCAATGTAGATGGAGCAAGGTAGATGGATTTGGGATACATTTTGAAGGTGCCACCAGATTCACAGGTGGATTAGAAAAGAGAAACTAAGGTTTGGGTTCCTGGGTCAGTAGTGATGCCATTATCTGAGATTGGGAGAACTGGGGGAAGAAAAGCGGATCTAGGACAGGAGAAAATTAATCTTATATTTGAAATAACTACTATGTAGCCAAACAGAGATATTGAATACAAAGTTGTATATACACGTCTAAAGATCAAGAATGAAAACTAGAATCTAGAAGTCACAAGCCTATCAATGACATATCAGGTCATAGGACAAGATTACAGTTCATTTTCATAATTCACAGTAGTTGTGTTCTATAAATTCACCACAAACAATGAATTAGTGAGTATGGAACCATTGTATCTATGGGTACATTGTATCTAGAGGTTCCTATGAGCCTCTGGTCATAACATTTTTTAACCTAATCAATATGGAACTGTGATAGTTGAAGATGTGTCAACTTGGCTGGACTCCAGTTGTGAGTGGCGGTTCCCATGATGGATCACATGACTGAGTTCTGAGCGGCCGGTCT
>NW_006921599.1:4166143-4176118 GCF_000298275.1 Orycteropus afer afer
GGGCCCCATCCCCCTCCAGAGACGAACTTTTCAGCTTGAACTTGTCGGCTTCTACACGCTTGTGAGCCATTTACCTAAGATAAATCTCTCTCTCTCTCTCTTTCTCTCTCTATAAATATATATATACACTTTGCTGGTTTTTGTGTTTCTCTAGAGAACCCAATCCAACACAGTAACCTTGTTTTATATGTGTCTTTATTTAAAGTCACCTTAATATACACTATTGATTCATTAATATTGTATTCATAGCCAACAGCACTAGAACTCATTCATGTCTGAATGAAACTTATCTAACCCATGTATTTTCTCCATAAGACATATCACAGCCTTCTTGCACTTCAGCACTATGCTTAAGGGCCATTTTCAACAGTGAAATAGTAATAATAATAATTTAAAAGCTCAAAAATGCAAGAAAAAGAAAAAAGATCCTAGATAGACTGAGAAAAGGACACAGAATGAGAGCTGAATCAAGAAGTGTTTTCCTATGCAGCCTCAGGTGAAAAATACATATAGAGTAACTAAAATTTTAAACTGATTTGCACAAGCCCATGAATGATTGAGGAGCTCTGGTAGGACTGTGGTTAAGGCACTGGGCTGCTAACTAAAAGATCAGCTGTTTGCACCCACAAGCCCCACAGAAGAAAGATGAAGTAATTTGCTTCTGTAAAGATTTACAGCATTGGAAACCCTATGGGGCTCTCTATGAATCAGAAATGACTCAATGGCAGTGGGTTTGGGTTTTGATTTGGTGAATGACCGAGAAAGTGCTGTGGAGCAAGTACTGATTTGGAGGTTACAAATAAACTGTACCAAGCAGGAATATTTGCAAATATAGGATCTGTGATGATTGAGAATATCTTATATATTTCCCTAGGCAGCTAATGTTGATAGAGAAGAAGGCCTAGAACTATGCCCAGGAGGCTCTCTCTCCAATATATTAGAGGTTAAGCTGAAGAGGAGAATCTATCAGAAATGACTTACAGAATTGCCAGCAGGTGTGATGAAGATAAGGTGCTCTGGTGGTGTAATGCCTAAGGCACTTGACAGCTAACCAGAAGGTTCAAACCCAGCAGCCACTCCTCAGAAGGAAGGTTGGGCAATCTACTTCTGTAGAGACACTGCCTCAGAAACCCAAGGAGGGGTCGCTATGAGTCAGAGACGACTCGATGGCACATAACAACAACACAGACTGGAAAGAATGAAAACGAAGGAAGGGGTCTGCTGTGTGCAATTATACCCAGGGATTAAGAGAAGGACTTTGAGAGGAGTATTGGATTTGGCATCAGGAAAGTTATTTGGGATGTGGACATTAATAGTTTATGAAGGGAAACCTTATTGTAGGAGCGAGGAAGTGGATGCAGTGATCATGAACGAATATGCGGCGAGTTTTGCTAAGGAAAAGAGAAGAGTAACATGGCAGCGGCTGGAAGGGCACATGGGTCAAAGGTGATCTTTTTTTTTTGGAAGGTGGAATGACCTAGCAGAGATGCAGGGCTGATGGTGCAGGAAGATGAGCCACTACAGAAAGGAAGCCAGCCCTCAGTGACAGAGTGGATTAGACCACCTAAACAAAAGTCTGAAAGCAGGAGCTATCAGAACTAGGAAAAGTTCAGCCTTGACACCTGTACTCTAAGACAAATCTTTTGACTTCTACAATAAAAAAAATACAACCTGAATAAAAGTGATACAAATTGTTTTTGAAAATTCCTAAGATCATAGAGCAATGATAGAAAGAAGGGTCTTCAACTCCCTTATTTACAACTGCGCAGCTTCAGTTTCCATTTCTCCTGCTTATTGTTTGTAGTAGTTTTCAATAAAACAAGAATTGAAAACTTCCTAAAGCATTTTAATGATTAATTCAATTTGAAGGAGGAAGCACATTCCCTATACATTAGACCCCCACCCAACTTGGGAAATGTCTGAAAGTAAAATCTTTTTTTTTTCTCTCAAATGAAATGGCTCTAAGTTTAAGCAATGATTAAACATAAGCTGATTTAGCTGAGTAAAGAAAGAGACACAAAAAAGAGAAAAGGTCAGTAGTATAAGAAGAAGGTAGAAGAAATGCATTTTTAGAGTTATTGGATGAGGTCTGAATAATACTGTATTTTTAAAAGCAAAATTCTACCACAAAAATAAGGGGGAGGTGTGGATCTGGAACTGCCCCCTTTGAGCCATCAGGATCACATACAAAAAAAAAATTGCATGGGAACAAAAGGGCATAAAAATTATTACAGAACAATTATAAAATTAGAAAATAATCACATTTATGCTGCAATTTGGGTACAATGAATATGAAAAATGACATTTTTAAAGTTAAATTTGTTACGGTTGTTGTCTACCATCAAGCTGGTTCCAGTTCATGATGTTCCCATGCACGATGGAATGAAACGCTATTCCGTCCTGTGTCATCTTCATGATTATTGGTGTGCTCAAGTCCATTGCTGTGTCCATTGTGTATTCTGAGTGTCTTCTAACCACGGAGGCTCATCTCCCAGCACTGTATTGGACAATAATCTGTTTTTCATCAGCTTTTATATCAATTTATCACACTGTGGTAGTTTGAATGTTGCTGTGATGCTGGAAGCTATGTCACCAGTATTTCAAATACCAGCAACATCACCCATGGTGGACTGGTTTCAAATGAGCTTCCAGACTCAGACTGACTGGGAAGAAAGGCCTGGTGAGCTACTCTTAAAGATCAGCCAAAGAAATCCTTATGGATCACGATAGAAAAAACTTAATTAAGATGTTCAAAACAGATTCAAAGTTTAGACACTGCTACAAAAAAAGAAAAAAAAAAGAGTAAAGACATACTTTTAAGTTTCAATTTCCATCTCTGATTACTCTTCTACCTCCCATCTTCACCAAGATGTTCCTATTCTCAGTCAGGTTTGGTTCAAGGTTAGTTACTAACCTAAAGCATTTGTCTCCACTGACTTTCCAAAGACGATTGCATGTGGTGGGAACAAGGCACTAGATAGATAATAAAATTTAAAGTTAACCTCAAATTTGCAACTTTACTTCCTCAGGTTTTTTAAATAAAAGGGGCTGAAGTAGATAATCAGAGTTCCTATCCTTTTCCAAAGATTTATCATTCTATAGTTCTTCAGTGGTGACCTTCTTGATGTCAAGTTCACTAATTTAAAATGAACTATCGAATTTCATGTTAATGCATCATTGCTGTTTTCTTTTTTTTTTTTCAGTGTTCCCTCCCTTCCCCTCCCACCCCTAATAATCAACGAAGAAAATTTCCTTCCATATACAAACCTTTCCTTGACTTATTACAATAATGAACTAATACAATATTTGTCCTTCTGTGATTTATTTCACTCAGCATAATGTCTTCCAAGTTCATCCTTGAATGCATCATTGCTCTTAATTAGGAGGTTTTACACATTTCAAACAAGATCCTAAGATGAATGTGTTATGTAAATTGAAAAGTTCAGTAATAGTTAGGAAAGGGAGCAAATTCTAAGACTCATATATAATTGATTTTTAACCTAGATTACTTATTAATACCAACCTTAATTTTTAAAAGTGAGTTTATTCTTTTGCACTTACCTTTTTTTTTCTTTTCCATTCATACAGAGATAGCCACCACTAAAAGAGAGAGAAAAGAAGGGAGGAAGAAGGAAGATAAGAAGGAAAGAAACTTCTCAAGAGTAACACACAGTATGCTAGTTTTCTCAACTAATCTAAAGTCACAAAAATTAGAGTCAACTTTAGCAAGGTGCTATGGTAGCATAGTGCCTAAGGTGCTTGACTGCTAACCAGAAGACTGGTGGTTCAAACCCACCAGCCACTCCTCGGAAGGAAGGTTGGGCAATCCTACTTCCATAGTGATACTGCCTCGGAAACCCAAGGAGGGGTCGCTATGAGTCGGGGCCGACTTGACGGCACATAACAACAACAACAACAACAATGGTTTAGAAAATGATTAATCAATATTCAGTATGTGGTTATATACGATGAGCCTGATATTGTTATCTCCATTTCAAGAGCACTAAATATCCGACTCGATGGCACATAACAGCAACAAATGGTCAACTACAGAGTAAGAAGCAGTAGCCAGACTACAAGGTCCAGAAGTAAAAGGCATCTGTATTAAATGCACTAGTATGTTGGCAGCCTGAAATTTCTTAGGCATCAAGGGCATTTAAGCATTATTATTCTTTTCCTTTCACTTCTAAAGTAATATCTTCCTTAAAGGTCAACCATTTTTCAGAATAAAGTTCTAGCAAGATCAACATATATGTTCCCAAGAAGCTGAACAGCTTTTTCCTTTGTTGGGTGGCGTAGTACCTAAGGCATTTGACTGCGGTTCAAACCCACCAGCCACTCCTCGGAAGGAAGGTTGGGCAATCTACCTCCATAATGATACTAAGAAAACCAAACTCACTATCACTGAGTCGGTCCTGACTCATAGCAACCCCTCCTTGGGTTTCCAAGGCAGTATCTCTACAGAAGTAGATTGTTCAGTCTTCCTTCTGAGAAGTGGCTGGTGGGTTTGAACCTCCAGCTTTCTGGTTAGTAGTCAAATGCCTTAGGCAGTACACCACCATAGTGATACTGCCTTGGAAACCCAAGGAGGAGTCACTATGAGTCAGATCCAACTTGATGGCAGTGAGTAGCACATACAGCTGTGGAACAAGTTACCCCAAAACTCAGTGGCATGAAGAATCATTTATCATGCTCATGGGTTCTGTGTAACAGGACTGTATACAGGAAGGACAGCTTATCACTACTTCATGATGTCTGGGACCTCAGTTGGAATATTCTGAAGACACGTTCATTCACTTGCCTCATGGTTTATACTGGCTATTGAAAATTTAGCTCAACCACTTGTAGCTTCTCCATATGGCCTCGGTTCTACAACATGGTTCAAAACATGGTGGCTGGGTACCAAAAGCAAGTGTCCTGGGCAGGGGGGCAGTGGGCAGGGGCATGAAGGGGGACAAAAAGAGAGAGACAGAGCAAAAGAGAGAGAAAGAAGCAAATGGAAGTTGTATTACCTTTTATGGCTTTGTCTTGGAAGACACTCACATTTTTTCCAGGGCATTCTATCTATTAGTAGCCAGTCCTAAGGAGCATTTAGGAGCTCTGGTAGCATAGTGCCTAAGGCACTTGACTGCTAACCAGAAGGCTGGTGGTTCAAACCCACCAGCCACTCCTCGGAAGGAAGTTTGGGCAATCTACTTCCGTAGTGACACTGCCTCGGAAACCCAAGAAGGGGTCACTATGAGTTGAGTCTGACTCCACGGCACACAACAACAACAACAACAAGCATCTAGATTGATTTATTCCTTGCCCTCCTTGGGATGTTGTTGTTGTTAGGTTTCAACTCATAGAGACCCTATGTACAACAGAATGAAACACTTCCTGGTCCTACACCATCCTCACAGTTGTTATGCTTGAGCCCATTGTTGCAGCAAGATGTTGCTGTTTCTGTTTTTCAGAGAAGGGATGGATTCTTGTGATCTGAAAAATCCTGGAAGTAGCTCTTCAAAATTACCTTGAAATTCCTTACATGAAGAAACTGCCCTATGAACACAGCACTCTCTCCAGGGAAGCCAAGGAGCAGATGAAAATGTTCATGCCAAATGTTTAAAAATAGGTATTGTTTTAGGAGGGGATTCAAGATGGTGAACTAGGGAGATACACTACCCAGACCCTGTACAACAAAGACCTGAGAAACCAAGTGAAACAGATATGGATGACAATCTTGGAACCTTGAGTTTCAAAGGAAAGGATAACACAGCAGAAAAAGTACTGATCAGAAGAAACTGAACAAAAACAGTGAACAGGAGACATATGAAGTGATGTATTGCCAACTGGCCTGGCACAATGTGACAATTTTGAATTATTGTAAGCAATGGTCTGATCAGGGCAGAGACGAGATAATTGGCTTGCCCAGGACTGCACTGCCACCCACACTAGTGTCTGGTGATGAGAGAAATATTATTTTCCCCTTTACCTTGTATAACCTCCCATTGACCAGAGGCATGGTACCCCCATTACCAATCACCTGGTGACTGGTCAAGGCTTCCCAAACAGCCCGTCCTCCACCTGGTGTTCTGAATGGCCCATCTCCCTCCCCTATTCAGTCCCGCACCACCACCATGTCACTCTACTCCCCTGGTGGCTTGAGGTGTACTCCAGCCCATTAAGTACTGTTAGCCTGCCACCTCAGACATCTGTGGCTGGAGCTTGTGCTGGTGCTGTGCCATTATTTTTCTTTATTTGTTCTTTTTCTTTTACTTTCTTTCTTCTTAATTTTTTCCGCTTCCCTTCCCCTCCTATTTTTCTTTTTCCCCATCAAATGAGAGCCAGTAACTCTACCCAGCCACACCTGCCACATCTGCATGTTTGGTGGCTGGAGCTTGCACTGATGCTGTGCTTGTTCTTTTCTCTCCCTTTTGTTCGTCTTCTTATTTCTTCCCTCCTCCCACCTTTTTAATTTTTTCTTCCTCTTCCCCTCTCTCTTTTTTCCCCAATTAGTCAGGAACCAGTGACTCTATATAGACATACCCACCATACATGCTGCCATACCCACTAGGTGAGTGCCAACACCCACCCAGTCTGGCCTCAGCTGCTCTACATGATCAATGATCAGAGACTTGTGCCCACACTCCCATCTACTACCAAATCCACCCAGAGACAGATGGTGAGCACTACAGTGCTGCCAAATTAGGGATGAAAGCAGCATGCCCACCTGTTGCCCATATATATTAAAACAAAACAAAACCAAAAAATCAAGATGAAGCAAACCAACATACAATCAACAAATAATTGAAATAACATCATAATGTTTCAGAGGACAAAAAACAATTTCAGATCGCACACACACAAAAACAGGACAAGATGGCTCAAACAAGTGATCAAAATAAAGGGCCAGAAAATCTTCCAGAGGAAGAAGGGCATTGTAATTACCTGATAAGGAATGCCAAAGATTTATCTCTAGAACCTGAAATTTATATCCAGGACACTAAGATCAATTGGCATAACATGGTCCACAAAAACAATGTTCTACATTCTACTTTAGTGAGTAGCAACTGGAGTATTAAAATTTTGTGAGCAATCATCTAAAGTGCAACTGTTAGTATCTCCCCTCCTCCCCCATCCAAAGCAAAGAAGAGTGAAGAAAATCAAAGATGAAAGGAAACAATTAGGCCAAAGGACTAATGGACAACATGAAGCTCTGCCTTCATGACTCTGAGAGTAGAAGAATTAAATGGTGTCCAGCTACTGGTGACCATTCTGAAAGGAATCATAACAGAAGGTCCTGGATAAAATGGAAGAAACATGTTGAATAAAACTCAAAATCATAAAGAGAACAAGGCTTACTGGTCTGATAGAGATTGGTGGAATCCCCAATACTATGGCCTTTGCTCATCCTTCAATCCTAGAACTGAACTGACTCTCATGGTTCAACTGTCAGTCAAACAATATATAGACCTATAAGGTGAACAGTAACAGCAGAGGTATACACCCCTTAGAGCAATCAACTACAGGAGATTAAAAGAGCAGACCAGAAGGCAGGAAGGAATAAGAAAGAAGGATGCATGGAGGAAGTGAGAATAGTGTTACATTGTGGGGGATTGCAATCAATGTCATGAAACAAAGTGCATATACACTGTTGAGTGGAAAACCAATATGCTCTGTAAACTTTCACCTAAATCACAATAAAAAGTTAAAGAAAAATAGAGAAGAAGGGTTAGAGCTTACATATGCCAGTTGATTTATATATAATGGGAAATAACAGTAGTCACTACTAAATATTCCTGGTAATGACTTTAATCAAAACATAGAACAGTTCTTATGAGAAAGACAATAGTTCAACTGGGCTGTACTCAGTTTGGAATATATAACATTGAAAATCTTAAGGATGGGGTTGAATAGTGTGATATATAACACTGAAAATCTTAAGGATGGGGTTGAATAGTGTCAACAAAAAAAATCTATGTCCACCCAGAACTTATGAATGGGACCTTATTTGGAAATATGGTCTTTGAAGATATCAAGTTAAGATGGGGTCACATAAGACTTGGGTGAGCTTTAAGTTCAATATGACCAGTATCATTTTAATATTTGGAAACAGAGACAAAACCATACAGAGAGGAGAATACCATGTGCAAATGGAGATAGAGATTGGAAGAAAGCACACAGAAACCAAAGGGTGCCAAAGATTGCTGGCAACACCTGAAGGTAGAAGAAATAGGCGTCTTCCCTAGGGACTTTGGAAGGATATGTCTGTGCCAACATCTTGAGTTTGGGACTTTTTGACTTCTGAACTCTTGAGAGAATATATTTCTGTTGTTTTAAGCCAATATGTATATATTTATTATATATAAGTTCTAAGACTTTAATCAGAAGTCTCAGTATTTTTCAATGTATAGAAGTGTATAATGATTTAATTATGTAACTACTGAAGGCTTTAAACTTATTTTCTTTGTAAAGTTCTTAGTACCAAGGAAATCTCGTTGTTGTTGTTATGTGCTGTCGAGTCAGATCCGACTCATAGCGACCCCTCCTTGGGTTTCCGAGGCGATATCACTACGGAAGTAGATTGCCCAACCTTCCTTCCGAGGAGTGGCTGGTGGGTTTGAACCACCAGCATTCTGGTTAGCAGTCAAGTGCCTTAGGCACTATGCTACCAGAGCTCAGGAACAAATTATTTCTCATGCAAAATTAAATTTTAGAAGTAAGATCCAAATAGTACCAAGGTTTACTTAATAGAATAAAAAGTAAATCTGTTTTTTCCATTATAAGATTAATATATTTCTAGCTCCTTTGGGGTCTGACCTTTTAAAAGATGTTTCTTAAATGGAAACAGTAAACACAGGGAGAAATGAGAAGAGAACTGTTACACTGTGGGAATTGCAATCAATGTCACAAAACAAAATGTGCATGGATTGTTGAATAGAAAACAAATTTGATCTGTAAACTGTCACCCAAATCACATAAAAAAAAAAGTTAAAAAAAAAAAAAAGAAGAAGATATTTCTCATACCTTATAAGAATCATATTGCTATTTAATGTTTGGCTTCCTACTCTTGTGATGGGCTTATGTCATTTCCTCCCATTGGAATGAATATTAAGTTCATCATATTTTCATTTGAAAGAACCTGTACAGTTAGTTGCTTTTATCTTCATTAAGTCTTCTCCAAACTTCCCAAAAGGAAGTAGTTCACTCATCCCTAAACGTCCATAAATCAATACTTGTGCCTTATGTGGTATGTTTTACTTATCTTTTATATGTATATGGTTATTTATATTAATGACATCTTCCCTACTGATTAAGCCATAGAGTGGAAGAGTTGAGGCTTTTTATTTTAATATTTCCCATTGCACTTAGCAGTGTTTTGCATTTACAAAGTGATTTTAGGAGATGAGGTGTACCCACAAAATTTACAAGTTTATTGGGATTGGAAGGTCACTACCCAGGTATTTACCATCAGGGTCACTGCACTGCACAGCCTCAGGGGTGCTATGTACACTGTCTTCTCTGTCATACAGCCCCCTAGAGTTTTGTCATGAATCATCTCCTTGTACTACCCAGACATTTCATTGTGGCAGGGTTATATCTCTTATTGTTGTTAGTTGCTGTTGAGTCAATTTTGACTCATGGCAACCCTATGTGTGCAGAGTAGAACTGTTCCATAGGAGCTAAAATAAATACAAACGTACATGTTGGTGAGGATGTGGAGAAATTGAAATCCTCATACATTGCTAGTGGGAATGCAAAATAGTATAGTCACTGTGGAAAAACAGTTCAGAAGTTCTGTTAAAGGTGAACACAGAATTACCATTTGATCCAGTAATTCTACTCCTAGGTAGATACCAAAAGACTTGAAAATAGGAACCCAACCAGTTACTTATACACTAATATTCACTGCAGCATTTTTTTTTTTTTAATTGTGATTTGGGTGAAGATTTACAGAGCAAATTCACTTTCCATACAGCAGTTCACATATAC
>NW_006921599.1:4176638-4190832 GCF_000298275.1 Orycteropus afer afer
TCTTCATTCTTCTTTGCTCTGGATGAGGAGAGACCCATCGTTGCATCTAGATGGCAGCTTGCTAGCTTTTAAGATCCCAGTCGTTACTCACCAAAGTAGGAGGTGGAACAATGTTTTGTATAGTATGTTATGCCAATTGAGCTTGATGTCCCCTGCGACTATGGTTCACTGCAGCATTATTCATAACAGTCAAGAGGTGGAAACATCCTACGTGTCCACCAACAGATCAATGGATAAAACGTGTTATATGCATGCCATGGAATATTATTCAGCCATAAAGAGAAATGAAGTTCTGATTCATGATATGGCATGGATGAACACTAAAAACATTAAGCTGAGTGAAATTAAGTAAGGCACAAAAAGACAAGTATATTATGATTCCATGTACATGAAATATCTAGATTGGGCAAATACATAGAGACAAAAGTTTATGAGTAGTTACCATGGGCTGGGAAATGGGGAGTTATTGCTTAATGGGTACAGACTTTCTGTTTGGGCAGATTAAAGGATTTTGGAAATAATGATAATGGTTGCACAATATTATGAATACAATTAATAGGACTGAATTGTACACTAAACATGGCTAAAATGACAAATTTTATGTTATATATATCTTACCACAATTTAAAAAAATGTGAAGGCCAGAAAAGTAACAAGCAGGAACTCTGGTAGCAGAGAGCTTAGGATCTGTGCCCCCTCAGATCTCCCTTCAAAAGACCTACTACAGGTACATAGTCTCTTGCTGCCACTTACATCCACCTGGCACTGACACCAGGACACACACCTCCCTGCCGATTACTGAGCTTCACGGGGTATTAAAGCAAGGCCATTCATGCCCAATGTGGCATTCCTCAACTTTGGTCCATGGACTCCCCATTGGCTTGCTGAGATGTTCTCAGAACTGCATGGTAGTGTAGGATCTTCCTACCAAACCTTCTTTCCCTCTCTTCTTTCACAGATATCACATCTGCATCCTGGTCTGAAGCCTTCCCCTTCCCACTCCTGCTTCATCCCCCTTTATCCTTCCCAAATGATTCTCCCAATAAATCTCAGGCACATCTCATCTCATCTTGATGTCTGCTTCTCAGAGGAACCAAACTGACAGGATCAAATCCCGGCTCTTCTATTTATAACCTCAAGGTGTGACTTTGGGCAAATAATTAAGATTTTTTTTTTTTTTTTTAATCTTGGTTTTCTGACCTGTAAAAATAAGGAAAGAATAGTATGTACCTCCTAAGGCTGTTGTGAGGATTACATAAATTCATATGTGTATAGCACTTAGAAAATGCCTACATAGTAAACACTACATAAGTGTTGGGGAACTGGTGGTACAGTGATAGAATTCTTGCCTTCCATATGGGAAACTCATGTTCAATTCCCAGACAATGGTCCTCAGTTGCACCTACCACTGTCTGTCATGTTGCTATGATGCCAAATAGGTTTCATTGGAGCTTCCAGACTAAGACAGACTAAGGAGAAAAATCTGGTGACCAATTTCTGAAAATCAGCCAATGAAAACTCATCGAATCACTGTAGTCCAATAGGCAGCCAATCATGGGGATGACTCAGGACCAGGCAGCGTTTCTTTCAGCTGTGCATGGATGGGGTCACCATGAGTTGGGGTCAGCTGGATGGCAGCTAACAATAACAACAATATGTAATTGCTAGCCAACATGATGCTTCAGTGTCTGGCCCTAAAGAGCACTTAGTCAATGTGTGATAAATGCTAATTCCTTGTTTGAAGTAAACATGGTTATTACCTCAGTGATCAACCATAAGTATTTCCTAGCTCAGGGTTACATGTAGAACATTGATTCTCCACTTTCTCTCGTGGGTATTATTACATTCTTAATCTCCAGATTGACCTGAGGACAGGGTTCTGAAATTATTCTAGAATAAGTTCCTAAGCATTCTATTATTAAAAATAAATAAATAAAAGAAGCTATACTATTTAAAGTCAAATGTCTTGCTTCTCCTATATTCACTTTTTCTTACTTCCTTACTGCTTCTCATCCATCTTATGACAGTTAGGAAAAGTATGTCTCTACTTATTCTGCTTTTTTTCTAGACTAAACATTCCCAGTTCTCCTCATGCTTTCTTTTTGATCTTCATTTCCAAAATATTTATCACTTGTGCTCTCCTTCCCTGAATGCTCTCCAGAGTTCCATAAAGTTGAGCCTTGCACTGAAGAAAGTCTTCCAAAAGAGGTGTAAGTGATTGCAAATGGAAGACACAAGAACTCTGCCTTCCTTGCGAGGTCTGTGATTAATAATACTCAAGGAAGGCAGTTCCTTTGTCTAATTTATAATTCCACTTTATTGGAGAGAAAGCAGATTAGCAAGAATTAAGTGGAGGGAGCTGTTGTTGCATCTGGGTATAGTTAGTGTAAAAGAAATTTGGTACAAAGAGTCTCTATTAGTAACTGAAACAAAATGCATTTGTTTATCATTGTCATATGGTTCATTTGAAAGGCTTATTATTATTATTTAATTCACCTATCACCTGCTAAGGAGCTCTGGTGGTGGTGTCGTTAAAGCATTGGGCTGCTAACCAAAATGTTGGTGGTTCAAAAACACCAGCTTCTCTTCAGGAGAAATATGTGGCAATTTGCTTCTGTAAAGATTTATAGCTGAATCAATTCAATGGCAGTGGGTTTATCACTTGCTGATAACTACATAACTGAGAAAATTTTGCAGATGTCAGGCTTAAATTAAAACATCCCCTAAAGGCTTATTTAAAGCAAGCAAACAAAACACTAATTAAAACTAGTATTTTATTCCATAATGCACACTTTTTGGCAGTTAAACTGCTTTATGGTGCCAACATAAAAGTCTTGATTACAAAGTTTTGTTTTGGATCTTGTTTTTAAGTGAACACTACCTTTTGGGTTACTAATCCTCGTGAATCAGGCCTGTTATGTATTGAACTGTGTCCCTCAAAAAGATATGTTGAAGTCCTAACCCCTAGCACCTGTGAATGTGACCTTGTTTAGAAATAGGGTCTTTGAAGATGTTAACTTGAGGTCCTACTGGAGTAAGGTGAATCCTAATCCAATATGACTAGTGTCCTTATAAAGGAAAGTAAGAGACACAGAGAGACACAAACACAGAGGGAAGATGTCATGTGAAGATAGACTTAGTGATGCATCTACAAGCCAAGAAACATCAAGGATTTTGAGAAACCATCAAAACCTAGGAAGAGACAAGAAAGGATATTTCTGTAGAGCCTTCAGAGAGAGCATTGCCCTTCCAACTTCTAGATTCCTTACTACTAGGCTCCAGAACAGTAAGACAATAAATTTCTGTTGATTTAAGCCACTCCATTTGTGTATTTTGTTAAGGCAGCTCTTGGAAATTGATACCACTTGTCATTGAGTTGACTCCAACTCATGGTGACCCCATATGTGTCAGAGTAGAAGTGTGCTCCATTGGGTTTTCAATGGCTGATTTTTCAGAAGTAGAAGAGTGTTTCTTTTGAGAGGAAACTAACAAGGCCTCTATTTTTCCCCCATTTTCTAAAAGAGAATGTAAAGTGTAGTTCTGATGACTTGATCACTCATCTTTGTAGCAAATATTGGTATTGTGACAAGCAGAATTTAAGTCACAACTTACCAGGTTCACAGCACAATGCCTGGCACTATGTCAATTATACCCATTGGTTGGTAGCGAAGTGGAGGAGCTTAAATTTCACCTATAGAATAGTGGGGGAAATGATGGATATTCTGACACATGCTGGTGTCTCACCATTTCCCCTTCCTTTTTGACATCTGAATTACCTAGAAATACTCCTCAACAGACTAAGCTCAGCTAGCCATGCTTCATTCAGATTCAAAAGCTGTGCCTTATCTCTACATAAAACTAAAGACACCTCTCACATAGGGAAATTGGGATGTACTCTAGAATGTGACAACAACATGAGTATAGCAGAGGAAAGGAAGGCCTGAAGACAATGAGTCTAACAAGAGTTAGAATCTAGTCAGTCATGTAAAAGGAATGGCTAAGAGTAACAGAGCTGTGCTTATAAAAGCCTGTCACCTGAAACTGACAGGGGATGAGGTAGAAAATTAGTCCGTCATTCTAAGGTCCTAGACTAAAGAAATTAAGGGCACATGTCCTCTGAAAAGACAACAGAAACGGGGGAGGAGAAAAGAAAACAAAGCAAACTCCACCACCATGGATCCCCCGCTGTCTGGAGTTTCTCTTACAAAGGAGGTTCTGGAAGGCAATCTACAGATCTGAGATGTAAATGCTAAAGGAGAAAATAAGATCATTTGAGTGAAGTCTAGGTCCATCAGTTCAACACAGTTTCACACATTTAAAATATCATTCTGACGCCACTTTGGAGTGTATTATGGGTTGGATTTTGTCTCTCAGAAAGATAGGTTGAAGTCCTAATCCCCTGTGCCTGTGGATGGGATGTTATTTGGAAATCCAAAACCAAATCAAACCCACAGCCATGGAGTCCATTCCAACTCATAGTGACCCTAGAGGACAGGGTGGAACTTCCCCTAAGGGTTTCCAAGGCTGTAAATCTTTACGAAAGCAGATAGCCTTATCTTTGTCCCACAGAGTATCTGGTGGTTTGAACCACTGACATTTTGGTTATCAGCCAAGTGCTTTAAACACTGTGCCACAATGTCTCCTTTATTTGGAAATAATGGGACCTTATTTGGAAATAAGGTCTTTGCAGATATCATTAGTTAATATGAGGTCAAACTGGAATAGAGTGGGTGCTAATCCAGTCTGGCTGGTGTCCTCATACAAGAGGACAAGAGACACATGGAAGATGGCCATGTGAAGATGGAGTCAGAGATGGACATGATGCTGCCACAAGGCGAGGAACACCTGGGGCTACAAGAAGCTGAGAGAGGCAAGGAAGGATCCTCCCCTAGAGCCTTCAGACAGCATGGTCCTGCTGACATCCTGAAATCAGACTTCTGGCCTCTAGAAATAAATTTTTGTTGTTTAAGCTAACCACTTTGTGGTAACTTGTTACAGCAGCTCCAGGAGGCTAAAACAGAATGTTTACAATCAATCATTTTTGCCAGCTCAGCCAAAAAAAAAAAAACTAGGAATGGGAATAAGAATATGAAAGAACAATGCATTAGGAATAAGATAACTCAAGAGTCCCAGAATTTTACTGAAAAAAAAAAAAAAATGCTGTCATCTTGATTCCATCTCATGGCAACCCTATAAGTGTAAGAGTAGAACTGGGCTCCATAGTGTTTTCAATGGCTGATTTTTCAAAGGAAATTGCAAAGCTCTCTGCTGGTGTAGTGGTTAAAGCATTTGGCTATTAATCAAAAGGTTGTTGCTTTGAATCTACCAGCCCTTCTGAAGGAGAAAGATGAGGCCATCTGGTTCATAAAGATTTATAACCTTGGAAACCCTATGGTGGTGCAGTTCTACTCTGCCCTAAAGGGTTGTAAAGAGTCAGAATTGACTCGCGGTCAGTGGGTTTGATTTTGGTTTCTTCTGAGGTGTCTTTAGGTGGACTCAAACCTCCAACCTTTCACTTAGGAGCTAAGCTTGTTAACTGTTTACAACACTCAGGGACTCCGAGGATTTTAAAGAAGCTGTTGAATTACAGAATCATTTCCCCAGCCATTCCTTTTACAAGACTGACTAGATTCTAACTCTTTTTTGCTTGTTCTATCACTCACCTGGAATCTCATAGTGATAAAGTCAAACTTTAGGGTTTGTGGTAGGTGGAGACATCTGAGCTTGGAATGAGAATCCCTGAGACTTGGATTTGAGATTCTTCATGAGTAAAATTAAAGAGATGAGGTGATGTCCAAGGTACCTTCCAGTACCAGAGTTCTCTCATTTCTTTTCTCTCTCATGTATTGACTTTTCATTAACCTATCTTTCTATTCTAGTGTAGAGAGACTGTTAATTTTGCAATCTGTTAATTTTACAAAAATATTGTGGAGGACTTAGGTTGTACTGTTAGGTTGTCTGTATCTCGGTTCCTTTAGGCTAAACCTCCTCCAGAGGGTGGGAATCACTGTTACAGTCAGCCTGTGGGAATACCTTAATTCCTGTACTTTTTCTAATGATGAGACCACTGAAGACTCTCCTTTAAGGATGTGGCACTTAAATTGGTTGAGGTTACTTTTTGCAAGGATTCTAACACTTCCAAAAATCTGCCATCAAGATTTTTTCCATGTGTTGATGATATTCGTTCAGATTGCAAGAAACAGAATTATGCTCAGATTCTCTTAAATTATTTCTTGTTTCCCACTCACCCCCCAATAAAGAAGCATAAGTAAGGCAGAGATCTCAGCTATCCACTAGCAAGGCTTTGTGGAGAAAGTACCATTGGTCAAGATGTTATGAAGCTTTAAGGATTTGTTCATCTTGTTTCTTCAGGGAAGAAATCCATTGTGCTCTGCTCCAAGTGCCTCTATTGCTCCTGCTGCTACCCAAATCTCTTTCTGGTGCCTGAGACCTGGAGTTTCTGATCTTTCCTTGACCTGGAGGATGAGTGGATGGGCTAATCGATAGTGAGTATCCACTGTCTCTTTTGAAGAGAGTTCTCCTACCATGTCACTTGATTGGCTATTAGTCTAGTGATGGTGAGTTCCTGTCAGTTATCTCTCTCTGGCTTACCAGCCTGGTGATGGGGCCGTATGGCTCTAAATAAGCTGACCAATGAGCAAGGAATTTCTCTGAAAGGATATTGGGTGTTCTGGGCCCTCTGTAAAATTCTGCAAAAGCAGGAAATAGAACACCAGGCAGCTCACTAGGCATTCCCAGTGTATCCTACCTCTCTCTTCTATTTATTAAGAAGCCAAAGAGCATTTTCTATTCATTGCATTCACTTTTTCACCCTATTTCCTATCTTCCTAAATCCCTGAAAGCCTTGCACTCTGACTTCTGATCCCCCTTCCTTTCTTAACTCTGACGGAAATGACCTCTCAGCTTTAAAGTTCTCTTGTCTTTTGCTCCTCAAACTGGCAGCTGCACTTAAAAATGTTAATTGGCCACCCTTTTTGCAAAGCCCCTGCCTTGGCTTCTGTGACTACAATGTCCTGGGGGTGAAGTTGAGAGATGGACAGAAAGCTGGAACCAAAACCTTGGTATCAGTGGACCTGGATGTAAATCCTGATTCTTCCCACCACTCAATATGTATAATGGCATTGTGCAAGTTAACTCTGTCCAGTCAATAAAGTTGTTTTTGTGTGCCTAATCTAGTTGTGATGGAGTGATGGGGAAGAATTCTATATAACAGCAAGTTTGGGCTTGGATGAATGACAGAATAGATGTGCAGAGACTCAACTTTTGCTTCTTATACCTAATAAGATGAAAATCTATTAATTCCACTTCCATGATATCTCCCCCATTTATTCCCCGTCTTTATCCCTATAGAACTCCTTACTACCTTTCACTTGGCCTTGTTGTTGTTGTTATGTGCCGTCAAGTCGGCCCTGACTCATAGTGACCTCTCCTTGGGTTTCCGAGGCAGTATCACTACGGAAGTACATTGCCCCATCTTCCTTCTGAGGAGTGGCTGGTGGGTTTGAACCACCATCCTTCTGGTTAGCAGTCAAGTGCCTTAGGCGCTACGCTACCAGAGCTCCTTCACCTGGCCTAATGGTTAACAAACTGAGTTCTGAGTAGCCCTTGGGAAATTCAGGGAGATTCCTCAAGGGCTCTGTGGTTAAGAAAGAAAGAAAATGGTATGTTTCCTTGGTAGGGACCATTGCGCCTCCTCATTTTAATAAGGGCATTTCTATTTTTATCTGTTTTGCATTTTTATTTGAAGAAAATGTTTTTTGTCTTTTTGTTTCTTTGTTTTAAAAAAATACTGGCCCAAATATTGATATTGCTTTGTAGCCAGTCTCTCTCTCTTCAGAGTGCTTCCCCTCCCTTATAGGGGTTATTTAGCATACTTCTGATTATGCCATTTTCTATCACCTAGAAATGTACAGCCCAATGTGGTAGCCACCAGTCACATTTAAAATTAAATTAAACATTCAATTTCTCAGTTGCACTAGCCATAATTCAAGTGTTCAGTAGCCACATGTGTCTAGTGGCTGTGACAGTGGACTGCTCAGATGTAGAATATTGCTGTCCTTGTAATTTCTATTGGACAGTGCTGGCCTAGATAACTAGATAAAAATTTCTGACCTTGGCTTTAGAGATTTAAGTCTTTTCTTTGCCCTTCTGCTGCTGTTTTCTTTTATGTAATGCTCCTGTCACACTGAACTTTTTCCAAACATACCCACTCACTTCCTGACTTTGTGCTTTGACTTACTTCCTACTTAGAAGTGAATGGATCAAGCGGAGTCCATCACTAAGCCCCTGCATGTTCAAATCCTGCTCCCATTTAAGGACTCTCCTTCATGAAGTACTTTTCAATTTCCCAGCTCAAATGAATTCCTGCTTTCTCTGAACTCTCACAGCATTTTAAATGAAGTTCCCTAA
The DNA here is from genome assembly GCF_000298275.1 of Orycteropus afer afer. Taxonomy (NCBI): domain Eukaryota; kingdom Metazoa; phylum Chordata; class Mammalia; order Tubulidentata; family Orycteropodidae; genus Orycteropus; species Orycteropus afer. Next base: position 4,185,069 of record NW_006921599.1, read on the forward strand.
TGTCATCTCCAGGAGGTCTGCGCTCTGTGGGTGCAGTGGTTAACAGCTCAGCTACTAATCAAAAGGTCAGCAGTTCAAACCCATGAGCTTCTCCATAGGAAAAAGATGTGGCAGTCTGCTTCTGTAAAGAGTATAGCCTCGGAAACCCTATGAGGCCGTTCTACTCTGTCCTATAAAGTCACAATAAGTTGGAATTTACTCAACAGTAAGGGGTTTAAATGTCATACCCATCACCAATCTATCAGTTTGTCATACTGTGGGAGCTTAGATGCTGCTCTCATGCTGGAAGCTATGCCACAGGGTCACTTCAGGGTCACTCATGGTGGACAGGTTTCAGTGGAACTTCCAGATTAAGCCAGACAAGAAAGAAAGGCCTGGTGATCTACTTCTGAAAATAGTCCAATGAAAACCTATCACAACAGAATATTGTCTAGTATAGTGCTGGAAGATGAGACCCCTGAGTTAGAAGACACTACATAACAGCTGCAACAATGGACTCAAACATACCAGGGATCATGAAGATGGCACAGGACCCGGCAATGTTTCATTCTGTTATAAGATCATCATGAGTCAAAGCCAATTCAGTGGCAACTAACAACAATAAAAATGTCATCTACCACATTTTTTTAAAAAAAAGAATAATTACCTGTGTATATATTTTAGATCTTGACTTGGCTGGAATTCTAGCCAGAATAAAATCTTAGGCAATTGTTCAAATATAAGTAGTTTTATTAAGGTGGGGATGTGAACCCAAGAATCCCTAACAGGGGAGTGAATGAGACCCAGAAGGAAAAGAAGTCAATAAAAGATGCATTGTCATTTCAGTTACTTGTGGGGAACTGGAGTTCAACCCTATGCGGGACTCCTGGAGTCAGTGTAGAACATAGCTATCCCAAGGTCAGGGAGGCTGGGGTATTTATTCACCCATACCCTGTCCATTATTTATTTGAGGACTGCTTCCAGAAAAAATAATTATTAGGCATTTCCAGCTTGTCCTCCATTCAGGCCAAGCACGCTTCAGTAGAAAAGAAATCTCTCAAGCAGTGTTGCAGATAATCAAAGTAAGAAGTTTTGTAGCAGTGAATGCTGAGGGTGAATGAGCAGGCCAACACTGTCATCTATCACAGCACTCCATCAAACCAGAAAGTCCTTGAGGACTGAGGCCACCTGAATCATTTATGTGTGTCTTCCACAATGACTTAACATAGGTTATCAATACATAGTTGTCTAATGAACGAATAAATCATTCTAAGGATGTTAAGTATCAGAGAAGAATTTTCAATGAAACCCAGTGGTTTGAATTCCTGAAGTCACTTACCTGTCAACTCATATAATCGCTGAATAGACTTATTCTCAGCGATTGGGTTAAAGCATTAAGATTGGTGGTTTGAACTCACCAGCTGCTCCATAGAAGAAAGAAAAGCAGTCTGCTTATATAAAGATTTACAGCCTTGGAAACCCTATGGGGAAGTTCTACTCTGCCCTATAGAGTTGCTGTGAGTTGGAATCAACTTGATGGCAGTAGGTAGATCAGTGTTTTCTATTGGCTTTGACATTCAGTACTTAAGGTGTACTGAAACTCTGTAAGTGTAACTTGTAGCAATCAGAGAGCTTCTGTCTAGTTTGGTTGAACCGATTCCTAAACTTGTACACCTAACGGTTGTACCACACCTACCATTAAGTGTACAAGTTTAGGAATCTGTTCAACCAAACTGGACAGAGCTCTCTGATTGCTTTGAAGCTTTCCTTAGCAGAGGGGGTTGTATCTAGAGAGGAATATTTAGTGCAACATCTACTGCAGTTTTTGCCTCTGATGATGCCTTTGCCACACTTATCAAGGAGACCAAACTTATCCTTTCTAGCATTGAGCAGGGTAGATCCTCTGCGTTAGTCAGGAGTGGTAGGGAGACAGCATAAGAGTTGAAAATCTGTGAGGAAAGTGTGTGTATGTGTTTGTACATGTGTGCATATATGCTAAGAGTTGTTAAGGGCACACGTTGCCAATCCTTTACTGTGGCTGCCCATGCCCAGCATTTTGACCCTGATAGCAAGGCTACAATGACAGGACACACACCTCACTCCATGGTCTACTTTGTTCACGACTCCCACAAACAATGAATCATTTAGCAATACTCATGGAGCCTCCTCTCAACACATTATTAGTAGTAAAAATAGTGTCCTTAAACAAATATGTTCTATGGCCCTGACTTCACTGCCATCATTCACCATCCCCACAAATTACATATTTAAACAACAAAAATGGACTTTCAACTTTCCTCTGCATTTATTACCATTTTAACTAAAGTGTAGTATTTTAATGAGAAACGTAGCCTTCGGGACAAGAGTTGGCAACTGAAGCCTGTGACTAGATCTTTGAACTTACAGGGCAAGGCTATGTTTTCTCAAGAAGACATGGAGAATGGAGATTGGGAGCAGGTGCCAGCCCTAAACTTTTCCAGGGTGTGTGTGGCATACATAACGGCAGTGCCCAGGGCCCTGGCAGCTCTGGTTTAAGGAAAAAATGAGAAACATCATGAGATGTTTGCTTCTTCATCCAAAGAGCTCTTCCAGATGAGAAGCTTATATGTGATATCTGGGGGCCAGCTTAAACAATCAGGTGTCCCAAGGAAAGGGGGAAATTTGCAATAGGAAATGCCAGTAAACAACATATGGAAGCCTAGGCAAAATAGGTCCCAGCCACAGGGCCAGTTCAATTTCCAGGGAGGAGCCTGGTGAGAAGTAGACTAGACCAATAATGGCAGTAGAAGCTCAGAATATGCATCAAGATCCAGACTGTGACTCCAAGAAAAACCTCCAAAGTGGTATCCTAGCCTGCAAGAATATGATTTTTTTTTCTTTTGATTGTGATTTGGGTGAAAGTTTACACAGCAAATTTACTTTCTATACAGCAGCTCACATATACTTTGTCTCATGACATTGACTACAATTTACCACAATGCAACAGCTCTCCTCACACTTCCTCCCCATAATTACCTCTTCCCTATGTCCTTCCCTCCACGCACTCCTGCCCTCTGAGCTGTCTCCCTGCTCATACACAGCCCTTCTATTCTCCCATGATTGTTCTCTCCAAGGAGTGCATCCACCTAATGTAAATGTTCAGCACATATGCCTGTCTTTTTTTTGGCTGGAAGCCACAGGACTGAGTTCAATTCCACTATGGCAGCTAGGGGCCATAGTCTCAGTGGTTCCATCAGGCTCTATCAGACCAGCAAATTGGTCCCTTTTTTTAAAAAATGATTTTGAGTTTTGTTGCATATTGTTCTCCCATTCTATCCAGGATTGCCTACATAGATCCCCCTCTGAGTGGTTGACAGTGGTAGCCAGGCACCATCTAGTTCTTCTGGTCTCATAGTCATATAGGCTGAGGATCGCATGGTATATCAGTCACTTGGAATATTTGTTTCCATGAATCTTTTGTTTTCTTCATTCTTCTTTCCTCTGGACAAGGAGAGACCCATCATTGCACCTAGGTAGCTGCTTGCAAGCTTTTAAGATCCCAGTCGCTACTCACCAAAGTAGGATATGGAGCAATGTTTTTGTGTAGCATGTTATGCCAATGGAGCTTGATGCTCCCTGCGACTATGGTCTCGAGCCCACAGGTCCAACTACTTGCTCCCTCTGGGTAGCTGGCTGTGGCCAAGAAGTCACCACAACCTTGTCCCTTGTCGGCTCTATTATACAGCTGGGAATTCTTACAGAACATACCAATACACTTGTAGAAACATTGCCTACCAACCCTATACATGGTCTTAGGCACACTCTCCCCTGCATAGACATACCTAATAGTTCAGCCTGTCCACCCATCTATCCACCTATATACCCATGTTTGCCTTCACTGACAATGCAGTGCTGTAGGTGCAAAAGGATCCATCTTTGTTGTCTGTACCTCCCATGTACTCTCTCTGTCTTCCTCCTCAGTGCCACCATGTTGATCACTCACATTAGGTACATTGCCCTTCTCTTCACCCAAATCAATACTTGTCTTTACCTATCTAACAGTGTTCCTTTCCCTCCCCTCCCACCCTGGTAATCAACAAAAAAAAATTCCTTCCATATATAAAGCTTTCCTTGACTTTTTACAATAATGGACTAATACAATATTTGTCCTTCTGTGATTGACTTATTTCACTCAGCATAATGTCCTCCAAGTTCATCCACATTATGCGGTGTTTTGCAGACTCTAGATTATTCTTTAGGGTTGTGTAGTATTCCATTGTGTAGATGTACCATAGTTTGGTTATCCATTCTTCAGCTGATGAACACCTAGGTTGTTTCCATCTTCTGGCTATTCTAAATAGTGCTGCAATGAACATGGGTGTGCATGTATCTGTTCTTGTCCTGATTCTCACTTCTTTAGGATATATACCTAGTAGTGGAATGGCTTGGTCAAATGGTATATCTAATTCCAACTTTTAAGGAATCACCATACTGCTTTCCACAGTGGTTGTATCATTTTACAGTCCCACCAGCAGTGTATGAGAGTCCCAATCTCTCTGCATCCTCACCAGTATTTGCTATTTCCTGTCTTGTTGAACTTGCTACTAGTGCTGGGGCAAGATGGTATCTCATTGTTGTTTTGATTTGCATCTCTCTAATGGCTAATGATCATAGCATTTCTTCATATATTTGTTGGCTGCCTGAATATTCTCTTTGGTGAAGTGTCTATTCATGTCTTCTGCCCATTTTTTAATTGGATTGTTTGTCTTTTTGTTGTTGAGGTATTGGAGTTTTCTATAAATTCTGGAGATAAGTCTTTTGTCAGATATATCATTGCTGAATATTTTTTCCCAATCTGTAGGTTCTCTTTTGACTCTTTTTGGAGAAGTCTTTGGAAGCACATCCCCAAACCCCCTATAACCAGGAAAGGGAGGGAACAGGAGAGTCTGGGGACCTCAGGAGTGGCAGGATATCCAGGTAAAAGGGGCAGGAGGCAAGGCTAAGCCCCAAGCCCCCTAGAGCCAAGAAAGGAAGGGAGTGGCCAGTGACCACAAAGTGGCAGGTTCCAGGAAGGAATTAGGTAAGGGGAGGGCGCAGAGGTTTCCAACAGCTAAGGGAGATAAATTTGTCTGTCAGTTTGTCATCCTGTGGAGCTTGTACATTGCTGTGAGGCTTGAGGCTGTGCCACTGGTGTTTTAGATGCTAGCAGAGTTGCATATGATGCACAGGTTTCAACACAGCTTACAGACTAAGACTAGGAAGAAGGAGGAGGTCATCCACTTCTCAAAAATTGTCCAGGGTAAATCTTATGAATAACAGAGAAACACTGTCTAACACAGTGAAGAAAGATGAGTCCCTTAGATCAGAAGGCACTCAGAATAGGACTGAGAAAGAGCTGCTTCATCAGAGTAGAACCAACCTTAATGATATGGATAAAATAAGTTTTTCAGGACCTCCAAGTGCTGATGTGGCATGACTCAAATTGAGGAGAAACAGCTACAAATGTCCATTAATAATTGGAACATGGGATGTACAAAGTATGAATCTAGGAAATTTGGAAGTTGTCAAAAATGAAATGGAACACATTTTGTCAAAAATGAAATGGAACACTCCTAGGCATTAGTGAGCTGAAATGGATTGGTTTTGGCCAGACAACCATATGGTATACTGTGCTGAGAATGACAGTTTGAAGAGGAATGGTGTGGTATTATTCATCATCACAAAGGATGTTTCAAGATCTGTCCTGAAGTACAATGCTGTAAGTGATAGGATAATATCCATATGCCTACAAGGAAGACCCATTAAT
>NW_006921599.1:4193772-4194580 GCF_000298275.1 Orycteropus afer afer
GGCAATCTACTTCCGTTGTGATACTGCCTCAGAAACCCAAGGATGGGTCACTATGAGTTGGGTCCAACTCGACGACACATAACAACAACAATAACAATAGTTTTAGGTTTCACATTTAAGTCTTTGATCCATTTGGAGTTAGTTTTTGTGTATGGTGTGAGGTACAGATCTTGTTTCATTTTTCTTCAAATGGATATCCAGTTTTGTCAGCAACAGACATTCTCTTCCCCATTTAATGGATTTCAGCCCTTTGTCAAAGATCAGCTGACCATCAGTTTATAGATCTATTTCTGGTTCTCGATTTTATTCCATTGACCTATGTGTCGGTCATTACACCAGTATCAGCAGTTTTGACTACTGTGACTAGTCAAAACTGTAGGTTTTGAGATCCAGAAGTTTGAGACCTACTACTTTCTTCTTCTTCAATAGTGTTTTGTTTATGTGAGGTCTTTCCTTTCCATATAAAGTTAGTGAATGGTTTTTCCATATCCTTAAAGAATGTTGATGGGATTTGGATTGGGATTGCATTGAATATATAGATTGAACATTGTGAAAATGTCAATTCTACCCAAACCAATCTTCCTATCCATAAGCATAGTATGTTTGTCCATTTATGTAGATCTCTTAAGGTTTTTAAAAGTAGTCTTTTACAGTTTTCTTTGTACAGGTCTTTTGTGTCCCTGGTAAGATTTACTCCCAAGTATCTTTTTTGGTTTTTTGGTAGCTATTGTAAATGGTATTGATTTCCTTATTTCTTTTTCAGCAATCTCTTTGCTGATGTAGAGGAATCCAACTGATTTTTGGATGT
>NW_006921599.1:4195875-4204634 GCF_000298275.1 Orycteropus afer afer
GCTGTTGTTGGGGAAAGTGCTCTGTAGATGTCTATGTGATCAAGTTGGTGGATTGTATTGTTTAGCTCTTCTGCATCTTTGCTGAGTTTCTTTCCAGTTGTTCCATCTTTCATTGAAAGTGGTATATTAAAGTTTCCCACTATAATTGTGGAGTCATCTATTTGGCTTTTCAACTCTTTTAAAGTCTGATTTATGTATTTTGGGGCTTTTCCATTGAGTCCATAGATATTTATTACGGTTATATCTTCTTGTTCAATTCATCCTTTTATCATTATATAATGTCCTTCATTGTTTCTTATGGTGGTTTTTGTCTTAAAGACAATTTTATCAGAAATTAATATTTCCACTCTTACTCTTTTTTTGGTTGCCATTTGCTTGATATATCTTTTTCCAACCTTTGATTTTTAATCTATTTTTGTCTTTGTCTCAAATGTGTGTCTCTTGTAGACAGCATATTGATGGGTTTTGTTATCTTATCCAGTCTGCAACTCTCTGTCTCTTGAGTGGTACATTTAATTCATTAACATTCAGTATAATTATTGACAAGTATTAATTGGTTGCTGTCATTTTGTTGTGTATTTTTTCATGGTGTTCCTGATTTCTTTGCTCCATATACTTTTCTGTGCTGAGCTCATTATGCTTATGAATCATGCTATCATTTCCTTTGTTGCCGTTGTTTTAATATTTGCTAAATATTTGTGCTTGTCCCTTTTTTATTGTGATGTAAAGGTTTATCATTTTTCTTTGATGTTACCCTGTGATTTATAATTTTCTCCCTGAGTTTAGAACAGTCCATTCTGTCTTGCAACTCTCTTGACTTCCTCACCATTTAGTTCTGTAACTACATTTTTTCCCCCTTTTTATGGTTTGTAGTTGTCCTCATTTGACAATTGATGTCTCTGGTTCCCTGTTTACAATCTTGTAAGCTTATTTTATTTTGGATACATCCATAGCTGGTTTTTGTGTTATGTCATGTTGTGTTCTAATGGTCAGTTGTTATTTGCTATTATTGTTTCTCTGTTCAAAGAACTTCCTTTAGTATCTCTTGTAAGGTTGGTCTGGTTTTAACAAATTCCCTTAATTTCAGTTTATCTGGAAATGTCCTAATTCCACCATCATATTTGAAGGACACTTTTGCTGGGTATATAAATCTTGGTTGGAAATTTTTCTCTTTCAGGATGTTACATATACCACCCCATTGCCCTCTCGCTTGCATGGTTTCTGCTAAGAGATCAGAGCTTAGTTATATTGGTTGTCCTTTGTAAGTAACTTTTTAGTTTTTCCCATGCTGCTTTCAGGATTCTTTGTCTTTGATTTTGATGAGTTTGATGATGATATGTCTTGGTGATTTTCTTTTGGGGTGTATCCTGTTTGGGGTTCGTTGGACTTCCTGAATGGATATATTCTCATCTTACACCATATCAGGGAAGTTCTCTTCCAACAAATCTTGGACAATTTTCTCAGTGGTTTTCTTTTTCTCTTCCTGTTCTGGAATTCTAATTAAACATAGGTTATTCCTTTTGATGGTACCTCAGAAGAATGTTAAGCTTTCTTCATTTTGTTTTGATCTTTTTTTCTGACTGATCCCTTCCCAAAGAAGTATTCAGGTATTTGTCTTCAATCTCATTAATTCTGTCTTCCATTGATTCAATTCTACTCCTTTGCCTTTTCAATGTGTTGTCTAATTCTAAAAATTTAGTATTAATCTTCTGGATTTCTATCTGTAGATTTTGCATCATTTCAAATTTTTCATTTTGTTCTTGCATTTTCTTCTGAAATTGTCCTAGGGTTTTGTCTGTGTTTTCCTTAATTTTGTAAATGTTTTCCTTAATTGGTCTCTCAAGCCTTTGAAGATACCTAACTATAATTGCTTTGAACTCCTTATCAGGGAGTTCCAATGCTGCTCCTTCCTCAGTGATGTGTTCTGGGTCTGTATCCTGCTCCCTTGTTTCTACCACTTTATCGTGTTTCTTTGTGTGGACTGTGATGGTCTGTTGTCTCTGAGACATTGTGATGTTGTTGCATTTAGATCCCTTTTAACTGTTTGTGAAGAGCAGTTAAGGATGAATCAAGCTCTTCTTGGTGGTCATTTATTGTTGGCCAGGTGGTGGAGGAGGAACTGGAGGCTCTCACTTAGTAAGTGAAGCTGCAGGAGTTGTGGGTGTAGTTGTGTCATAGGGGCACTATTGCTGTCTCCCACTCAGTTATACAAAAACAACAATTGAATAACCATAAAAAAGTAAAAGTAAGTGGAGAAAAAACACACCATGTAAACACACAGGAACAATAACCAAAAAAGAAAAACCCACAATATCTGGGGAGAGGGGAATAAGAGAAACAAATTAGAGTAGGAAAATAATGAAGAAAACAATATGAAGAATGTAAAAAGAAAAACAAGGAATAGGGTTAACCATAAGGGAAAAAAAAAATGAGAACCAGGAACAGGGAAGAGAGAAAAAGCTGAAAAGTAGAACCTGGAAAGAGAAGAATAAAGAATAATAATAAAAAGGACAATAATAATAACAATATTATAACAGACAAAAGCATATAAACTAAAATTTAAAAAAAAAAAAGAAAAATCTAGGCAGGGTGGGGCAGAGCACCCAGGCTCCACTGGAGCACACAGATTGGGATGGAATTCCTGCTGGCCCAGAAGATGGATGAGAGTGAGGGATGGCCGCACCTCCATTCATCACGAGAGTGTGGGGTATAAGAGTAACAAGGGGGATATCGCACCTTTCCAGCCATTGGCATCTAGAATGTCCTTGTGGTTCCCAGCAAGTGGAGCCTATTCTTAAGTCCCTGGAATCTGGGAGAATACTGTTGCTTTAAATATCCAAAATGGCTGAACCTTTTGTGAACATTCAAAATGGCTGTGCCCTCTGGACAGGCAAGAGTTCCCAGCTCAGCCTGCCTTTCTCTTTGTTGTTTCCCCTTTAGTTCACCAGCCACCAGTGCAGTCCTCCATGCAGCCACTGGCTAGCAGGGCTGATTTTTAGGTTAATTCTTAGGTCCTAACACCACTTAGCTATATCCAAGCTGTCCATGCTGTCACAATCACTGCCAGACTGCCACTCTGTATGTCTCCTTTTTTGGTGTAATCATGCAAACTCTTATACTAGTTGGAGTTTAGCCCACTTCTGTATCCTTCCCTTCAAAGCTCAGGGCTCCAGGATTATTTTCTGTATCTGTATTAATTGGTTTCCCTTTTCTTTGTTGAAGAGGGTCTGTGGAGTCTGTCTGCCTATTCTGCCGTCTTACCAGAACCTTTGTAGGCACCCCAAGAATATGATTTTTAAGGAGTTCTAGTGATACAGCCTTGGAAACCCAAGGAGGGGTCACTATGAGTCAAGTCTAACTCAACAGCACATAACAACATCAACAGTGGTGTAGTGGTTAAGACATTTGGCTGCTAACCAAAAAGTCAGTGATTTGAACCCATCAGCCACCCCATGGAAGAAAGATGAGGCAGTCTGATTCAGTAAGATGTATAGGCTTAGAAACCCAATGGGGGTCAGCATGAGTCAGAATCGACTTGATGGTAGTGAGTTGGTTTTTGGTATCTTCCTGCATCAGTTTCACCATTCAACTGGAGGAGTTATGTAAACTCTCTTGAATCTCAGTGTTCTTATCTTTAAAATGGAGATGGTGAAAGTGCCTCAGGGGAGGGTTGTGAGGATTAAAGGACATCAGACTGCCCTGACCCTAAAACACTCAGTTGTTGTTAGATGCCATTGAATCAGCTCCAACTCACTGTAATCTCATGTACAACAGAACAAAATGTTGAGCCATAATTGTGATTGTTGGTATATTGAGTCCACTGTTGCAGCCAAAAAAAGAGATCTGGTGGCACAGTGATTGAGGCATTTGGCTGCTAACCAAAAGGTCAGTGATTTGAACCCACCAGCCACTCCATGGAAGAAATGTGAGGCAGTCTGCTTTCTTAAACATTATGGCCTTAGAAACCCTTTGGGGGCAATTATGTGCTACCCTATAGCAGTCAGCCACAGGAATCCAGGTGAGGAGAGGGAACCCAGGCATGCCCAAAGCAGCAGGGTGGGAGAGTGGGAGAAAGGGGATTAAAAGGTCCAGGAACTGGGACAGAGGAGCAGTCAGCTGCAGGGATCCAGGTGAGGAGAGGGAACCAAGGCACACCCAAAGCAGCAGGGCAAGAAAGCGGGAGAAAGGGGATTAAAAGGCCCAAGAACCAGGACAGAGGAGGAGTCAGCCACAGGAACCCAGGTAATGGTGGTAGGAGAGGTTTCCAACAGGGAGGCAAAATTGTCTGTTGGTTTGTCCTACCATGGTGACATGTTGATGTGAGTTTTGAGGCTCAGCCACTGATGTTTCAAACCCAGCAGTATGCACATGGTGCACAGGTCAGCCCAGCTTACAGACTGAGACAGACTAGGAAGAAGGAAGAGGCCATCCACTTCTCAAAGAATTGGCCAGGGAAAACTTTATGAATAGCAAAGAAACAGTGTCTGATACATTACCGTGCAACTTTATGAATAGTCCGATTAGGTTAGAAGACTCTCAAAATAGGATTGGGAAAAAGCTGCATCATCAGAGTACACCCAGTCTTACTCATATGGATAAGGTAAAGCTTTTGAGACCTCCATTTGCTGATGTGGCACCATTCAAATTGAGAAGAAACAGCTGCAGACATCCATTAATCACTGGAACATGGAACATACCAAGTATGAATCCAGGAAAATTGGAAATTGTCAAAAATGAAATGGAACACATAAAGATTGATATCCTCAGCATTACTGAGCTGAAATGGACTGGTTTTGGCCATTCTGAATCAGACAACCATATGATCTACTATGCCGGGAATGACAGTTTAAAGAGGAATGGCATGGCATTCATTATCACAAAGGATGTTTCAAGATCTGTCCTGAAGTACAGTGCTGTCAGTTATAGGATAATATCCATACGTCTACAAGGAAGACCCATTAATACGACTATTATTCAAATTTATGCACCAACCACTAAAACCAAAGATGAGGAAATTGAAGATTTTTATCAGCTTCTATAGTCTGAAATTGACCAAACATGCAATCAGGATGTGTTAACTATCACTGATGACTGGAATGCAAAAGTTGGAAACAAAGAAGAATCAGCAGTAGTTGGACAATTTGGCCTTGGTGACAGAAATAATACTGGAGATCTCATGGTAGAATTTGTAAGACCAATGACTTATTCATTGCAAACACCTTTTTTCAACAACACAAACAGCAGCTGTACATGTGGACTTCACCAGATGGAACATACAGGAATCAGATTAACTACATCTGTGGCAAGAGGCGGTGGAAAAGCTCAATATCTTCAGCCAAAACCAGACCAGGAGGCGATTGTGGAACAGACCATCAACTACTCATATGCAAGTTCAACTTGAAGTTAAAGACAATTAAAACAAGTCCAAGAGAGCCAAAATATGATCTTGAATATATCCCTCTTGAATTTAGAGATCATCTAAAGAATAGATTTGATGCACACCAACAACCAAAAACCAGAATTGTGGCAGGATATCAAGAACATTATCCATGAAGAAAGCAAGAGATCACTAAAAAGACAAGAAAAGAAGAGAAGACCAAAATGGATGACAGAAGAGACTCTGAAACATGCCCTTGAGCAGAGAGCAGCTAAAGCAAATGGAAGAAATGACAAGGTAAAAAAGCTGAACAGAAGATTTCAAAGAGCAGCTCGAGCAGACAAAATCAATAACTGTAATGAAATGTGCAGATTCAAAATGGGGTCTCATCAATAAGCACCATGCTATTTCCCTCTAGCATCTAAGTGCTTGAGAAACTAGGTACAGCAATCTGAATTAGGGATTTTGGTGCTCTGAACAGCTCACTGAATCAGAGTGCACCAAACACAGAAGAGCAGAATTAGAGGAAAGTCATAGGGAGATTATTTAAAAAAGAGCTACCTGGCGGAAGATGGACAGGCAGCCAAGAGAGGCCATTGGAATCTTCCCTGGGGCAGTCACTGACTGGTGGGCGAGGGTGGCCACCTGAGATCCCCGTGAGCCAAGAAAGAAGATACCCTATACCAGCATACCAATGACCACTCCAATATCCCAGTGGGCAGCCTGAGGGATGTGCCTCCAGCATCTGATTTTATTGGTAATTTGGGTCGTCTGGGTGCAGGCGGGCATGTGCACCACCACTGAGACTCAAGCAGAGAGCTCATTGTTGCGCCAGGAAGGTGATCTCCCTCCCCTCACAGGTCACGGAATGAGTTTTGGTCAGCCTGGGAGACATTGTGCTTATCTCTGTCATGGATAGCAGGACCACAGTTTACTAGCAGGTACTCCCCCGACTCCACCACAGCTAAAACTGCATGAATATTTGGCACCACAGGTGGCCAGTATCACAGCCAAACTCCAGAGCCATTAGTGGTTGGTGGGGTTGTGTCAGAGCTGCAGGCAGATGGGGCAGGGAGAGAGAGGAAGCCGTGGCTGAGGGTGGTCCCAGGAATTTGCCTTGGATTGGCTCTTTGGCGCTGAGCGGCCTCGGAAGCAGGGTCTTTGAGTATGTCTGAGCCTGGTGGAAAGTTGCAACTCCCTAACAACAGGAATCTTTCATGAGATTGAGCTGCGGTCTTGTAAATAACTACGTCATCAATAATAGCCTGGACAAAGTCCTAGAAACTGACCCAAGCAACACCAAGCTTTCCTTCTTCTGCTCGCACCTTCTCCACCAATAACTTCACTCATTCAATAGAAGAAACCATATTCAGCCAATTATCATAAAACCTCCTGCTTCGAACTCTAAACCCTTTTTACGACAAACAAGAACACATATCCACATTTGACACAGTGATTCCACCATCACAAAGAAAACAGCAGAGTGACCCAACATACCTGAATCAATAATAAAATAAAATACAGCAGCTTCACCTTTTCAAAATATTAAACCATAAAACCAAGACAAAACAAATCAACATGCAACCAGCAGCTAGAGACAACCTAAAGAGACAGAGTTCTACCAGATTCCAAGGGCTTAAGAAGAGGTTCTGCTTTCCAGTAACCCCAAGAACTCTCTGGACCTGCATGACTGAAAAGGTCCTAGTTTACACCTTTTCTTTTTCTTTTCCCAGTTCCTGATTAAAATTTTTTTTCTCTCTTTTCTTCCCTTTTTTTTCCTCATGGTTAACCCGGTGCTTTATTATTATTTTTTTTTTTCATTTTTCCTATTTTTTTCTTCATTATTCTCCTTCTCTAACTTTTTTCTCTTAGTGCCCTATCCCCAGATATTGCAGGTTTTCCTGTTTTCTTCACCTTTCCTCCCCTTGTTCCTGTATGATTACATGGTGTATTTTTTGTCCATGTGCTTTTAGTTTTTTGATGGTTATTCAATTGTAATTTTTGTCTAAATGAGTGGGAGACAGCAACAGTCCCCATAAGATACAAGTACACCCACACCTCCTGCAACTTCACTTACTGAGCAAGAGCCACCTCCTCCTTCTCCAGCAATGGGCCAACCATAAAAAACCACCAAGAAGAGCCTGAACAATACTTGGCTGCTTTTCACAAACAAATAACAGAGATCTTAATACAATACCACGATGCCTCAGAGACAACAGACCATCACAGTTCACACAAAGAATCAAGATAAAGTGGTAGAAACAAGGGAACAGGATGCAGGCCCAGAACACATCCCTGAAGAAGAAGCAGCATTGGAACTCTCTGATAAGGAACTCAAAAGAACTATATTTAGGTATCTTCAAAGGATGGAGAAACAGACAAAAGAAAACACAGAAAAAACCTTAAGAAGAATTTTGGAAGAAAATACAAGGACAACATGACAAAATAAATGAAAAATTAGAAATGATTCTAAATCTACAGATAGAAGTCCAGAATATTAATATTAAATCATTAGAAATAGATAACACATTGGAAGGGCAAAGGGGTAGAACTGATTCAATGGAAGACAGAATTAATGAGATTGAAGACAAATACCTGAATATTTTTTGGAAAGGGATCAATCGAAAAAAATCAAAACAAAGTGAAGAAAGCCTAAGGTTCATGTGGGATACCATCTAAAGAAATAATCTACATATTATTGGATTTCCAGAACACGAAGAGAAAAATAAAACCACTGAGAAAATTGTCTACCATTTTCTGGAGGAGAACTTCCCTGATATGATGAAAGAGGAGAACATATTCATTCAGGAAGTCCAACAAATCCCAAACAGGTCAGACCCCAAAAGAAAATCACTGAGACATATCATCATCAAACTCACCAAAACCAAGGACAAAGACAGAATCCTGAGAGCAGCACAGGAAAACAAAAAGTTACCTACAAAGGGCAGTCAGTAAGAATAAGCTCTGATTTCTCAGCAGAGACCATGCAAGCAAGAAGGCAATGGGATGGTATATATAAAACACTGAAAGAGAAAAATTTTCAACCAAGAATTATATATCTGGTAAAACTGTCCCTCAAATATTATGGTGAAATTAGGAGATTTACAGATAAGCAGAAACTAAAGGAATTTGATAAAACCAAACCAACCCTAAAAGAGATGCTAAAGGAAATCCTTTGAAAAGAGAACCAAAACTAGCAAATAACAACCGACCATTAATACACAAGATGACATATCCCACAAACTACAGCTAGGGACATATCCAAAGTAAAATGAGCTTACAAGATTGTAAACAGGGAACCAGAGACATCAATTGGCAAACAAAAAGAGGGAAAAGACTGTGTAGTTACAGAACTTCTAAATGGTGAGGAAGTTAAGAGAGT
>NW_006921599.1:4210012-4211105 GCF_000298275.1 Orycteropus afer afer
AAGAGGTAACTATTGGGAGGAAGTAGGAGGGGAGATGTTGCATTGTGGTAAATTGTGGTCAATGTCATGAGATAAAGTGTATGTGCACTACTCTATGGAAAGTGTATTTGCTCTGTAAATTTTCACCCAAATCACAATAAAAAGAAAAAATAAAAATAAAGAGATCTTTTGCAGATTTGCTCCCCAGAATATATATATGTAATGAAATGTGCAAAGACCTGGAGTTTGAGAACCAAAAGGGAAGAAAATGCTCAGCATTTCTCAAGCTGAAGGAATTGAAGAAAAAATGTAAGCCTCGAGTTGCAATATTGAGAGATTCTATGGACAAAATATTGAATGATGCAGGAAACATCAAGAGAAGATGGCAGGAATACACAAAATCACTGTACCAAAAAGAACTGGTAGATCTTCATCCAGTTCAGGAAGTGGCATATGATCTAGAACCAATGGTATTGAAGGAGGAAGTCTAAGCTGCAATGAGAGAATTGGCGAAGAACAAGGCTCTGGGAATTGATGGAATGCCCATTGAGATATTTCAACAATTGGATGCCCCATTGGAGGCACTCACTCGGTTATGCCAAGAGATTTGGAAGACAGCTACCTGGCCAACTGAATGGAAGAGATCCATATTTGTGATCCCACAGAATGTGAAAATTATAGAACAATATCATTAATATCACATGCAAGTAAGATCTTACTGAAGGTAATTCAAAAATGGTTGCAGCAGTGTATTGACAGAGAACTTCCAGAGGTTCAAGCTGGATTCCGAAGAAGACATCGAACAAGGGATATCATAGCTGTTGTCAGATGAATCTTGACTCAAGGCAAAGAAACCAGAAAGATGTTTATTTGTGTTTTATTGACGATGCAAAGGCATTTGATTGTGTGGATCATGACAAATTATGGATAACATTGAGAAGAATGGGAATTCCTGAACACTTGATTATACTCATGAGGAACCTGTACCTTGACCAAGACGCTGTCGTTCAAACGGAACAAGGGAACACTACATGGTTTAAAATCAAGAACGGAGTGCATCAGGGTTGTATCCTCTCCCCACACTTATTCAATCTATATGCTGAGCAAATAATCC
>NW_006921599.1:4211592-4219328 GCF_000298275.1 Orycteropus afer afer
GAAGAAGAGTTGATGCTTTTGAGTTGTGGTGCTGGCGAAGAATGCTTTTACCATGGACTGCTAAAAGAACTAAAAGATCTGTCCTGGAAGAAGTGCACCCGAAATGCTCCTTGGAAGTGAAAATGGCCAGACTTCATCTCACCTACTTTGGTCATTTTGTCAGAAGGGAACATTCCCTGGAGAAGGATGGCGTGCTTGGTAAGGTGGAGGGTCGACGAAAGAGGGGAAGGCCTTCAATGAGACGGATTGACACGGTGGCTGCGATGATGGGCTCAAGTATAGCAGGGATCATGGAGCTGGCGTGGGATCGGGCAGTGTTTCGTCCTGCTGTGCACAGGGTCGCTATGAGTCAGAAACGACTTGACAGCACCTAACAACAACAATAGGGTTGCTACGAGTTGGAATCAACTTGTTGGCAGTGCGTTTAGGTTTGGTTTTTATGCAAGCGTTAGTCCATCTTATTGAGGGTACTCTCACCTTTCCTGACCCTCTACTTTACATGATGTCCTTCTCCAGAGATTGGTCCTTCCTGATAACATATCCAAAGTAAGAGAGTCAGGCAATGTTCAATTGTGATAGAATGTAAGGCTTTCATTGGCTAGTTTTCAGACATAGATCACCAGGCCTTTCTACCTGCCCTTAGTCTGGAAGCTCTGCTGAAACCTGTCTATCATGGGTGACCCTGCTGGTACCTGAAATACTGGTGATAGAGCCTCCAGCATGATAGCAACACACAAGCCACCACAATACGACAAAGTGACAGATGGGTAGTAGAAAACACTCAGTAGAGGTTAGCCATTATTATTGACCAGGATCTCAGTGGTTAGCACTCGGATACTCTGTCCCAGGTAAAATTTGTGGTAAGGGCATTTAAGGGTGTAACATCACAGCTCAGGAGTCAGTGTTATCACCTGCTTATCAAATCCTGAGCTGTGTAACTAAGTTTGGGGTTAAATTTGGGTAAGCAATTCAAGGTTGGTCTGGGAACTAATGTCACCTAAATCTGATGGTGTGAGGGTCAGTGGGCTCTGCTCTGCGGGGGGGGTGGGGCAGTGTGGGGACTAAGTGTCTGGGTGTGGAATTAGAGCCTAATATGTGAGTCTCAAAAAAGAATGAATCAATAGATGAATGGATAAGTAAAATGTGGTATATACAGGCAATGGAATATTATTCAGTCATGAAAAGGAATGAAGTTCTGATATATGTTACAACATGGATGAACTCTGAAAACATGCTGAGTAACATAAGTTAAATACAAAAGGACAGATATCATATAATCCCACTTATTTGAAATATCTAGAATAAGCAAGTGCATAGAGATAAAAGATTATTAGTGGGGGAAAGAAGAGTGGGGAGTTATATCATAAGGGATACTGAGTTTCTGTTTGGGATGATGAAAAAGTTTGGGAAATAGATAGTGGTGATGATGGTACAGCATAGTGAGTGTGATAAATGTCACTGAACGGCATACTCGAATGTGGTTGAAATGGCAAACTTTTTGTTATATTTATTTTACCACAATATAATAATTATAAAATAAAGCTTAAAAAATGTAAAGTGAAACTAGGAATAAGACAGCACAAAATATAGGAAATGTAAAAGAGGTCTGCTCATAATAATGTGAAAGACATCACAAAGCTACACCATCTCTAAATACCTCCATCATTCCACCTTGTGGTCTGCTTGGAATTCTGACTTGTGTTGTTGTTAGCTGCCATCCTGTGGGCTTCCAACTCATGTGACCTCATGCACAATGGAATGAAACGTTACCCAGTCCTCCACCATCTCCACGATCAGTTCCAGAGGGAGCTATTGTGATCTAAAGGGTTTTCACTGGCTGATTTTCAGAAGTAGATCACCAGGCATTTCTTCTTAGTCCATCTTAGTCTGGAAGTGCCGCTGACACCTGATCAGCATCATAGCAACACACAAGCCTCCACTGACAGATGGGTGGTGGCTGCACATGAGCTGCATCAACTGGGAATCGAAGTTGGGTCTCTTGCATGGAAAGCGAGAATTCTGCCACTGAAACTATCATCAGCTTCTCCTCTCTTGATGAGGTGACCAACAAAGAACCTTCTCACCAGAAGGTGGCTATTAAAATGTGGGAAGATTCAGGGTGGTGGAGTGAGCTTTGCTCTGTTGTACTCCCCTTGTTGCCATATTGGTCTATGAAGGCATGGAGATTACCCATGAAATAGGCAGGCTTTCTGATTGTAAATATAGTCACTTGAGTTATTTGTGCTTATGATGCAGTTACTTTAGTACTTGGTCAGGATTCACATATGGTCTAGCAAACCTCCTCCAGCATCTCCTAATTACAACCACAGGGAACAGATTCTTCTGGTAAACTCCACCATGTTTAGCTTTTCCTCCGCCTACTGTTGTCAGAAAATTTGAACTTTAAGCCCTGGGGGGTAGGGTGGGGAGTGGAAATACCAAATGTATACTCCCCAACCTGAGCTAACATTCTATAATCATCCAAATTTGAAAGGGACATTTGGGCAGTTTTAATGATACATTATGGTCCACATGCCAGTTATACCAAGTGAGGGAAAGTTTGGTCAGACTTTAAAAGAGAGGAGGGTAAAGAATGTGAACAATGGGCTAGGGAGGAGAAAATAATTACTGCATCCCTGGGGGAAATTGCCCCCAGGTGGTCAATGTCTGATCCAATTCATTAGCACCTTGGTTATGCTAAAACATTCCATGCCTGATGGAAACATTCTGTAAGACTCCTTTCAGCAAAATTAAGGAAAAGGGCACAGCTCAGGGAGCTCAGTGGAAGTCTAGATACTCAGAAGGAGATAAGGTTGACCTGCCTCAGGACATTTGGCATTTGGGGATTGGAGCAAGGGCTGTGAAATATGCTCCCTTGTGTTGTCATTGTTGTTGTTAGCTGCCCTCAAGCTAGCTTTGACTCACAGTGACCTTGGGTACAACAGAACAAAACACTGCCTTGTCATGCACCATCTTCACAATTCTTGCTATACTTGAGTCCATCATTGTAGCCACTATGTCAATCCATCTCATTGAGGGTCTTCGCCTTTTGTGTTGACCCTCCACTTGTTATAGAAAGGGTCAAAATAAAAACCAAATCAAATCTATTGCTGTAAAGTCAATTTCAACTCACAGCAACTCCGTGTGTTACAGAATAGATGTTCTCTACGTTTTTCTTAGCTGTCATCTTAATGAAAGCAGATCTCCCAGGGGTTTCTCTTCTGCAAAGCCACTGGTTAGGTTCAAACTACCAACCTTTAGGTTAGTCCAAACCAAAAACCAAACTCATTGCCATAGAGTCAATTGCGACTCACAGCAACCCCCTTTGGATTTCCAAGGCAGTAAATCTTTACAGATGTAGATTGCCCAGTCTTCCTTCTGCAGAGTGGCTAGTGGATTTGAACCACCAGCCTTCTGGTTAGCAGTCAAAGTGTAAAATCATTGGCCCCACCCAGAGACTCTATCTAGAAAGGGGCAGAGACCCAGATGGACTGTCCTTGGAGCTGTACTTTGTTGTGTTCATCTTCTGTCATCTCAGCTAGCTGCCGCCACCTCAGAAGGGTTGGCACTCTGGAAAACTCCATCCAGTGACTCAGTCCTTGGAAACCTGCCAATCTGAAAAACTAGTACCCTGTGTGAAGATCCTAAATAACACCTTAACCCTCTTCGGTTTAAATTATTTCTGAAAACATAATTTTTCAGAGTCCTTCACCTATGAAACCAAAGCATCGTGTGCCCATTGTAATGTCAGACATATCCAGGCACATCTAGAGGGCCAGTAGGTGGGCTCACTGTAGGGCTTCTTTGAATGAGGAACTAACAGCTGTGGGAAGGAAGCCAGACCCAAGTAGAAGTGTACATATTTGGTCCCCAGAACCAAGGGTTCTTGTGGTTTCTGAAGGGGCCCTATGGCTGACCAGCCCCCAGAGACTTGAGGAAGAGCCCTTAGAAGATGAGCCCTTAGAAGAAGGTTTAGTCATGGAGTATAAAAGCCTTAGGAAATAGGATACTTCTTCAACCCAGCCCACTTATTGAACTGACATGCTACTAAAACCAAAACCAAACTCACTGCCATAAAGTCGATTCTGACTCAGAGCAACCCCCTTTGGGTTTCCAGGGCGGTAAATCTTTCCCAAAGTAGACTGCCCAATCTTCCTTCCATGGAGTGGTTGGTGGGTTTGAACTGCCAACCTTCTGGTTAGCAGTCATATGCCTTAGGCACTGCACCACCAGAGCTCCTTGACATGCTACTGAGAACATGGAAAAAAGGAACAGCTCTTTGTTGGGAGAACTGACTCAATAACATCTAACAACATTTGTAGGAAGTGAAAGGGGATACTCTAACAGTGACCTGAAATCCCCACTACCAATATTGATCTCATGAACTTGCCAAGGCGCTCTGGTGGTACAGGGGTTAAAGCATTTGGCTGTTAACCAAAGGTCATCAGTTTGAACCCACTAGCTGCTATGCAGGAGAAAGATGAGGCAGTCTGTTTTTTGTAAAGATTTACAGCCATGGAAACCCTATGGGATAGTTCTACTCTGTCCAATCGGGTTCCTTGAGTCAGAATCTACTTCATGGCAGTGGATTTGGTTTTGGATTGGGGGCCCTACCAGGTAGCCTGTATACTATGCAATGGGTCTGTCACCACAGCTACTCAGACTTGTAATGCTGTCTTTTGGGGGCCAAGAGGTCTTCTTAGGAGCATATATGCATGAAAACCAAAGCCAAACCAATCACTGTCGAGTTGATTCCAACTCACGGTGGCCCCATGTGTGCCAGAGTAGAATTGTGCTCCACAGGGTTTTCTATGGCTGATTTTTGAGAAGTTGATCTCCAGGCCTTTCTTCTGAGTCACCTCTGGGTGATTCAAACTGCCAACTTTTCAGTAAGTAGCTGAACAGCTTAATAGTTTACACCACCTAGGGATTCCTATATGCATGATACTCCATGGAAATTTCCAGAACTAGTAGGGAGGGACTGGGGAAGTTCTGACGCTGTCATAGTCCACAACTTGTGGTTAAGCCAAACGTTAAGCCTTTCTTATTATATTGCACAGGGCTTAGAACTGGTTCATTCTGGTTTGATCCCCTGCTTAGAGTCTGCATGTCTGCATGTCCACCTTCAGAGACAGACTGAATCAGAATCTACAGTTTAACAAGATTCCCAGGTGATTCTTGTTAAAATTCTTAGGGCTCTTGTTAAAACACAGATTGTGATTCAGTCTATCTGGGGTGGAAATGTAAAGACACAGCGGGAGGGGGGGTGGCTGAAACCTTGCTATTGCATCATAGAAAATATGTTACTTCTACATCCTGTAAGCACAAAGTGATGAAACACGGTCATAAGTTATACATGAAAATCAATGTCATCATTTAAAGACTTATGCCAAGTAGGAACATGAATCTACTAATTCATCATCCATCCATGTCTAGTTTTAATCCCTAGCATAGGCTAGTGTTTAGGTTGATTAAACCTTCCCTCCCTCAGTCTACTTTGCAATTAATTAGCAAGGTGGCAGGCAGTTCAGCTGGGGTCAGAGTACAGGTAAAATCATAGGACAGTCTCAAAGAATGAGCTCTTCAGAGTTCAAGCCTCCCCCTCTCCCTCATCCCACTTTGTTTCACACTTGTTATTGTTGCTGCTGTTGTTGTTATGTGCTGTCGAGTCGGATCCAACCCAAAACGACCCCTCCTTGGGTTTCCAAGGTAGTATCACTATGGAAGTAGATTTCTCCATCTTCCTTCTGAGGAATGGCTGGTGGGTTTGAACTGCCAGCCTTCTGGTTAGCAGTCAAGTGCCTTAGGCACTACGCTACCAGAGCTAGTTGTGCTCAATTTGGCTCCAGACTAATGGCAACCCCATGGATAACAGAATAAAATACTGCCCAGTCCTACACTATTCCCAAGATGGGTTGTGGATTGGATAGCTGTGATCCATAAAGTTTTTACCAGCTGATTTTCAGAAGTTGATCACCAGACCTTTTATTTACTTCCTTGCACTTGACTGCTAACCATAAGGCTTGCGGTTCAAACCCACCAGCCACTCCTCGGAAGGAAGGTTGGGCAATCTACTTCCGTAGTGATACCGCCTGGGAAACCCAAGGAGGGGCTGCTATGAGTCGGTTAGCACTCGACGGCACAATAACAATGATAACAACTCCACTTGAAGGTCTGCTGAAACGTGTTCCAACATCATAGCAACATGTAAACCTCCAGTGACAGACTGCACATGAGGTGCATTGGTCAGGAATCAAACTCAGGGATCATGCCTGGAAAGCAAGAATCTACCACTGAACCACCTATGTCCCAGGCTGCAAAACCTTGACCTCACTGTAAAATATTTTAATGAGATAAGCTGACCACAAAACCTACTTATTCTCAAGGCTATCCTTTATTAAAGTCTCAACTATTCCCGAGCTACGTCAGGGGAGGAGCAACATTCAAGAGTTACATAGAGACTGGCAGATTGTCATCATAAGAGAAGGTTGCCTATCTCGGGTTACCATGAATGATAGGTATGCTTTCAATTTGTTGGAAAAAAGGGAGACTTGGTACAGGCAATTAAGGGATTTGGTTCTCAGATCTCCTACAATAGGAATCATGGCCTATTTTCACAGTCTATTAAACCACGTGTACACAAAATAAAGAAGTAGAAAAAATGGAATCTTTGAAGATTTTAAATTAAAATGGTGGTACAAACGCTATTTGGGGCCTTGTAGAACTGTACTCAGAAACAGCCTCTTACCATCAGAAGTTCACTGCAGCATGGGCTGCCTTTGCCGTGTTTCAAGATATGACAGAGATTAAGTAAGGCATTGTTTGCAAATCACAGTTTTGCTGCAGATCCCTTCTTTTCAGGGATTAAAGAAAATATTACCTGCTCTGTCACATTCAAAATGGAAAGAAAGGTAGGATTTTTGTTTGTTTGTTTTGTTTTTTGTCTACACACCTAGCCTAGGAGAATAATTTTTTCAAAGTAAGTTTTGTTTGTTATTTAGAATTTACTTACAGATCATCCTCTAAACACATCCTCCTTATAAATAATTGCTATTTTGCTTTGAAGGCATTGGTAGTTTGGTGGTAGAATTCTTGCCCTCCATGCAGGGGACCCTGGTTTGATTTCTGGCCAAGGCACCTCACGTGCAGCCACCATTCATCTGTCAGTGGAGGCTTGCAAGTAGCTATGATGCTAAACAAGTTTCAGCAGTGATTAAAGACTAAGAGGGATTAGGAGGAAAGGCCTGGTGCTATACTTTGAAAATCAGCCAATGAAAACCCTATGGATCACAATGAGCCGATCTGCAACTCATCATGGTTATGTTGTGGACCGAACAACATTTTGTTCTGTTGTGCATGAGGGCGACTCCACCTCAGTTAACAGCTTACAGCAACAATTACATATCACTTACAGCTTTTTTACATTTTTGTCAAATTCCCCCTCTGTAAGGGACAGTGAAAAATTAGGGACTGATGCCACCTGGTGTTTCAATTAGAAATAGACACTTACGTATATGCGTACTTCCTGTAAATAGACAGTGCGCCCTCCAGTGTCTGGAAACATTAAAAATACTACTAGTGGCTAAGGCACTTGACTGCTAACCAGAAGGCCGGCGGTTCAAACCCACCAGCCACTCCCCGGAAGGAAGATGGGGCAATCTACTTCCGTAGTGATACTGCCCTGGAAACCCAAGGAGGGGTCGCTATGGGTCAGGTCTGACTCAACGGCACATAAC
>NW_006921599.1:4219428-4229164 GCF_000298275.1 Orycteropus afer afer
CTAACAACAACAAAGTGAGAAAAGGAGCTCTGGTAGCATAGTGCCTAAGGCACTTGACTGCTAACCAGAAGGCTGGCGGTTCAAACCCATCAGCCACTGCTCGGAAGGAAGATGGAGCAATCTACTTCCGTAGTGATACTGCCTCAGAAACCCAAGGAGGGGTCGTTATGAGTTGAATCCGACTCGACGGCACATAACAACAACAACAAAGCTACAAAACAAAACAAAACAAAAAAAACAACTGTCAATGGCTTAGGCACTATGCCGCCAGAGTTCCTAAAGCTACAAAAGTGAACAATATTTATTAAGCATTTATGCAGAAGACACAACTTTGTTTGCTGAAAGTGAAGACAACTTGAAGCACTTACTGATGAAGATTAAACACTACACCCTTCAGTACGATTACACCTCAACGTAAGAAAACAAAAGTCCTCACAACTGGACCAATAAGCAACAATTTGATATATGGAGAAACAACTGAAATTGTCAAGGATTTCATTTTACTTGGATTCACCATCAACGCCCATGGAAGCAGTAATCAAGAAATCAAAAGAGACATTGCACTGGGCAAATACACTGCAAAAGATCTGTTTAAAGTGTTTAATAGCAAAGATGTAAATTTGAGGACAAAGGTGTGGCTTGGGAGCTCTGGTAGTATAGCGCCTAAGGCACTGGACTGCTAACCAGAGGGCTGGTGGTTCAAACCCACCAGTAACTGCTCAGAAGGAAGATGGGGCAATCTACTTCCATAGTGATACTGCCTCGGAAACCCAAGGAGTGGTCTCTATGAGTCGGGTCCTACTCCACAGCACATAACAACAACAACAACAAGGTGTGCCTGACCCTAATCATTGTCTTTTCAATAACCTCATATACTTGGGCAAGCTGGACAATGAATACAAAAGATGGAAGAAGAATTGATGCATTTGAATTATGGTGTCAGATAAGAATATTGAATATACCATGGATGGCCATAAGAACTGCCAATCAGTCTTAGAAAAAGTACAGCCAGAATGCCCCTTAGAAGCAAGAACGGTGAGACTTCGTCTCTCATACTCTGGTCATGTTATCAGCAGGGACAAGTTCTTGGAAAAGGATATCCAGGATATTTTACTTGGTAAAGAAGAGGGTCAGCAAAAAAGGTGAAGACTTTCAACAAAATAGATTCACACAGTGGTTGCAATGATGGGCTCAAGCATCATTACAACCATCCTCACTGTTACGTGGCAGTAACGGTGAGGATGGCAGTAACGGTGAGGATGGCACAGGACTGGGCAGTGTTTTGTTTTCTTGTACGTGGGGTCACTATGAATCAAAGCTGACTCAGTGGCACCTAGCAACAATGAGCCAAGCACCAGCCACTCCTCAGAAGGAAGGTTGAGCAATCCACTTCCACAGTGATAACTACCTCGGAAACCCAAGGAGGGGTTGCTATGAGTCGGAACCAATTCCACTGCAGTGGTTGCGTTTTTCGTTTTTGTATGAGTATTGTTTTAGTTGTCTATTGCTGTGTACCAAATTAATCCCAAACATAGTGACTAAAACTAACAATAGTCACTGATTATCTCTGTGAATCAGAAATTTGGGTTCTGGCTTGAAGTTCTCACCAGGCTGCCATCAGACAGTGGTTGACATCATCTAAGCTATCTTTACTCACATGTCTGGTGGCTGAGCTGATACGTCTGGCAGAGCTGGCCCATCCAGGCTCAAGAGGTGGGGACATAACTTCAAACCCCATGGAGGAAATGTCAGTGTCACCTTGTACCAAGGGTATGTGGGATGAGATGTATATTTGTGTGACCATCTTCCTAAAAATACAGTTTCCAACACTGTTTTATTTAATTCTCCCCAAAGTATAGAAGGCTGCTACCTTCATCTCAATTTTACAGTTAAGGAAATGAGGTCCAACCAAAAAACCAAACTCACTGCCATCGAGTCGATCCCAACTCATAGAGAACCCCATTGGGTTTCTGAGGTGGTAAATCTTTATGGAAGTAGATTGCCCCATCCTCCTTCCAGAGAGCAGCTGGCGGGTTTGAACTGCCAATCTTCTGGTTAACAGTCAAGTACCTTAGGCACTGCACCATAAGAGCTCCTTAAGGAAATGAGGGCCGGAGATGTTAAATTCTGCTTTGTATGTCCTTTTTCATCATTCTAGAGCACTGTCTAATAAGCCATCCAAAGTGTCATCTGTGCATGGTTTTTCAACAACAGCACTTCTGACACGTAGGACTGGATAACCCTCTGTCCTGTGCACTGCAGGATGTTTAGAAGTAGATATATAGCCTCTACTCACCAGATGCCAATAGCATCTTTCCCTGCCCACAGCTGTGGCAACCATGTATGCCTACAGATTTGCCAAATATCCCCTTGGGAGAAAATCAACCCTAGTTGAGAACAACTGTTTTAGAAGAGAGTAACTTTGTTTGCTTAGCCCAGTGCATCTAATTTCTTTTTTTAAAAAATTGTGATTTGGGTGAAAATTTACAGAGCAAATACACTTTCCATATAGCAGTTTACATACACTTTGTCTCATGACATTGACCACAATTTAGCACAATGCAACATCTCCCCTCTCACTTCCTCCCGATAGGTATCGTTTCCCTGTGTCCATCCCTCCATGTACTCCTACCCCCTGAGCTGTCTCCCTGTGCCCGAGCAGCCCTTCTTTCTCTCATGCTTATTCTCTCCAAGTAGTGTATCTACCTCAGGTAAATGCTCAACTGATATGCCTGTCTATTGTTTGGCTGGAAGCCACAGGTGCAGTATATCTAATTTTTTGAATGCTGCTTCCATGGGTGTTGATTGTGGATCCAAGTAAAATGTAAAGATTGATAGTTCTCTTTATATTATTTATTGCCCTATAAGACATTAACCAGGAGTTCTGGTTGCGTAGTGCCTAAGGCACTTGACTCCTAACCAGAAGGCTGGCAGTTCAAATCCACCATCCACTCCTTGGAAGAAAGGCTGGACAATCTACTTCCACAGTGATACTTCCTTAGAAACCCAAGGAGGGGTTGCTATGAGTCGGGTCTGACTCAATGGCACATTAACAACAACAATAAGACATTAACCAGTTTGGTCTAATTTTCAATCTTATTCGGCGTTTTTGTTTTGTTCTTCTTCCACTGACTATATATGACAGTTCTGTCTGTCCTTTGAACTAGCATTGTCTTCATTGCTGTTTTTTCATTAGCAAATTACATACATCTTTGTCACATGCGTACACATACACATACACATAAATACATCTGCGTCTTAGGAGAAAGCAGAGTCAGGATTCTCTGCCAAGGGTGGGTACAGAAGCCATGATGGTGGGCTACTCCATCTCTCTTCAGGAAAGAATTTGCTGTGCAGCTGTGTGGAGCAGTTAGCTGCTGCCCTCCAACTGCAGAGCCTGTGGGTCAAGCACAGACAGCACTTGAGCTGAGACCAGGCTTTTCCTAGGCAGCGCCACCAATGAAGGAGCAGTGGATACAGGGACTTTCTGTCAATGTGGAGCCCCTTGAAGAGGCTATCTTTGCTCTGCAGCTCCCTTTCAGGCTGGCTGAGACTTTGAAGAGCAGAACTGCAGTTTGAGTCTTTTTATCCCCTACTAATCCTTCTTCCAAGAAGCTCTGGAGGTATAGTGGTTAAAGCATTAGGCTACTAACCAAAAGCCCAGTGAACCCACCAGCCACTCTGTGAGAGAAAGATGAGGCAGTCTGCCCCCGTATGAGGGTCGCTATGAGTCGGAATCAACTTGATGGTAGTGAGTTTAATCCTTCTTCCTTCCCCCTTACCTGTCACAGGATACATGGACTACATCTTTTACAGAGATCTTTCTCTGGTGCAGTACCACTGAAAGCCGGCAGCCAAGCATGTCCCCTATATGTGCACTGGAGGAGTATTCCTAAGTGTGGAATGTGCTTTCTTCTGTGTGGTAGGGGATCCAAGACACAGCAACTTGTCTTCTGCATTGGAGGGTGTTTTGGTTACCTAGTGCCACTCTGACAAGACTATATACCACCAATAGGATGACCTTAACTACAGGAGTTTATTCTTTTACAAGTCAAGAAGCTAGAAGTCCAAGTTCCAAGTGCCAGGCTCTAGGGACTGAGTGAAAGCCCCTCGACATTGGGCTTCAGCACTGCCTCTTGCTCCCGGCCCACTGACGTTAGAGCCATCTCTCCACTCAGGCAGCTGCTAGCTACTGAGGCTGACAAACCCAAGGTCGACAAGTGAAAAGGCACAATGATGATGTTACCAAACCACATGACAGGCCATTAATTCAAGTTCATTGAAAGTCCCAAGGTTGGCAGAGCATGGCAGGCTGCTGAACAGCAACACAGCTACGTGCAGGGTTCAAGTGTGCCATAAGCTAAAGACCATTTCCAAAGCTGTTTCTTATATACGCGAAGCAGACCACATACCCAACAGCAGCTACTCAGCTGCTCTCAGTAGATTGCACCATGGAGTTGATTACCAGTCTCTTCATGGGAAATACTACATTCAGCTGCCCAGAGATTTAACCAGGCCTAGCCAAGTTGACACACAAACTTAACCACCATAGAGGGGATATCAACATGAACCTCACCACTGGACCCCTAAAAACTTCACTCAAGTGGCAGGAGCCTGAAACTTGGAAACTTTATCTCTCCTGCTCTAGAGACATGAGTTATACCAAGGCCTCTGAGACCAGCCATGTCTTGCTTCTCCTGGCCAATCAGCACAATGTCATGGATGTAAAGGATGACTTTGATGTTCTTAGGTTTAAAGTGGTTTGAAGCACTTCAGACTATACTACGACAGAAAGTGACTCTGTTAATATAGCCCAGAGGCAAAACAGTAAAATGAATATCATAGTTTGTCCCACTTGAATGTATGGCCCTCAAGGCAGATTCTCTGGCCCTGCCAGTCTCTGATAGATCTAATATCTTTTACTAAATTCTTACCCTGCTTAACAAGCCAACTTTGTCCCTGTAAAGCATTCTTATTTCTACACTTTGTCACTAACTAGTCCAAAGCTTCACCTCTCTCCTCAAGCCCCATTCCATTACTGTTTCTGCTCATTCTCAGTAGATTCTTTGGTTCTTATTTCATTAAATGTATGGATATACATATATTTTACATGGATAATAAAGTCTTGATCTCTCATTTTTTCACCATCTAACATACAAGCTTATCATCATTCATGTCATCTTGATGAGGTTCTGCCCATGTCTCAAAGAAAAGAGGCCAAAGGTTAAAGCACACTTTTATCCTTTGAGGTGCTTAAACAATTTCTCTTAGAAAGATCAGCACAAGGCAGGTCCCCATGAGGCGGAGGATAAAGATGTCCCAAATGTCCAAACTACCAAGCCACTCCATCATTTCAGACATTAACTCTTCCTCTTCCTCTCAGTAATCTCCCCTATCGTATGGTTCTGTATTTTGCTGTAACACCCCACAGAACTCACAGACACCCAAGGGATCATCTCACGTAGTAGTGGTGGAGGCTGGCAAGCTGGCAAGTCCCAGGTCTGTGAGTAGGTTTGGAGGATCCTCCCAATTCTCAGGGTTTGATGAACCTTGATCAGCAGATCAGACGACAGCTGCTGTCCCAAATCCAGGGGTGAGATGACAATGAGCCAAAACACAGAACTGGAGCAAGAGGAGGGCGAACCTTCCCAGGTATAGCCTCAAGGAAGCTAAGGTGGTGATTTGAGTTATACCCTCCAGCAAAGCAGAACTCAAGATATATCCTACCTGTGTTGCTCCAACAGAAATAACCTTTAACAATTGCTTTAACAATCAGCAGCTACTCAGTTGCTCGCAGCAAATCCCATCTCACAGAACCAATTGCCAGTCATTATAGGCAACTACCAGTTGCTCAGCCAAGTTGACAATCTACTTTAACTACTACACCACCCCAAGCAGGCATGGATAATAGGATTTACAATACATCACAGAATGGAGGACAATGACTAGAAGGGCCACATCAGGCAATTCACCAAAGGATGCCACTCCTTCCAGTCTCCTCTGGAACCCTGTTCTAGCAATTCCCTTGTCTGTCTTTGTTATTTAAATTAAGTAATCTGCCAAGTAATCTCTCTCTTGTTCTCACACTCACTCTTCCTCTCTCCTGCCCATAGCATACAAAATACATTTTCGTCTCTCCAATCTGAAAATAAACACACACACACACACACACACACAGTCAACACATTAATAGTTTCTTTGGTGCCAAATCCCCCTCCAACTACCATTTTTTTCTCTCTGCCACCCTTCCTAGCCATGTTTCTAGAAGGAGTAACCCACACTTAACAATCTGTTCTTCCTCACTACTCTTCACATGTCAACCCACCACAATCTGTTTTCTGCCCTCATTGAAATTACTCTTGCTAAGATTATCAGTCCATCATTCATCTGTCAAGGAGCTCTGGTGGCATAGTACCTAAGGCATTTGACTGCTAACTAGAAGGTTGGTGGTTCAAACCCACCAGACACTCTGCAGCAGGAAGACTGGACAATCTATTTCTGTAAAGATCTACTGCCTCAGAAACCCAAAGGGGCTCACTATGAGTCAGAATCAACTCTATAGCAGTGAGTTTGGTGACTCCCTTGTCATTTTGTCATACTGTGGTGGCTTGCATGTTGCTGTGATGCTGGAAACTATGCCACCAGTATTTCAAATACCACCGGAATCACTCATGGTGCACAGGTGTCAGCAGAGCTTCTACACTAAGATAGAGTAGCAAGAAGGACCTGGTAATCTATTTCTTAAAAAAAAAAAAAAAAAAAAACTGCCCAGTGAAAACCTTATGGATAGCAGGGGAGCATTATCTGATGATATAGTGCCAGAATATGAACTGCTCGGGTTGGAAGGCACTTAAAGTACAACTGCAGAAGAGCTGCCTCCTCAAAGCAAAGATAAATATTATGACATGGATGGAGCAAAGCTTTCAGGACTTTGATTTGCTGATGTAGCACAACTCAAAATGAGAAGAAACAGCTCCAAATAGCCATTAATAACTGGAACATGAAATGTACAATGTATGAATATATTCATATGTGTATCCCATATGCAAATTACATGTTGTTGTTAGGTGCCTTTGAGTCCTCTTCTGACTCACAGTGACCCTATGCACAGCAGAATGAAACACTGCCCGGTCCCACGCCAGCTCCGTGATCCCTGCTATGCTTGAGCCCATCGCCGCAGCCATGGTGTCAATCCATCTTGTTGAGGGCTTTCCCCCCTTTTGTCAACCCTCCACCTTACCAAGCATGACATCCTTCTCCAGAAATTGGTCCCTTCTGACATGACCAAAGTAGGTGAAAGGAAGTCTGGCCATTCTCGCTTCCAAGGAGCATTCCAGCTGCACTTCCTCCGGGACAGATCTGTTACTTCTTTTAGCAGTCCATGGTACCTTCAGCATTCTTCACCACAACTCAAAAGCATCAATTTTTCTTCAGTCTTCCTTATTCATTGTCCAGCTCTCACAAATTACATATATAGGTATAAAGAACAAAAACTAAATTCACTCCCCTCTGTTGTTTCTGACTCATAGCGACCCCTCCTTGGGTTTCCAAGGAGATATCTCTATAGAAGTAGATTGCCCAGTCTTACTTCCTAGGAGTGGCTGGTACGTTTGAACAGCCAGCCTTCTGGTTAGCAGTCAAATGCCTTAAGCACTACACCACCAGAGCTCTTATTATATAGGTATATGTATATATATATTTTCCTCAACTGTTTGAGAATTGGTTGGAGTCATTATACCTTTTTGCCCTATATACTTTAGTTATTTTCTGAGAATAATTTATCTTATAAAATAATAGCATAGTTATCAAAATCAGGAAGTTTAAGATCAAGACAATATTTCAACCATTGTTGTTGTTGTTACGTGCTGTCAAGTCGGCCCCAACTCATAGTGACCCCTCCTTGGGTTTCCGGGCAGTATCACTACAGAAGTAGATTGCCCCATCTTCCTTCCGAGGAGTGGCTGGTGGGTTTGAACCACCAGCCTTCTGGTTAGCAGTCAAGTGCCTTAGGCACTATGCTACCAGAGCTCCTTATTTCAACCATAGTCTATGCCTAAATTTTGTCAACTGGCTCAATAATGTCCTTTCAACCATTTCTTTTCTAGGTTAGGATCTAAACTTGTGCTTGAATGTCATGTCTTTCTAGTCTCCTTTAATCTGGGGCAGCTGCCCAGCCTTTCTTGATTTTGACATACTTGAATATTGAAGTTCAGTTTTTATGTAGAATTTCCTTCATTTTGGGGTTGTCTGATGTTTCTTCAGGAGTAGATTTATGTTATGAGTTTTTGGAGGAATATCACATCCCAGTGGTACTGTGTCATTCTCAGTGTGCCATATTAAGAGACATATGATGACAGTTTGCTCCAATATTGTGATGTCAGCCTAATCAGTGAGTTACGGTGGTGTTTTCAGGTTTCTGCACTGTAAAGTTTCCTTTTGTAATTAATATGCTTTTTGTGGAAGGATACTTGCAAAGTATATAAATATCCTGTTCCTCACTGATTTTTTTAACTTCCAGTTTTAGCGTCACTGATGATTTTAAAAATTATTTCTTCTACTCTCATTTGTTGGCATTTTATTTTAAGGAAGAGATTTCTCATCTCACCCAATTATTTTAGTATTTACTTATTTGATCAGTATGGACTCATGCATTGTTGTTTAATTCAATGGGCTACACTTTATTACTGTCATTATTTATTTTGGTGCTCAAATTATAGCATATTCGGTCAGCAGGAGCCCCTACAAGCTGGCTTCTGTGTCCTTCTGACATGTATCCATAATGTTTTGAGTACTTCCTGACTTTCCAAAGCAGGAAGATGTTTCAGGGTTATTTTGGGCTTTCCCTACCCAAGCCCAGTAATTAGCTAATTTCCAAGAAGCTCTGGTTCAGAAACTAAAATGCTGGTGCAAGAAGTGTTCATCACATCTAGTGTGTTAATACTTTAAGGCCCTTTCAGTGGACAGAGCTAGGAAATTGTGTGTGTGTGTGTGTGTGTGTGTATAAAAACATTTATATATGTGCATACAGATGCATATATATGTATACACATATATATGCAAATGTCTATTTCAGTATCAATCTATTAAAAATCATGAGTTCATACTATAATTACAATTGCAATAAAATACTACTAGGTACATTCTTATTGTACTTATTTCCATATGAAACTCCCTTTCTCAACAAATATATATATAAATAACCCAAACACACTGCTGTCAAGTTGGATCTGACTCATAGCAATCCCTTCTTGAGTTTCTGAGGAGATATCACTATGAAAGTAGATTGCCCAACTTTCCTTCTGAGGAGTGGTTGGTGGGTTTGAACCACCAGCCTTCTGGTTAGCAGTCAAATGCCTATATGCTACCAGAGCTTATATATATATAGTGGCGTAGTAGATAAGGCATTTGGCTGCTAACCAGAAGGTCAGCAGTTCAAACCCACCAGCCGCTCCCTGGGAAGAAGATGGGGCAATCAATTTCTGTAAAGTCTTACAGTCTTGGAAACCCAACAGAGGTTGCTATGAATAGGAATTGACTTGATGGCAGTGTTTGGTGTTTTGGTTTTATATATGTGTGTGTGTGTGTGTACGTATATATCTATATATAGTAGCTCTGATGGTGTAGTGACTAAGGCATTTTGACTGCTAACCAGAAGACCGGCGGTTCAAACCCATCAGCCACTCCTCGGAAGGAAGACTAGGCAATCTATTTCAGTAGAGATACTGCCTCGGAAACC
>NW_006921599.1:4230024-4240501 GCF_000298275.1 Orycteropus afer afer
AAGGGCATTTGGAAGCAATCAGCCATAAGACACAGTAGCCCTTGAGACTGGAAGAACTAGATGGTGCCCAGCTACCAATGTCAACCACTCAGGAAAGGATCAAATCTGGAAATCCTGGATAGAGCAGGAGGAAAAACATGAACAAAATCCAAAAACTCAAAAATGACCAGAATTACTGGTCAGAGGAAGTTGGATGAGACCCCCAATACTATGGCCCTGGAATAAATTCTGTGCCTGGAATAAAACTCACCCCCAGGGGCTGGCTCTTAGCCCAAGAGTTAACAAGATGTACATGCAGACCACTCAACCCACACACTCTATGGTATTACATCCCTTAAAGCAATAGACCACAGGGCACCAGAGAACCAACATTCAGATTGAGGAAATGCAGGATAAATAGGAGTGCATAAATATGAGGGGCATAGGGGTAGGGTTACGGGGTAGAGAGGGGAGGAGACTGGGTTAGGGTTGGACATAGTAAATGGGGAGTGAAACTAAATGTACATGTAATGTTGAATGTAAAACAAGCTCTTAAAATAAAAAAAAATTTTTTTTTTAATACATGTTAGCTGAAACCAGTGAAAAGACAATTACCACTATGGGGAGGAAGTGGGAAGGGAGCTAGCTGTTAACATTCTGGGAAATTGCAGCCAATGTCATGAGACAAAGTGTATGTGAGCTGCTGTATGGAAAGTGAATTTGCTCTGTAAACTTTCACCTAAATCACAATAAAAATTTAAATAAATAAATAAATAAAGACATCTTGTCTCCCCAGGCACCTTGAACATCCCTCTATTACAAAACTTGTTTTGAAATAATTATTTCTCTGTATGTATGTCTCCCTACTAGATTACAAATTCATCAAAGGTAGGGATTTTTCATTTTTGAGTCCTCAGGGTTTGTAGAGTAACTAGTGTATAAAAAGCTACCAATAAATGTTTGCTAAATGAGTGAAATGCCAATGGAAGAGCGAGCCTGCAGTTTAAAATAAGGGAGTTGTGTAATTTTAAAGCTAAACTCTGCTTACCAGTTGTACTAAATTACCAGCTAGGAGAGTTATGATATGAGTTGTCAAGACACGAAAAGGAAAGAGAAGGCACCATTTGGAATGCTAATAAATCATTATGTTCCTGTAACTCTTTATGAAAACACAAAAAACCATTTTTATTATTTATCAACTAGCCTGTGAAGTTGGTGGGTGGTGAGCATTATTATCACTATATATTAAGACCTTCAGTTTTTGTGAGATATTTATAAGGAAATTAGGTTACCTGTCCAAAACTTAATGGAGAGGAACCTTTCTGTAGCTCCTGTTAAGTATTCTGACACCTGAGATTATTTCCAGTTGTCTAAAAATAGAGGGTAATCAAATCTGTTGACAGAGAGATATTACTGCAATGCTGATGAGTGTCTTGGCAAAGGGAAAGGCTATGTTTATGGGAATCTGATTATGCTGTTGTTTTGGAGTCACATCTGGAGTTGTCCTTTCCTCCTTAAAAATACAAGAAAATAATATTTTATTTTCTCTTCCTTTTTTTTTTTAAGGAATATATATATTATGCAACAATGGAAGTGCTCACTCATTTTTGCCAAGAAATTTGGAAGACATCTACCTGGCCAACCAACTGGAAGAGATCCATATTTACGCCCATTCCAAAGAATGTAATCCAACAGAATGCAGTAATTATCAAACAAGATCATTAATATCACACTCAAGTAAACTTTTGCTGAAGATTATTTAAAAATGTGTGCAGTAGTATATCCACAGGATATCCACAAGGAACTGTCAGAAATTCAAGCCAGATTCAGAAGAGGGTGTAGAGTGTGGGATATCATTGCTGATGTCAGATGGATCTTGACTAAAAGCAAACAATACCAGAAAGATGTTTACCTTTTATTTTTTACTTATTATGTTGTATTGCCTATGCAAAGGTATTTCACTGTGTGGATCATAACAAATTATGGGTAACATTGCAAAAAAAAATGGAATTTCCAGAACATTTCATTGTGTTCATGAAGAATCTGTGCTTGGACCAAGAGTCAGTTGTTCAAAAAGAACAAAGGGATGCAGTGTGGTTTA
The DNA here is from genome assembly GCF_000298275.1 of Orycteropus afer afer. Classification (NCBI taxonomy): domain Eukaryota; kingdom Metazoa; phylum Chordata; class Mammalia; order Tubulidentata; family Orycteropodidae; genus Orycteropus; species Orycteropus afer. Next base: position 4,232,105 of record NW_006921599.1, read on the forward strand.
AAATCAGGAAAGGTGTGTATCAGAGTTGTATCCTTTCATTATACTTATTCAGCCTGTATGCTGAACAAATAATCCAAGAAGCTGGCCTATGTGAAGAACAACATGGCATCAGGATTGGAGGAAGACTCATTAACAACCTGCGATATGCAGACGACACAACTTTGCTTGCTGAAAGCAAAGATGACTTGAAGCACTTACTAATGAAAGTCAAAGACTAGAGCCTTCAGTATGGATTACACTTGAACACAAAGAAAACAAAAATCCTTACAACTGAATCAGTAAGTGACATTATGATAAACGGAGAAAACACTGAAGTTGCATTTCACTTGGATCCACAGTCAATGTCCATGGAAACAGCAGTCAAGATATGAGATGATGTATTGCATTGGGCAAATCTTCTGCAAAAAGCCTCTTTAATGTGTCACACTGAGGACTCAAATCATGTTGTTTTCAGTCACCTCACATGCATATGAAAGCTGGACAGTGAATAAGGAAGACAAAAGAAGAATCTGAATTATGGTGTTGGTGGGGAATATTAAACATACCATTGGATGGCCAGAAGAACATGAAGTCCAGTCTGGCTTTCTTCTGGTTCCCATGGCACCTGGTTAGAAACCAGAAATGGGTGGAGCAATATAGAAAATCTGGCTTAGAAGACAAAACACTTGATCAGCTAAGTAAACACTTTGAGAACTTGATGATCTGTAGAATTAGTCCATATCACTCAGTTCTTCAAGATAATGCTATACCAACAATATTTGGTATTACCTCTGGTGGTATAGTGCGTAAAGCATTTGACTGCTAACCAGTTCAAACCCACCAGCCACTTCTCAGAAGGAAGACTGGGCAATCTACTTCCGTAGACATCGTCATTGTCGTTATGTGCCGTCGAGTCAGATCTGACTCATAGCGACCCCTCCTTGGGTCTCCAAGGCAGTATCACTACAGAAGTAGATTGCCCCATCTTCCTTCCGAGGACATACCACCTTGGAAACCCAAAGACGGGTCGCTGTAAGTTGGAATCAGCTTGATGGCAGTGTATTTGGTTTTGGTTTGGATCATCCAAAAAGGCGCTCTGGTAGTGCAGTGCCTAAGGCATTTGACTGCTAACCAGAAGGTTGGTGGTTCAAACCCAACAGCAGCTCTGCAGAAGGAAGATGGGGCAATCTACTTCTGTAAATATTTATCTCCTTGGAAACCCAATAGGGGTTGCTGTGAGTTGGTGTTCTGGTTACATAGTGCCACTCTGACAAGAAATATACCACAAATGGGATGGCCTTAACAAACAGGAGTTTATTATCTTACAGTTGGGGAGGCTAAAAGTCCAAGTTCAAAGTGCCAAGTTCTAGGGCTGGGTGAAAGCTCCTCAGCCTTGGGTTTCAGCCCTGCCTCCAGCTCCCAGCCCAATGAAGCTAGAGGCTTGTCTTCACCCAGAGAGCTGCTGGCTGCTCAGGCTGCCAAGCCCAAGGTTAACAAGTAAAAAGGCACAGTCCCGATTTTACCAAACCACATGGCAGGCCTTTAATTCAAGTCCATGGTAAGTCCCAAGGTTGGCAGAGCATGGCAGGCTGCTGAACAACAACAGGACTACATGCACAGTCCAAGCGTGCTATATGCTAGAGACTATCCCAAAGGCATCTCCTTATATACAGGAAGCAGATCACATCCTCAGTTGCTTGTGGTAGATCCCACCATGGAGTTGATTGCCAGTCTCATTATGGAAAATAACTACTACCAGCTGCCCAGCCACTCAACCAGGCCCAGCCAAGTTGACATACAAATTTAACCACCACAGTTGGAATCAACTCGATGGCAGTGAGTTTGCTTTTGGTTTTGATATTCTTCAAAAAATCCACATGGTAGATATTGAAAATAAATAAAAGATAATATCAGGACACTGCAACAGAAAAAGAATAATGAAACTTCTAAATACGAACAAATACATAAATAAACAACAGTAATATTCAGAGCCCAGTGAAAAGAAGAATGTGAAGAACAGAGTGAAGGTATTTGATCCTTAAACTTCGAAGAGAATAAAACAAGGACTGCCTAAAATCTTTCTTTGAATTTTGCCTGTTCTAAGTCAACAAAACAGCTGCCTAGATGCACATGAGGCTGACAAAATTCCCAGTCTCTTTTCTCCTGACAACCCAATGTGCTGCTGGAGTGCAGGACACATTCTGGTGAGGCAGTTCTGAAAAGGTGCTTTCAGGCAACAACAGTCAATACATCACTCAGTTTGAAAACAGCAGGAAGAGACGCTAGAGATCTGCAAGAGCTCCATTGGGAAGAAACACTCAGGAAGTTAGAGACTCACCTCTTTCCATTATCACTGATGATATGGTGGTCATAGCAGAGCAAGAGCAACCACCAATTTTGGTGAGGCTCACCTATGAATCTCAAGACTCAAGAGAGAAATGTGTGGGCTTTTTGCTTTCTGAAGCTGATGCAGAAATTTTGGCTGTGAAATTTTACACTATGGTAATTGTGAAGAAGGCACTGAACACGGAGTCCTGGTGTGGTCAGGCTTAAATTAAGTCCAATAGATTTTCTTCCAAAATAAAGTTCTGGTAATTCAACTTTTAGACAAATAACTCCAAGTTACCTACACACACGGCTCTTTCTCAACCTTAAATACGTAGTTGTCAAAATCCATGCCTGTCGTGGGAATATCTGTTGCTTGGGAACGATGAAAGATGTTTATTCTTTTTGTCTATCTATCACTACAACTGTTTTTAGAACACAATAATACAATTTCTGTCCTTTTTGAGAACAAAGAAGAAAGAAGTAAATGAACAGAAGGAAATTTGTCATTCTCAATAGACAAGCAGGCATGATGGGTTTGGAATTTTTGTAACACTCCTGCAACCATCTGTTTTATGTTTATTGTTGTTGTGTGCCATCAAGTCAATTTTGACTCATAGTGACCCTGTGTGACTAAGCAGAAGCACCCCATTAGGCTTCCTAGGCTGTCATCTTTCTGGGAGCAGACCATGAAGTCCTTCTCCTGCAGAGCTGCTGTGTGGCTTCTAACTGCCAACCATTCAGTTAGCAGCCAACCACTTAACCGTTCCACCACCAGGGCTCCTTGTTTTACGTTTAGGTGGTATAAATAGTAACACAAATGTTGGATGGAATAACTTTACAGCTGGTTGACCTTTGTTCTCTGTAGTGCATTCATAGTTTTGATTTAATTATAATCATTGTTGTTCTTTAAAATGCCCTATCTTTCAAAAAGGAGCTCTGGTAGCATAGTGCCTAAGGCACTTGACTAATAACCAGAAGGGTGGTGGTTCAAACCCACCAGCCACTCCTCGGAAGGAAGATGGGCAATCTACTTCCATAGTGATACTGCCTCGGAAACCCAAGGAGGGGTCACTATGAGTCGGGTCCAACTTGATGGCACATAACAAAAACAACAACATCTTTCAAAAGAGCCTTTGGGAAAAATATCCAGGGGCACATTTCCATTGTCTTCTTTGCAGGCAACAGTTTGAATGCAGAGTTACATGAAGAGACAGAAAATATTTATGTTTATCAAAAATTCTGATTTGAGGAGACCATGAATTAGGCAACCAAACTTGATACTGAAAATAAACTTCCTGGGAAATTCCAAGGGCTCAACAAGCTTAGCTAAACTCTCAACTAACTGCTGAGAATTACTAGGAAGACATACTTGGCATTCCCACAATGAGACACATTATTCAGGACCCTGAAGACGCATTCTCAGAACAGCACCTCACAGATCTTAAATGTTTATCTCTGTAGCCTCTGTCACAGAATAGCTTACACCCAACACCAGGCCAACATGCACCAAAGGGATTTACTCAATCCCAGCACACCCTCTGCCAGCCTCTGTTGTTGGAGGATCAAGTGGAAATAGAAAGATCCAGGACTTTCACCCACCATTTATGTCTGACTTCAAGTTTTTCTTAATGTCTATTCATTGCTGAGGGTGCTGTATATTCTTACTGAGGTGAAGTTGAGAGTGAGAGCTATGAAAATGGATTAAAGCCTCTCAAAGCCTAACTACAAAACAGTTTGACAGGGCAGAGGTCAAGTGACTTGACTGCTTAACTTAAATTTTGATAGAAAACACAATTTTAATTTAATGGTAGATACATACATCAAACTGTACAACTAAGTTAGAGTTCCCTACAAGTACTCCTGGACCTACTGAAAATACCTAGGGCAGTGTTACAAAATAAATTCTTTACTTATATTTGATACTCACAAGGAAAGCTGTAAGGTATATGCAGGCTATTTAAACTTTGAAAATTTGCCTTCAGGCCTCCAATTGAATGCATTTGCCATTAATAAAAGGCTACTGTTTGAACTTTCATGCTTTGAATCTTATCTGTGTTTTCAGAAGAGAGCATTGAAAAACATTTTACTTCCAAGTGATTTCTGTTGGTGATACTCTGGAGATTAAGTCAATTTGAACATGACATTATTATCATCATGTATCTAATTTTCAGCTATTAAGTTCCCAGTGCTTTGAAGAAGTAAATGTTAAGGAGGTGAGGGAAGAAGGAATACATTTGATAAAACATAACAATAAAGCTTAGAACCTATCTTTATGTTGTTGTGGTTAGCTGCTACCTGGTCAATACCCAACTCATGGCAACCCCACGGCCAATGGGTCAAAACTCTGTCTAGTCCTGAGTCAACCCCATGATTGCCTACGATAGGACTATTGTGACCACAGAGTTTTCACTGGCTGATTTACAGAAGCAGACTGGCAGATCTTTCTTCCTCCTCTTAGTGTGGAAGCTCCCCTGAACCCTGGACAACATCTCATAATAACACACAGGCCTCTACTGATGGCTGGATGGTGGCTGTGCATGAGGTATATTGGCCAGGAATTAAACCCAGGCCTCCCACATGGATGGTGAGAATTCTACCACTGAAACCCGAGTACCTCAGGTAGGTGTTTTAGTATGTTGTTAAAAATTTACATACAAACAACGGAATACTACGCAACATTAAGAATAATGATGAATCTGCAAAACATCTCATAAGGTGGATGAACCTAGAGGACATTATACTGAGTGAAGTTAGTTAATTACAAAAGGACAAATATTTTGTGAGGCCACTATTGTAAAGTCAGAAAAAGGGTTTCATACAAAAAGAAATATTCTTTGATAATTATCAGGGGTAGGAGGGAGGGATTGGGAGGATAAATCACTAACTACAGGGTAGACACATATTAACTTGGGTGGTGGGGAAGGCACAATAAAAATATACATAACTGTGGTGTAGTAAATTACCTGGTATGGCTTTTCTAGCCCTAAATCTTTGTAAACTCTGTGGCGGAATTTGCTGTGGGCAACTGAGGAGCTCCTGATCGCAAAAGTTATCCACCTGGGGTATTTCTGTTGGGAGCAACACAAAATAATGTTCTGGGAAGTTCACTCTCTCTCACGTGCTTGGAATTCTGATGTTATGATTGGCTAAGTTGGCAACTCTGCCAGGCTCAAAAGGAGGTCTCCTAGAGGCAGAAGTCTATCTGACTGCTGACTGAGAAGGACATGCTGCTGAGAAGAAATGCACTCCTGAGAGAAACGCACTCCTGGGAATGTGCTCCTAAGAGACATGTGCTGCTGGGAAAGATACAAGAGACACACATTGCTGAGAAAGACACTGAGGGACACACACTTCTGGGAGAGAGACTGTGAGAGACTGTTGGGTGAGAGACAGTGGGCTGGGAGAGAGACTGAGCATTTTTCCTGAACTTGAATTGTAACCTGGTGCTTCCCTAATAAATCCCATAATCTGTGAGTTCTGTGTGTCCACTGCAGTGAATTATCGAACCCAAGAGAGAAGTAGTGGGTACTTTGGGAGGAACGGTTGGTGAAAGGGCTGGAGGGAGGCAGCATGTCTGGCCTTGCAGGAATAGGGCTTGGCTACTGATAGTGATTCTGTCTTCCTCTTGTGTGGTTAGAGAAGGTCAGAAGATGTGGCCTCCTTGCCCTTTTAGCAATAACCAAAACCAAACTCACTGCCATTGAGCTCGATTATGACTCATAACGACCCCCATTGAGTTTCCAAGGCTGTAAGTCTTTTTGGAAGCAGACTGACTGACTGACTGCCTTATCTTTCTTTTGCAGGTCAGCTGGTGGGTTTGAACCACCAAATTTTTGGTTAACAACCAAATGCCTTAACCACTATACCACCAGAACTCCTTAAAAAATTAATTAATTAATAAAAATAAATAAACACACACACACACATACATATATACATATACAGAGGCTAGCAGTTCAAACCCACCAGCCACTCCTTGGAAGGAAGATTAGGCAATCTACTTCCGTAGTGATACCGCCTCAGAAACCCAAGGTTGTTGTTGGTGTTATGTGCCATCGAGTTGGCCCCGACTCATAGCGACCCCTCCTTGGGTTTCCGAGGCAGTATCACTACGGAAGTAGATTGCCCAACCTTCCTTCTGAGGAGTGGCTGGTGGGTTTGAACCGCCAGCCTTCTGGTTAGCAGTCAAGTGCCTTAGGCACTAGGCTACCAGAGCTCCTAGAAACCCAAGGAGAGGTCGCTATAAGTCGGATCTGACATGACAGCAGTTGAGTTTGGTTTGGTTTTACTGGAAAGTTAAGGAAATTACCAACATGTAGCAGGAACTATAAGCTCATCAGAAATTTGTGTGGATTTTGTTTTAATTAAATGATTGTAAAGAAAAACTATGAATTTGAATAGCAGAGTACTCCATTATTGTCTCACATCTGGTTTTGCTGTTTGTATTTCTGTGTTACATTCCTTAACTGGATCATAAGCTTTTCAGTGGGCATACATTGAACACTTCTGTTTCATGGTCAAAACAGAATCAGAGGCCAAAGGCAGTGATAACTTATTTGACTATTTTCTTTCCATGACTATATCCATTGTCTTGTATTGATTTATAAGCATTATCTGGAAAAATAAGAATTTTGTGGCTTATATGGGGATAATACAGAAGTTATTGTTATTATTTTTAGTGAGAAAAATGAATTTTGTACAATGTATTTTAATCTAAATAAAATATGAATTTTATTTTTTAAGAGAATTACAAAGCAATCTTCTTCATGATCATAGTTGCAAAACTCTTAATAAAATATTGAAAAATTAAAGCCAGTAATATGAAAAGACTAATACAATATGACAAAGTAGGATATATCCCAGGAATGCAAGGTTAGTTTCACATTAAAAAATTAATTAATATAACTCATCAAATTGATAGAATAAAGGAGCAAAACCATAGGAGCATGTCAATAGATGCATAAAAAGCACTTGAAAAAAATTAAAAATCCAATAATTATAAAAATCCAATAATCCAAAAAATCCAATAATTAAAAAACAAATAATCAAATAAAATACCTTCTCAGGAAAGTAGGAATAGAAGGGAATTTCTTCAATGTGATTAAAGTCTACCTAATAAAAATTCTACAGTTAATAGCCAATCATTGTTTTGTTCCATAGTACCTAAGGCACTTGACTGCTAACCAGAAGGCTGGCAGTTCAAACCCACCAGCCTCGGAAGGAAGATGAAGCAATCTATTTCCGTAGTGATACTGCCTCGGAAACCCAAGGAGGGGTCACTATGAGTCGGGTCCAACTCGACAGCACATAACAACAACATGGATTGAAAGACTTAGTATTGGTGTCAATTCTTCCTAAATTGATCTATACATTCAATTCACTCCTAAGTAATATCCCACTAGTCTTTTGAGTTTTTTTTTTTAATAGATAATGATAATCTTATACCAAAATTTATAAGGAAATACCAAGGACCTGAAATATGCAAAGCAAACCTAAAAAAGAACAAAAATTTCTATAAAGCTACATTAATCAAGACAGTAGGTCATTCCTTCTTAAGTATAAGGAATGACAATGGAACATAATGAAGAACGTAATGAAGAGTCCAGAAATAGACTCATATTTTACACCAACTGGTTTTCAACAAAGGGACCAAAGCAGTCCACTGAGGGGAAATGAAACTGTTTTCAACAAATGGTGCTGACACAACTAGATAGTTAAGTGGAAAGTTTATGAAAAAGGAACCTGGTTGTTTTTCATTATTGGTTTTGGCCAATTTGGTAATTTGATATGTTAGCTTTTTAATTTACACATTAGTAATCTGGTTTCAGAGTCCCTGGATGGCACAAATGGTTAAATTCTGGATTACTAACCAAAAGATTGTCAGTTCAAACCCACCTAAAGGCATCTTGGAAGTAGGGTCTGTTGATCTCCTTTTGAAATGTCAGTCTTGAAAACCCTACCGAACCGTTCTACTCTGCAAACATGGGGTCACCAGGAGTTGGAGTGGACAACTAAACAACAGCAAATTAGTGCCAGCTAATCAAGACACATAAAGATTGATATCCTCGGCATTAGTGAGCTGAAATGGAC
>NW_006921599.1:4242946-4252229 GCF_000298275.1 Orycteropus afer afer
GCGCGGGATCGGGCAGTGTTTCGTTCTGCTGTGCATGGGGTCGCTATGAGTTGGAAACAACTCGATGGCACTTAACAACAACAACAATCAAGACACTGTTTCCACCAATATGGCAATATCCCTATTGTAGGAGTATCCCTTCCCTTCTTCTAAAAATAACGTTGTTAAATGACAGAAGTAAAAGTTTTCATTAATGACAACCCTGAAAGTAAAGTATAAACAAGAATTATTCATAATCATACAACCTAGAAATTGCCCAAACAGATATTAGTGTGGTCTTTCAAACTATAGATAGACAGATAGATAAATAGATAGATAGACATAAAATTTGTATGTGTTTTTAATTTAATATTAATTTGCACATAATTTTCTTTTTATAAAATTCTTTTGAGGGAAAAAATATTTTGTGTGTGTGTGTGTGATATGACAATATTCACTGTCATTCCAGCATGCTTTCATGACCTTTGTAATTCTATTCTCTAAAGATGTAAATTTTAACTGCAAGGCTATGTACAATTGTAATGCTAGTGAACATCCAGTTCTGAGGTATCAGCCAAACTCATAATGACTGTCGCTCGTGGAAATTGCCCATTACAATCCTCTATCCAAAATGTAACTTCAATGTCAAAGAAGACTGACTTAGGGATATAATCATGGAATAAATTTATTTTGTGTACTTAATTCTCCCCTTGCTCCTGATAAAATTTAGGGCAGGTTACAAAATCAAGAATTAGAAAACTACATTTAAAATTCCTGTTAAAAAGGAAAACACAGAAGCAGTATCCCAGTAGCTACATTTGTAGCCAATAATCTAGTTATGGTGGTTGATTTTTAAGGTCTGGCAACCTGATCTGAGCTGGGCCAGGTATGCTTTCTCATGCAGGAATTTCAGAATTCTGCCCAAGAGGAAATATCTCCTTCATGTGGCCTGCAACTACAGGCTACCTTGCAGACCAGAGGAAGGAAGTCTTCAGAGAGAGAAAGACTGCAGGAGATGCAAAAAAGAGAAGCAGAGATGGACAAAGAGCACTTCCTTGGACGTTGTCAGCTTTGCAATTGCTGGTTTCACTTCCTCCCTGAACTCCAACTGTGTTTCTGTCTTTGAGTTCTGTAAAACCTCTCAATCACTGTAATATCCAGGCTTCCCTTCAAGAGGAGTTTTGGTTAAAGAAGATCAGATAATACAAAAACGAATATGGCTTGTGGAAGGTTTTCTGTTGTTGTTATGTGCTGTCGAGTCAGACCCGACTCATAGTGACCCCTCCTTGGGTTTCTGAAGCGGTATCACTACGGAAGTAGATTGCCCAACCTTCCTTCCAAGGAGTGGCTGGTGGGTTTGAACTGCAAGCCTTCTGGTTAGCACTCAAGTGCCTTAGGCACTACGGTTTTCTACTGTAACCCAAAACCAAACCCACTGCCAAAGAGTTGAATCCAACTCATAGTGACCCCCATTGAGTTTCCAAGGCGGTAAATCTTTATGGAAGTAGATTGCCTTACCTTCCTTCCACAGAGTGGCTGGTGGGTTTAAACTGTCAACTTCTGGTTAGTAGTCAGATGCCTTAGACACTGAACCACCCAAGCACCTTTCTCCTGTAAAAAACCATACTATTCATGATTTGGGTACTCTTGGCTTCATCCTTGGAGAACACCTATCTTGTCTCCTAATCTAAGGGTCCATTCTAGCTGCAAATTTACAATGCTCTTCCTGTTCCTCCACTGAGGTGTATAGAGTAACCAAGGTCATCACTCCTCCCTTTTATGTTTAGTGTCAAACACTGTGTCTATCTCCAGACTTGGCACTGTACAAAAATAATTTGGGTAACTGTTGTTGTTGCTGTTATGTGCCATGGAGTTGGCTCCGACTCAGTGACCCTGTGTCCAACAGCCCATGATGTTATGGTCTCCTCACAACCTTTGCTCTGCTTGAGCCCATCGTTGCAGCCACTGTGTCAATGCATCTTTTTGAGGGTCTTTATTGTCAGAAAATTCATAGGATTTTGTACACAGTCACTGTTTCAGATTAGTTTTTAATTATATTACCTTTGTGTCATTCTTGGAAAGGAAATCAAGTTTCACTCGCTTTGTTATTTATTTCCAATGTAGTCAATAATTTTAAGACTATGAAAATGAAAGTTTTTTTTTTTTTTTTTACATTTCTGAATGTCAATAAATTCTGTTTTTGGAAATTTGCCTTGGATTCAGCATATATTTACATAGCATACTTTTAGTGTTTAAGACAAAAAGAATAGTACCTACTTATATTGCCAAATAAAATTTTCTAGTATTACCATTATAATTTCTATTGGTTATTGTACTCTAAGAGTATGTCTGGAAAACCAAAACAGCAGAGACTTAACATAACTTCTGATATCCTGATGATTGACTTTTCTAGCCATGATTAAGAAAATTATCTTCAAATTTAATTCTGCAGACTATGTCTACTTTGGGAGCTATGGTGGCATAGTGCCTAAGGCATTTGACTGCTAACCAGAAGGCTGGAGGTTCAAACCCACCGGCTACTCCTCGGAAGGAAGACTGGGCAATCTACTTCTGTAGTAATATTGCCTTGGAAACCCAAGGAGGAGTCGCTATCAGTTGGATCGACTCCACAGTGCTACTTGGAGGTGCTCTGGTGGTGCAGTGGTTAGAGTATTTGGCTGATAACCAAAAAGTCAGTGGATCAAACCTACTGAGCCACTCCACAGGAAAAAGATGAGGCAGTCTGCTTCCATAAAGATTTACCACCTTTGAAACCCTAAGGCAGTTCTATTTGGTCCTACAGAGTTGCTATAAGTTGGAATTGACTCAATGGTAGTGGGTTTGTTCTATTTTGGGTCATTTATTTTCAGATTAGAAAACCAATTTCTAAATTATATGACCAACCATTTGCCTTTGAGTGGATCCTGACTCATGGCAACCTCAAGTGTGTCAGAGTAGAACTGGGCTCTGTAAGTATTTTTTTCCATAAGGCTGATTTTTCAGAAGCTGGTTGCCAGGTCTTTCTTCCAAGGCACCTCTGGGTAGATTCGAATCTCCAGCCTTTTAGGTAGCAATTGAATGTGTTAACCATTTGGACTACCTGGGAAGAACTCTCTAGGGCGTATTAGGTTTCAGAAACCTGGCTTCTCTGCATTTTTTAAAGAAACTCCACTCTTAAACTATTATGAAAATTTGTTAAATTAAATGACTTCAACTTTGTGCTAAGTGCTATAGCAGTTGCACCTAAAGTAGTTGGAAAGAGACAAGGCCAAAGTAAATACAATAGGGCAGCACAGAGTTACGCGTGTGCTGCTTTTTGGTTCTGCAATGGAGGAGAGAGAAATGAAGCAGACGTAAACACAGGAGCTAAGAAGACAGGGCACACACACACAGAATACACCCTGCATTTCCAATAGAGACCTGGGACAACATCTCTTTCAATACCTCCTTGGGGCTCCCTTGAGATGAGTGGAAGCTAAAATAGTTAGAGAAAACTTCCTGGAGGAGGTGGGATTTGATTTGGAAGCTGAAGGAAGAGATAGGGCATGAAAGAATAAATGGTTTTGTAGACAACATCAACCAAACCATGGAGAGGGGAGTAAGCTCAGTTTTGCAGAGTGCAAGTGCATACTGGAAACTATGAGAAATAGTCTGGGTGACTGTGGCGGGTAAAGAAAAGTCAGGAGTTTAAATGCTAGGCGGCAGAACACAGAGACTTGCTGAGCAGAGAAGTAATAGGATAAAAATTAGGTTTGGAGAGATTAGCTGGCCAGGTTGTGCAAGATGGATTGGAAGGGTGGAGTCTGGGGCTGGGCAAGCCAGATAGAGCACTGTTGTCATAATCCTTCTCTGAAGCAGTGAGGATATGGTCCAGGGCAGTGTCAATGTGTGAAATGGTAACAGTAGCATCAGAACCTGTCTAACGTCAGGCGGGATAACGAGCAAGGTCAGCCCAAAACTGATTTCCATGAAGTGGAGGTCAGATACGTCTTTACCCTCCAACATTTTTACCAATTTTTACGTCAGCTGTCCCTCTCATGGTACTTTCTAGCTCTCCTCTAGGCTCAATAATTTATTGCAATGGCTACACGGAACTCACAGAATATACTTACAGGTAAGTGATTTATTAAGGAAGTAATGATGGTTAAGTGCTTGGCTACTAAATGAAGGTCATTGGTTCTAACCCACCAGCTGCTCTGTGGGAGAAAGCTGCGGCAGTCTGCTTCTGCAGACTACAGCCCTGGAAACCCTGGGGGGTGGTTCTACTCTACCTGTAAGGTTGCTTTGAGTCTGAATTGACTGGACGGCAATGGGTTCAACAGAGTACAATTTGGGATTAGGATCAACAGGTTACAATTTAGGATCAGGAAGCATCTAGTGAAGGTCTGGAAGGCTTTCCCCAAGAGGAGGGCACATCCCTCCTTCAGCATAGGACAGCTTTCTCAGCTCCTCTCAGCTGTGCAAACAGGCAGGTAATTCTGTTATGCAAGCCCCCTCTTAGTTCCAGGCCTTCTTTTGGCCTCTTGAGGGCAGACTCCTCTCAGACCCTTCAGGCTCCTCTTGGCTCTGCCGTCTATCACCACCTACTCTGCTGAGGGCACCTTATGAGCCTGCTGCCACCAGCTCTGCTGCTGGGCCTCTTCTGGGCCTGCTGCTGTCTTTAGTGTTACAGATCTTGACTGTGTTATAGCTCTTCTAGGAGAAATATGTAGCAGTCTGCTTCTGCAAAGATGTATGCCCTTGGAAACCTTATGGGGTAGCTCTACTCTGTCCTACTGTATCTCTATGAGTCAGAATGGAGTCCACGGCAGTGGGTTTGATGTTTGGGTTTTATAGTCATTTCATTTGCATAGTATACAGACCAATCCCTGCAAAGTGCATACCAATCAGAGGACAGACTGCAGCCAGGGACAGACAAAAAGTATCAAACTACGGGTTGTTTAAAACTTACCCAGGAATATCAATCAACCTGGACAAAAGTAACAAACCCTCTGGGGTAGAACTATGCGGCAAAAGTAACTCCTCAGGGCTTGGGGAAAAATCTCTCAAGTTGTTTTTCTAAAGAACCAAGACAAAAGGCCACACAAAGGAACTCATTTCACCACACGGTGCCACTGGAGAGAAAGGATAAGAGCTTCTCAAGGAAGTAAATATCTGGGTTAAAAAGCATGCTAACTTAGAGATGATGGTAGAACTTGGTTCCTAAATAAATCTGGAGGTATGGGGCTTGAGTTTAGGGAAGAGGACAGCATGGAGAAGTTATACTGATAAAGATTCAGTGGTCAATGGCACATAAGTAGGCTCTTTGGTTGGCACAAATGGTTAAGCACTCAAGAGGCATCTTGAAGAAGGGCCTGGTGATCTACTTGTAACAGATCTCAGTCATTGAAAACCCTATGGAGCATAGTTCTACTCTGACACATACAGAGTTGCCATGTTTTTTTCTTTTGGAAAGAAATTATGGTTGAAGCCAAGAAAAAGAAGAGTTCTGAAAGAAAGAATAGGAAAGGAAGAACATAGAACTGTGAGCCAAGAAGCCCCCATAGTTAAGGCATCAGATAACCAAGATGATATAAGTGAGACTTAGACTGAGTGCTATAGAGAATTAAGGGACTAGAGTGACTGAAGATGTCCTTATCAAGACTAGGAGAAGCTTAAGATGAAGCCCTGGCGGAGAAGAACTCCACTAGTTATCTGGGACTGGAAAACTGATCACATGGATAAAGGAGAGGAGGAGTTCTGAGGTGATGGACTGTGGACATGGACAGTATAATGAAGTGTTTAGGAGAAGGGCTCTGAGAGCTGCTGTACCTGAATCCTGGCTCCATCATCAAGTGGGCAACTTAAAGTGTAGAAGTTGACCTCTTTAAGTCTCCATTGGCTACTAACACCTTTCTCATAGGAAAGATTAGCAAGATGAGGTGAAATTGCTTAGTGTATATCTGCCACAAAAAAAACTCAGTTAAATATCAGTGCATATTAAGCTATTCTTTCAAGAATTTAGTTGTGGGAGAAAGGAAAATATGATCCTAGATAAACCATGCAGGCAATGAAACTAAGTGCTGTTTTTGTTGCTTTCTACATAAGAGTTATTTGTGCATATTTAAACAGAAAATACTAACTCTAGGGAAATGGGGACATTGAAGAATTTTGAGAGGAAATATATTTTCATTAAAGATCAAATCTGGTGCAAATGAAAAATTTTAAGAGACGTGTCCATAATGTAATAGACTACATACTTTAGTGATTTACTATCATTTATAACTCCAAATTGACATTATCCTTCAAAGAAGACACTCGGGTAAGTTAGACTTATTCTAATAGCGTTGCCATTACTCCAAATACTTTTGAGAGTTTCTTTAAAACCACATTATTAAACTACACAGACAAATATTTTACTACTTAAAATACCTCATTTTTATCAAAATAATTATTTACCAGGCTGATCATTCAACTGACGTGACATGAAGCAACTTGTGACCATTTCCAAAACCAAATCAACCTTCAAATTATAAACATTAGCACCATGATGGACATTTAAAAATAGTGTGTCATGTGAAGTTCAGCTTCCACAACCCTGAGACCAGAACCAGATGGTGCCAGGCTACCACTGCCAACTGCTCTGAAAGGTGCCACAATAGGAGGTCCTGACAGAGTGGGACAAAAATGTGGAACAAAACTCAAAATAACACTACTAAAATAAGAGACCAGGCTTAGAGAGATTGATAGAGATTGGTGGAACCCCTAAAGCAACCCATCCTTGGGTTTCCGAGGTGGTATCTCTACGGAAGTAGATTGCCCAGTCTTCCTTCTGAGGAGTGGCTAGTGAGTTTTAACCTCCAGCCTTCTGATTAGCAGTCAAATGCCTTAGGCACCATGCGACCAGAGCTCCTAAGACTATGGCCCTTAGCTAAACCTTAAAGCCACCACCAAGGCTCACTTTCAGCCAAATAATAGATAGGCATGTTGTTGTTGTTGTTGTGTGCCATCGAGTCAGCCCTGACTCATAGCGACCCCTCCTTGGGTTTCCGAGGCAGTATCACTACGGAAGTAGGATTGCCCAACCTTCCTTCCGAGGAGTGGCTGGTGGGTTTGAACCGCCAGCCTTCTGGTTAGCAGGCAAGTGTCTTAGCCACTATGCTACCAGAGTAAAGTGAATAATTATACCAGGGAGGTATGCGCTCCCTAGAACAACCAATCTTACAAGATCAATGGACAGCATTTGTTCAGGGATGAAGCTCAGAAGGCAGGAAGGGCTAGGAAAGAAGGACAAATGGAAATGGTGAACACAAGGAGGAAGTGGGAAGAGTGCTGTTACATCGTGGAGACTTCAATCAATGTCACAAAAATGTATATGAATTCTTAAATAGAAAACCAATCTGTTCTATACACTTTCATCCAAATCACAATAAAAAGTTAAAAAAAAAAGGGTCAGATATTTATCATTTCAAATAGCCAAATGTGAAAGGAAACATTCTGATTTCAAATGGAAAATCAATCTTATGGGCATAAATGTCCAGTGACTTCAAACAAGGCAAACCTTCCAGTATACTTTTTTAAAAAGAAAGTATATAAATACGTACATTAATATTTTCCCACACATTTATGCAAGTAATACTAATTAACTCTCCTTATTGAAGCAATGATGAAAATTTCAGAGGTATATTTGAGTTCTACTCAGCAATTTCAAAAGAAGTGACTAATATAAAAACCTGGATTTTTTTTCCTCGTGTTTTCCAAACCAAAACAACCCACTCCCCTGAAGTCACTTCTGAATCATACCAATCCTATAAGACAGTGCAAAACTGCCCCATAGGGTTTCCAAGGCTGTAAATCTTTAAGAAAGCAGACTGCCTCATCTTGCTCCCTGGGAGTGGCTGATGGGTTCGAATAGCCAACCTTTTGGTTAGCAGCTGAGCACTTAACCACTGAACCGTCAGGGCGCCCTAATGTCTTAGACCTCAACATAAATGAGAAGGAAATGAGTTTGCTTTTTAAAGGCTTATCAGCAATAGAAAGGAATAAACAATGATTTGAAAATGCTTAATAATCAGGTCCTTACTTTCAGAATGGAAGGAGGAAGAGCAAAGTGCAAAAGGGCTTTCTTTATCTGTCCCCACTTTAAGTAATTTCCCAGAGAGTCCAGCAGAAATCACTAACAAAAAGTCACTTTGTTAAATAAGATCTTTTTAAATGGGCCGCTCAGTACACAAGGACCAAGAATTCTTCGGTACTTAATCTTCATCCTGGAGTAAATGAAATTCTTTGCTCATCCTTGTACTGCACTTTGTGCATCCTATTTTACCATAAAATTCTAAACAGTATTTTCTTTGACACTGGAAATCTAGGACAAATATGAAAAGACTGAAACGTAAGAAGAGACTCTTAGTAACCAGACTCCGAGAAGCAAGTGACACTCCCTGGCTGCAGGGGGAAGTTAGAGTTTTGTTGTGCAACTTGTTGGTTACACAGAACCTTTGACCCAATTCTGAGAGATAACATCTATTTAGCCATTGTCTAACATTGTGTCTTGTTCAGAGTAAATGCTCAATATGTTAACTTGATTTTAAAATACTTACCTTCCATTGCTTTGGTATCATGAAAAATGGTGAAAACTGAAAGAGTACAGTGACTGTTCACACTAGTTGATATAACCATTTTTCACACCTGGGGTTGGGTTACATGACCTTGGCTAAAAGAAAGGCTCTAAGTCAAGCTACCTTATTCTTATAATTGTTTCAGAATTTATAGACTATATATTATCTTTGAATAACAGTGAAACACTGTCTGATATTTTACTGGGAAACTTAATGAATACCACTGAAACACTGTCCGATATACTGCCAGAATATAAGCTCTTCAGTCTGGAAGGCACTCAAAATACGAATGGGGAGAGGTACCTCTAGAGTAGAGCCAACCTTAATGATATGGATAGAGCAAAGCTTTTGGGACCTCCGTTTGCTGATATGGCATGACTCAAACTGAGAAGAAACAGCTGCAAGTATCCATTAATAATTGGAACATGGAATATATTAAGTATGAATCTAGGAAAATAGGAAGTTGTCAAAAATGAAATGGAACACATAAATATCAATATCCTAGGCATTAGTGAGCTGAAATGGACCGGTTTTGGCCATTTTGAATCAGACGATCATATGATTTACAATGCTGGGAATGACAAATTGGAGAGGAATGGTGTGGCATTCATCATCACAAAGAATGTTTCAAGATCTATCCTGAAGTACAATGCTGTCAGCAATAGGATAATATCCATATGCCTACAAGGAAGACCAGTTAATACTAC
>NW_006921599.1:4252421-4281451 GCF_000298275.1 Orycteropus afer afer
ACACAAACGGCAGCTATACACATGAACTTCGCCAGATGGAACACATAGGAATCAGATTGACTACATCTGTGGCAAGAGGTGATGGAGAAGCTCAATATCTTCAGCCAAAACCAGGCCAGGAGCTGATTGTGGAACAGACCATCATCAACTGCTCATATGCAAGCTCAACTTGAAGTTAAAGACAATTAAAACAAGTCCATGAAAGCCAAAATATGATCTTGAATATATCCCTCCTAAATTTAGAGACCATCTAAAGAATAGATTTGATGCACTGAACACCAATGACTGAAAAGCAGAATAATTGTGAGATGACATCAAGAACATCATCCACAAAGAAAGCAAGCGGTCACTAAAAAGACAAGAAAAGAAGACCAAAATGGATGACAGAAGAGACTCTGAAACTTGCCCATGAGAGGAGAGTAGCTAAAGCAAATGGAAGGAATGACAAGATAAAAGAGCTGAACAGATTTCAAAGAGCAGCTCGAGAAGACAAAGTCAATTACTATAATGAAACGTGCAAAGATTTGGAGTTAGAAAACCAAAAGGGAAGAACACGCTCGGCATTTCTCAAGCTTAAAGAACTCAGGAAAAAAAATTAACCCTTGCGTTGCAATACTGAAAGATTCTAGGGGCAAAATATTGAGTGATGCAGGAAACATCAAAAGAAGATGGAAAGAATACACAGAGTCACTGTACCAAAAAGAACTGATCGATCTTTTTCAATTTCAGGAAGTGGCATATGATCTAGAACCAATGGTATTGAAGGAGGAAGTCAAAGCTGCAATGAAGGAATTGGTGAAGAACAAGGCTCTGGGAATTGATGGAATACCCACTGAGATATTTCAACAAACAGATGCCCCACTGGAGACATTTACTTGGTTATGCCAAGAGATTTGGAAGACAGATACCTGAGCTAACTGACTGGAAGAGATCCGTATTTGTATCCATTCCAAAGAAAGGTGATCCCACAGAATGTAGAAATTATTGAACAATATCATTAATATCACATGCAAGTAAGATCTTACTGAAGATAATTAAAAAATGGCTGCAGCAGTATATTGACAGAGAACTTCCAGAGGTGCAAGCTGGATTCAGAAGAGAACATGGAACAAGGGATATCATAGCTGTTGTCAGCTGGATCTTGGCTCAAGGCTAAGAATACCAGAAAGATGGTTACTTGTGTTTTATTGACTATGCAAAGGCAGTTGATTGTGTGGATGATGACAAATTGTGGGTAACACTGAGAAGAAAGGGCATTCCATAACACTTGATTGTACTCAAGAGGAAGCTGTACATTGACCAGGAGGCTGTCGTTCGAACAGAACAAGGGGACACTGCATGCTTTAAAATCAAGAAGGGAGTGCTTCAGGGTTGTATCCTTTTCCTATACTTGCTCAACCTATATGCTGAGCAAATAATCCGAGAAGCTGGACTATATGAAGAAAAACGTGGTATCAGGATTGGAGGAAGAATTAACAACCTGCGATACACTGATGACACAACTTTGCTTGCTGAAAGTGCAGATGACTTGAGGCACTTACTGATGAAGATTGAAGAATATGGTCTGCAGTATGGATTATATCTCAATATAAAGAAAACAAAAATGCTCACAACTGGACCAATAAGCAGCATCACAATAAATGGAGAAAGATTGAGGTTGTCAAAGAATACACATTGCTCGGTTCTACAATCGATGCCAACGGAAGCAGCAGTCAGGACATTAGAAGACATATAGCACTGGGAAAGTTGGCTGCAAAGGAACTCTTTCCAGTGCTGAAGAGCAAGGATGTCTCCTTGAGGACTAAGGTGCACCTGACACAATTCATGATATTTTCAATTGCTTCATATGCATGTGAGAGCTGGACAATGAAAAAGGAAGAATGAAAAGAGTCGATGCTTTTGAGTTGTGGTGCTGATGAAGAATGCTGAAGGTACCATGGACTGCTAAAAAAACTAACAGATCTGTCCTGGAGGAAGTGCAGCCAAAATGCTCCTTGGAAGCGAGGCTGCCAGACTTCGTCTCATCTACTTTGGTCATGTTGTCAGAAGGGACCATTCCCTGGAGAAGGATGTCACGGTGGAGGGTCGATGAAAGAGGGGAAGGCCTTCAACGAGATGGATTGACACAGTGGCTGTGACGATGGGCTCAAGTATAGCAAGGGTCATGAAACTGGTGCGGGATCAGGTGGTGTTTCATTCTGCTGTGTATGAGGTCGCTATGAGTCGGAAACGACTCGACAGCACCTAACAATAACTGTTTTATCATGATGTCCATTTCCAGCAATTGGTCTTTCTTTATGATGTACCCAACATAAGCAAGATAAAGTCTCACCATCTTCATTTTTAAGGAATATTTTCACTGTACTTCCTCCAAGATTGACTTTTTTTTTTTTTTTTTTTTTTGAGTTCATGGCATCTTCAATATTCTTCACCA
Organism: Orycteropus afer afer; assembly: GCF_000298275.1. NCBI lineage: Eukaryota > Metazoa > Chordata > Mammalia > Tubulidentata > Orycteropodidae > Orycteropus > Orycteropus afer. Next base: position 4,254,856 of record NW_006921599.1, read on the forward strand.
AAACAATTAGAATGTGTCAATTATTCTTCAGTCTTTCTTTTCATTGTCCAGCTTTCATGTGCATATGAGGTGACTGAAAATACCATGGGAGATATATTTATGTATATACAATCTATATATATTATGTAAAATGTATACTCAGTCACAGGTTGTTACCCATTTCCTAATTGTACCTAATGTAGTATGATTCACCCTTAAACAAATGTGAAGGCCTTCAAGGTGATGAACCATGTTTTCTATTTTTTACACATAATGATTAGTATACTTAAAGAAAAAGGATGAAAATTATAAACCTGGGTTTAATCTCATATTTTACAATGGGCCAGATATTTTCCCAATATTCCCAGTCATCCCAAATGCTCACTGTTTGAGCTTGAAAAGGATGTATTATCTAAGATGGTGTAAACATGGCCATTGGAGAAATTCATGTTCAGACTTTTTTTTTTTCCTAATGCAACCAAATATATCTAGTTGAGTTTAACTTATGACAGTTTGGTTTGTGTACTTAATTGGACAGAATTTTAAGACAGAGAACAATAGAGTGAAGTGAATTTTGCATGTGACACCCTAAAAGGACATTCCTAATGAGTTAAACTTCTGTGGTTTTGGAACAAAATCTAATCCAGGAAATTAGTAATTGCATCCAGCTTCATGCCACAGAAACTTCAATAACTGGCTTACACCAGATTGTGGTTTATTTTCACTCACATAACAAGAAGTTCAGAACTAAACAACTCCAGGCTGGGTCTATGGCTCAGAAATTTCAAGGCCAAGTTCTCTGCAGTTTTCTTGGACGTTCCCTCAGATATGTAACAGGATTACAGCTACACCTTTACCTCACATGTTCACATCTCCTGAAAGGAAGAAACAAATTTCCCAGAAGTCTCACTCAGCCATTCCCCTTTACCTCTCATTGACCAAAACTGTGTCACATGGTCAGTGCATCAAAATCATGGTTCCTAGGAATCTGTGGATGGCAAACAGTTAAGCATTTGACTACTAACTGAGAGTCTGGTGTTTAAATTCACCCAGAGGTGGCTTGGAAGAAAAGCCTGGTGATGTCCTTCCAAAAGAAAACAGCCATGGAAAACCCTATGGAACGCAGTTTTACTCTGCAACACATGAGGCTGCCATGAGTTTAACTCAATTTGATAGCAACTGGTCAGTTTGCTGTGAAACCTTCAATAAATGTGGTCCTGCTGCTTAACACCACTTATTATATAATGTCAAGTCCCTTAATGCCACCATTAGGTACCTGTACTTTCTCATCTCCCATCTTAATGTTATGGAATTAACAGTGGATTAAAAAATGGTAGTATGGTGGTTAGACAAAATGGACTAGCAATTTGGAAAGCTCTGCCTTGTCTCTGGTGCTGTCAAATCATTTAACTCCATGGGAATCAGTTTCCCTATCTGTAAAATAAAATGAATTAGAAAAATGTTAAAGTCTCTTTTAAGTCTGATACTCTAAATACTTAAAATAACAGACCTAATTAAGCCTAAATTCTAGGATAAATAAACTTTACATTATACAAATTTTGGTTCAATTCCTATTAATGATGCAAAAAACAAAATTCCCTTTCTTGTGTTATGATCTCAAAAGGACAGATCTCTCTCTATATATTATGTATACAAATATTTATATTTACATATGTATAATTACACATATACACCAATCACTTGTCAGTTTGTTGTACTGTGGTGGCTTACCTGTTTCTACAATGCTGGAAACTCTGCCATCAGTATTCCAAATACCAGCAGGGTCACCCGTTGTGGACAGGTTTCAGTGGACCTTGAGACAAAGACAGACTAGAAGAAAGGTCTGGTGATCTATTTCCAAAAAGAAACCAATTCAGATGCTGTGGATCACAACATAATATTGTTTGACAGATTAGACACCTAGGTTGGAAGGCACTCAAAATATAGTGGCCAAAATAATGGACTTGAGTATACCAAGATCTTGAAGATGGTACAGGATCAGGCAATGTTTTCATTCTGTTGTATGTAGGGTTGCCATGAGTTGGAGTTGACTCTACAGTAAATAAAAATTATGTGTATATGTAATAATCTTTTATTTTATTTTTTAAAAAAGTAGTTACCAAGAACACAGAATTTTACAAGAGATTCAACCCTTCTGTGCTTTGCCAAATATACTGATGAACTGGCTACAGCATGAATTCCTTTTACTTCCTTTTGCAAGTTTTCTTTTCAGACACAACAGGAATTGAAAAAGGATGGGGACAAGAATGGCTAGTGCATGTTTATGTTATAGCCAAAACCTAATTTTTACATTTAAGTTAAAATGGTCAATGAAAAAACCTTTGTTCGTGACTGCATTTTCCTGTGTGTCTAATAAAAGGTTTCAAACCTTAAGGAATTTAATTTGCTGTCCTTGAATTTTTGACAGCTCCTCTGGCTAACACTGGATAGGAAGGAGAACAAACTGTGAAAGAGAGATCTAGTAAAGGTCCTAGAAAAAAAATAATTGCATCTGTAGGTGATTACACTTGGTCACTGGAAGCTCATTTTTTTTTTTTTTCAAGTTTTTATTGTGATTTGGGTGAAAGTTTGCAGAGCAAATTCATATTCCATACAGCAGTTCATACACATTTTGTCTCATGACATTGACTGCATTTTTCCACAATGTAACTGCTCTCTTCCACTTCCTTCCCATAGTGATCTCTTCCCTGTGTCCGTCCCTCCCACACACTCCTGCCCCAGTGGTCTCCCTGTGCGTACACTACCTTTCTGTTCTCCCATGATTGATCTCTCCAAGGAGTCTATCTACCTTACCTGAATTTTCAGCCCATATGCCTGTCTTTTATTTGGCTGGAAGCCACAGAAATAAGTTCAACTCCAGACCTGAAGGGCAAGTAGCCAGCTGCCATAGTCACAGAGGTTTCACCAGGCTCTATCAGACCAGCAAACCTGGTAATTTCTTTTTCCTATTTTTTTTTTTTATGATTTTGAATTTTGTTCCACATTTTTCTCCCACTCTATCCAGGATCTCCAACACAGATCCCCATCCAAGTGGTTGATAGTGTTAGCTGGGCACCATCTAGTTCTTCTGGTTTCATAGTCACATAGGCTGAAGATCACATGGTCTACCAGTCCCCTGGACTGTTCCCATGCAGCTTTGGTTTTCTTCATTCTTCTTTCTCTGGAGGAGGAGAGACCCATCCCTGCATCTAGATGGCTGCTTAGAAGCTTTTAAGATCCCAGTCGCTACTCACCAAAGTGCGATGTGGACCAATGTTTTTGTGTAGTATGTCATGCCAATGGAGCTTGATATCCCCTGCTACCATGGTCCCATGCAAGCTCAATTTTTGCTGCAGGGAAGAAGGGATGAGTGATAAAGCCTACCTATGTCGTCCGTTTTGGTGGCTTTAAAATATACTGTGCAAGCAGCGACCTATTCAGGTCACCTGACTCATTCTGAGAAAAAAAATAACATAAAACCTTCAAGTTAAGAAATCTAACGGTCTGACCTGTCACAACCCATTCCATCGAGTTTAGCATGCCCACGGTAGCTTGGGCCTCCAGCGCCGTCTCCAACAGCGACCCGCGCGGTGCACAGTACCACGCAAGTACGTGCCCCGTGCAAAGCTGCCTGGTCTCCAGGGGTGCGCGCCCCAGGTCTGGGGAGGGGAAGGCGTGGAGGTGGTGCTCCAGAAGCATCCAATCAGCAGCGAGGCACGGCGATGGCGCTAGTGACGTGCCTCGCGCGTCCCTCCGCCCCACTGCGGGAAGATGCTTGGTGCTCTCCGCCAAGCAAGCTCGAGCGCGAGGCGTCGGGGAGGAGAAAGGTTGTGGGGCCCGCCGGCAGTCAGAGAGCGGCTGGGCGGAGAGTGAGCATGCGCAACGGGCTCTGGGAGCTAGGGGTGCCGGGGGTGGGGCCCCGCGCGCGCGCGCACGACCGGCCTCCTGGAGGCCGCGGGTGGAGGGGGCGGTTCCTCAAGTGTCGTCGGCCAGAGGGCGGGCAGGCGGGCGGCAGGTGCCGCCGCGGCGGCTGCGGCAGCCTCTTTTTGGTCCTAGCTATCCTTGTTCTCTACTGGCGATGAGCTGGACCCCGTCGGGGGCTGCACCTGCCGGTCGCCCGTCAATTCGAACCTCCAGGCCTGACCTCGGCCTACTCATCTGCCCGGCCCCCGCGGCGAAGCGCGGCCCCTGAGAGGGAGCAGCGGCGGCGGCGGCCTCCTCCGCCCAGAGTCCTCGCTCCGGGGCCGCGAGAGGAGAGCGCCGACCCCTCCCCTTCCCCGCCCGCTGTCCTCAATGTCTCCCCGGCGGGGAGGGGGCTGCCTTGGAGACGCGCTGAGCTGTCCCCCCCGGAGGCCCATCGGCAGCAGCAGCAGCAGCGCCCGACCCGGAGTCCCGCAGCCTTCCCCGGCGGCGGCGGACTGGAGAAGCCGCGCACCCGCCGCCGCCCCCCTTGCCTCGCCGCCGCCGCCCGGCACCCAAGGAGAGGGTTGCGGGCGCCCCCCGGGGAAGATGAAGGCGGAGGGGGGCGACCACTCCATGATCAACCTGTCGGTGCAGCAGGTCCTGAGCCTCTGGGCCCACGGGACGGTGCTGAGGAACCTCACGGGTAATTGATGCGCCGGCTGGGGACAGGGATGCGGTGCCGCCCCTCGCCTCATTGCTCCTTGAGGAAGAGAGAATGGGCTTCTGGTCTCCCCTTCCTCCCCCCATGCATGCCCCGCTTGGGAGCACCAGGTCCCACGTATCGACGAGAAAGATGTTAATCCTCTGCACAGATTTCGGGGGTGCTGGCTCCTGTCACCCCTTCCCCGAGTTCTGAGTCTCCTGAATTGGTGGGAGAGAGTCCATGACCCCGGCCACTTGCCTTGCACGGGAGAGCGCACGGCAGCCCTGCCGGTGTAGTACGCTCGAAGTAGCGTGTAAGTGCTCAGACGGTTAGCTCTTATTTCATTACCACCACCGCCCCCCCCGCACTATCACCGCCCCCTGCATCACCACCACCCAGTGCACACGATGCCGCTTGCTGCTTAGGTGTTTTTCTGGTTTAGCACTTTTTCTTTTTGGCAATTCTCAAACTGAATGCAAGACTTAAATTTCCTGTTCACAATGAGAGATTTGATTCCAGCGTTATTATCTATTTATTTATTTTTTTTTTTTTTGCGATTTAGATGATACATTAGTGGGTGAAGAGCTGGGCCAAGGTCTACTGTATTCTAAGCATTTTAGCTTTAGTTTATTCACGTCCACCCTGATTTCCTTTTGTCTGCCTCCCTCTGCCCTCAAGCTGCTGCTTCTGTGACATTTGATAATTTTGTGTATTTCCCTTCATTCCCTAAGGCTTTGGGGAATTGGACTTCATTATATCATAGTAACTTAATTAACATCAGTTTCTCGTTGTGAAAGTGAGCAGTGATACACATTTATATCAAATCCATAGATTTACTTTGTGAAGAAACTTCTGGTTTTGTTAATGTAGGAAAGCTTACATTATACTCTTCGAGTTCTGAATTGAAAGATACTCTAAGAAGAGTAGTGTTTATGAGAGAGATTCATTGTAGTTTGGTAACTCCTCAGTGTTTGCTGCTCAGGATTTAATTCTTAAAAGTCTACACTAAGCTAACCCATTGCCATCCTGTCGATTCTACCTCATAGTGACTCTATAGGAGAGAGTAGAACTGCCCTATAGGATTTCCTAGGTTGTATTGTTTATGGAAGCAGATTGTCACATCTTTATACTGTGAGAATGTTAATTTTGATAGAACATTAATATTTAAAACTGCATTATGTTCAAGTGAAATTAAGAGTGTTTAACAGATACAAAGACATTGTCTTGACAGCATAGATAGATGGATAGATACAGATAAATTGTTGTTAGGTGTTACAGAGTAGGTCCTGACTCAGTCACCCAATGCACAAAAACACTACCTGGTCTTGAACCATCCACACAGTCATTGTTAGGTTTGAGCTCATTTTTCCATCCACTGCATCAGTCCATCTTGTTGAGGGTCTTTCTCTTTTTCACTCTCTACCAAGCATAATTTCTTTGCCATCCATCTTTGTTTCTAAGGAGCATTCTGGCTGTACTTCTTCCAAGATAGATTTGTTTGTTTTTCTGGCAGCACATAGTATATTCAATATTCTTCACCAACACTACATCCAAATGCATCAGTTTTTCTTTGGTCTTCCTTAATCGTTCCAGCATTCACCTGCATACGAGGCGATTAAAAATTCCATGACTTGGCTCAAGCAGTCCTCAAAGTGCTATCTTTGCTTTTGAACACTTTAAAGAGGTCTTTTGCAGCAGATTTGCCCAGTGCAGTATATAATTTGATTTTTTGCCTCCTGCATCTGTGGTCATTGATTGTGAATCCAAGTAAAATGAAATCTTTGGCAACTTCAGTATTTTCTCCATTTATCATGCTGTTGCATATTGGTCCACTTGTGAGGATTTTTGTTTTCTTCATGTTGAGATATAATCTATACTGAAAGCTGTAGTCTTTGATCTTCATCAGTAAGTGCTCCAAGTCATCTTCAATTTCAGCAAGCAAAGTTGAGTCTTCCTCCAATCTTGATGCCACATCCTTCTTAATATAGTCTAGCTTCTTGGATTATTTGCTCAGCATAGTTTGAATAAGTATGGTGAAAGAATACAACCCTGATATACACCTTTCTTGATTTTTAAACCGTGAGATATCTTCTAGTTCTATTTGAACAACTGCCTTTTGTTCTATATACAGTTTCCATGTGAGCACAATGAAGTGTCTGGAGTTCTCATTGTTTACAGTGTTTTACATAATTTGTTATGATCCACACAGTTGAATGCTTTTTCATAGTCAGTAAAACACAAGTGAACATCTTTCTGTTACCCTCTGCTTTCAGCAAAGATTCAGACACACACACATACACACACACATACTCACTCTCTCACACTTTTCAATCTGGCATGCTATGGAATTCAGTTTTTAAGGGTAGGTATGGAGATGTTCATAGAGAAAAAATTTATGGAATTATGTACAATGATGTTTTTAAGGAAACTGGTTTCCTTGAATGTAGAAACCAAAATGTATATAGATTCTGGATTAATTCTTGGTATCTTCATTCTTAAGGTGTGGTTGTTTACCTTGGAGCAAACTGAATTTAAATAATGGCTGTAGGGAAGAAACATGCTTTTATAAATTATGAAAAAACTAAATTGACAAAGATCATTTCATGATTAAATTGAGTTTAGAGATAAACTGGTATATCTTACTTATGATTTTGCTGTTTACTGTTTTTAAATGTTATCACTTCCGTTTATTGGAGTAAAATGAAAAGTAAGAATTTAATAAGAGTATATGATTATAACTGGCTTAGCTCATTAAAGAGTATTTAGAGAAAATTAGTTTTGGGAACTATAGAGTAAACGTAAATGTAGGTTACTTTTCGACCAGATTTACCTGTGTTTTAAAATAAATATTTTAGAGTCTGTTCATTAGAGTAAGGTGCTGTGGTGACACTGTGGTTAAGACATTGGACTGCTAACCAAATAGTAGGCAGTTCGAACCCACCAGCCACTCCACAGAAGGAAGATGAGGCCATCTACTTCTGTACAGATTTACAGCCTTGGAAATCCGATAGGGGTCACTATGAGTCAGAATCGACTTGATGGCAGTTAGTTTGGCTTTTTTGGATAGTGGCTTCCAGTTCCACATGTAAACCAATAGGTTGATAATAGTAGTTTCAACCCATGTTAGCCCTAATTATCTGCCAGTATAACCTTAGTAGCGGCCAGTTTGCTCACTGGACTTTGTCATTTCACAAAGGATATGCTGAATATCCAAAAATTAGTGATAGTAGAACTAAGGAATGTTAGAAACTACTAGGAAAATGTGTTTTAGGCACATAGAGTTCTATTTGTTAGGGCAAAAATACAGAAAGAAACAGATTAGAAAAATGCTTCTCTAGCAGGTGCATGTACTACATATTAGGAACTACATCATTTCTAAAAAGCATAGGTTTGTAAGTGGTAACATTTGCATCTGGTTCACTGTGGCCTCTATACCAGTGACCTTAGTGATTGCACATGTAGTGTGATCATTAGTCAAGACACACTACTTACACTGACATTCTTAGATCTGGGTTTATTTAAAATAAACAAAACTACAAACTTCTAAAGCAAGGCAGCTACCATTTATTGAGTGCTTACATATTATAACTCTTCAAAGTAGTTTTAAAGGCCGAGAAGCTCAGAGATTTGCCCCAAATCATATAGCTAGTAAATGGCTGAGCTAGGTTTCTAACCCAAGTCTCTGCCCACAGAATTCCTGCTCTTTGCTCCTTAAGAGGCTACTTTGGCTACTTCCTCTTTCAGCTCTTTAATAAATCAGTTGTGGTAGAGTCAATTCTGACTCATGGTGATCCCATGTATATCAGGGTAAACCAAAAAAAACCAAACTCACTGTTGTGGAGTTGGTCCCAACTCATAGCGACCCCTCCTTGGGTTTCCAAGGCGGTATCTCTACCAAAGTAGATTGCCCAATCTTCCTTCTGAGGAGTGGCTGGTGGGCTTCAACCACCAGCCTTCTGGTTAGCAGTAAGAAGCTAGCCTTTGGCAGTACGCCACCAGAGCTCCAAGGTAAACAACCACACCTTAAGGGTTTCCAATGGCTGATTTTTTGGCAGGCCTTTCTTCTGAGGTGCTTCTAGGTGCTCTTAAGCCTGTGACCTTTGGGTTAGCAGCTGAGGGTGCTAACCATTTGTACTATCAGAGACTTCTTGACTCCTTTAGGCCAAACTAACAACAGTTCCCAGTAGACAAGGTTAGATTTACGTATGAACCAATCTCAGTAATCCTCTTATATTAAAAATTTGAGGTACAAACAGGGTACTACTTTGCCACACACATCAAAATATTATTATTATTACTTTATCATTATGTTAAAGATGTTTTAGTGTATCTGGAAGTGTTTCTTTAATGCTTTTATGCATAGAAAAGTACACTATATACTACACACTAAGACATTTGGCTAACTGATGTTAGATACAAACTGTACCTAACTGTCTCGATTTACATACAAATTTGATTTAAAGACAGATTTAGGAATGAACTCTTTCATAGTCTGAGGACTGCCTGTAATTGCTTCATCCTCATTTGTACTTGTCATATATATTTTGTTATACTTTTATATCATAATTTTTATTGTCTCTTGTAGACTCTTAGTTTCTTGAAGATGATGCTATTGTCTTAATCTATCTTTGAGGTCTCAGACTTTAGCATTATAGTACTTGGCACATAGTAGGTCTTCAATATATGTTTACTGAGTTGAATTTTAAATTTAAAAATAATGCTTAACAGTTGCATAATTTAAAATACTTTGCATTGTTTTTCAGTTTTTTCTCTTGAAGTTAACTAAAAGCAAACCAAACTTACTCCATGGAATCAATTCTGACTAAGCAACCCCATAGGACAGAGTAGAACTGCCCCATAAGGTTTTTATGGCTATAAATCTTTATGGAAGCAGACTGCCTAATCTTTCTCGAAAGGAGTGGCTGGTGGGTTTGTACTCCTGACATTTTAATTTGGAGTCAAATGCCTTGAGCACTGTGCCACCAGAGCTCTTTTCTTGAAGTAAGTGTGCTTGTTGGATAGGTGAGAAGTAAGTACGCTCATGGTGTCAAATAAGGTGTCAAATAAGCATATCTTATAGATAATAGTTAACATACCTTTAAAACATACAAACACCCATGTGCACTCTTTTATGCTAGGTAACATGGTTTCATGTATTTTATTTCTTTAATTATATAGAAGTAAATATATTATTTTGCCATGCTTTTATTTTCTTCAACTACTTTGGCTCTCAATTTTGTGTTCTGACCCAAATTTGGTTGGTAAGGGTTTAGAGAAGAATTTTTACTTAGAAAAAGGCAGGCTTCATAACCCCTGGATTAATAATATAGCTGGGTAAAGGGAAAAAGGCAAAGGCTGGATTCAGATTCCTCCTTTCTTTGTGTCAGCAGCAAATGTGGAGCAGGTGCACCCCTCTTTTTATTGGTAAGAAGTATTGGGATACTAGGAATTTATGCTGGAAAGAAGTTAAAATCTTTTGTATTGTTGTGTATATATATATACATATTCATACATAGCCATAGCCATACAGAAACACACTTACATGCACATGTATTTCTATGTATGTCTCTGCTTCCGTATATTTAAGATACACATACACACACTATTATAGTTCCCTTTTAGACTTCACAATTGTAAGACATTTTAGTGTCATTCAGTGTCAGTTAAAAAAAGTGGAGAAAAAATGTTGCTATCTGTATATTTGAAATTGTTCACACCTCATACTGGTATAGCCAAGTACCTTTTTTAAGTTGTGCCCCCAAGCAGGCATGCCTGTATCATTGTCATCCTGTATTCTAGCTTACTAATTTCCTCTTCCTCTGTGCCCTATTATAGAGGGAGACTTTATGTAGATAAATGGCTGATTTTTTTTATGGAGATAAAGTAATTTCAAATACTTACTTCTCGGTACTGATGTTTTGTAAATGTAGCCCCAAAAATTTGTTCTACTTTTTGGTATTCGTGCTAGAAATGAAAATTTACTTTTTCTTAAATACATGTGAAAAATTCCTTACTCTTTTGTAGCAGAGCAAGTTAATAAAGGCTGATATAGGAATAGGAGCCATGGTGGTGCAGTATTACTATGGAAATAGATTGTCCAGTCTTCCTTCTGAGGAGTGGCTGGTGGGTTTGAACTGCCAGCCTTCTGGTTAGCAGTCAAATGCCTTAGGCACTATACCAGTACAGCTTATTTATCTTTGCTTTGTTTAGTGTTTAGGGAAGGGCTAGTAAGGTAAGATAGTTGATGAGCAAGAGTCATAGTTACTAAGGTTATTTTTTTTTTGTAGAAAGAAAGTCTAAATGGAGAGGAAGGAAGAGGTGGGAGTGGGAGGGAGGAATAGAACCAGGGAAGGAATTTGGAATTAAGAATGGTAAAATGTAAGCGGTGAGCCTAAAGAGTATAACACATTGAATTCATTGCGTTATAGCAGATGAATAATCCTAATTGTGGCTATATTTATTGAACATTCACTATTGATCACATACTGTACAAAACATTTTGTGTGCCTTTTCTCACTCCTTAAGATTAAAGTGACCATATAATTTATCATTTTATTTACTGTGTGCAGTTATATTACGTGTGATTGGCTAATTATGTATTTTTAACAAGCTAATATTTTAGTAATAAAAATTAATCAGTTCCAGAATAAATAGTAGGAGTAGCAGTACATTTGAAAGGATCTCATTTCCGCTTTAAATTCTATCTAGGGACCTTAGCTAAATTGACTAAGCCTTGAAAGAAAAGGTGGTTTTACACTATACTTCATGCAAGTAGGAAGAAACAAAACTTTTACCTGAGTTGAATTGTTTGTGTTATAATATAAATCTTGGAATATAATCTGTGACTATAGCATGTACCTATTTATTGTAGTAGAACTTGAAAAAAACAAATAGTTTTGAGGCATATATTCATTAAACCAATTAAAGTTAGTTTATTAACCTTTTCTATTGCCCTTCATTTGGTATGCTAACTAATGCATTTGAATCAAAATCAGTTTTCTGAACTTTTTTCCATAATCCTGTTATGGCTTGTAAATAATTTTTACATGAAAAAATTCTACCCAGGATTTCATACTCAGTAGGGAGAAGGATACGTTTCCTTTTTGGAAATTTCCCTTTTAGCAGTTAACATTTATCTAACTTTTTTGTGTCCTGGGCATTGTTCTAAGAACTTTACATGTACTTTTTTATTTTGTTTTGTTTTCACTCCCCAATTACCATCCCTAACCCTAACACATTCTCCTCCTCTTCCTTCCCAGTGACCCCCCCATCCCTGTGTCCTTCTTAGTTATATGCTCCTGTCTGTCCAGCTTTTCCTCCATGTGACTGTTGCTCCTCTGGTACCCCATGGCTGATTGCTCCAAGGGATGTATCTCCGGAGAGTAGGTGGATACATCTTCCGGGGTTGGATGTTCTGCATGTAAGTCTTACTGCTGTTGGGCTGAGAGCCAACCCTTGAGAGTGAATTTTTTCCCAGGCTCAAAGTATATCCCAAGGCCACAGCCTTGGGGGTCTCACCGGACTCCGTCCGACCAGTAATTCTGGTTGCTATTGTGTTTTTTAATTTTGTTCCACGTTTTTCCTTCCACTCTATCCAGGATCTCCAGTTTTGATCCCTTCTCGAGTGGTTGGCATCGGTAGCCAAGCACCATCTAGTTCTGGTCTTGAGGTTCATAATATTCTAGGGCTGATTGTTTCCACAAGTCTTTGGTGTTCTTCACTGTTCTTCACTAACAATGATAGGAGACCATTAGCTGCATCTTAGATGGCCGCTCAAAAGCTATTAAGACCCCAGTTGCAACTCACCAGAGTAGGTTGTGAAACAAGATTTTCATGTATTATGTTGTGCCAGTTGAGCCTCGTGTCCCCCAGTACTATGGTCATGTACTGTTTAATTTAATTTAATTTTCAAATAATTCATAAGGTAGAGACCCTTATTAACTCCATTTTTTAAAATGAGGAAACAGGCACAAAGAGGTCAGGTATCTGACCCATGATTACATAAACTGTAAGGAGTTGAACCAGGCCTTGAAAAATGGTCAGTATCAGTCTACTTCAGCAAACATTTGAGTAACTATACTTACTCCTCACTTATCAGCTATCTCTTGGGCATTTTGCATTTATAGCAATAGTAAAAAAAAAAACAAACTAAACCAAACTCACTGCTGTCGAGTCAATTCCGACTCATAGCGACCCCTCCTTGGGTTTCTGAGGCAGTATCTCTCTGCAAGTAGATTGCCCAACCTTCCTTCCAGAGAGTGGCTGGTGGGTTTGAACCATCAGCCTTCTCATTAGTGGTCAAATGCCTTAGGCACTAGTTAAAAGATCTACTTAAATAACCTTAAAGCTAGGTAAGGACCCATGTGTTTTGAATGAGAAAGTGCCTCCCTCCAAAGCCCCAAGTCCTTGAACCCTCCCATCCTACTCTTTTCCCCAATTTTGGATGTAAATAAAGTTAAAGGGGGGGTGGGTAGGATGCCAGACCCCAGGGGCCTTAGGCTATTAACCTGCATAAGTGCTCAGCCTCCCCAAATGCCAGCTGGGCCCATAGGCTAGTAGCAGAACTGCAGATTTGGGCCATAAGAAGGCAGCAGAAAGGTATTATATATAGGATATATGATGGTCACTTTGCTGCAGAATCTTTGATCCTCCGTTTTGTGTTTGAGGGCACTGGGGCCAAAGGGCAGCAGTTCCTGGTGGGCGGCCATTTCTGTGGAGAACACAAACTCCATGTGCATCAGGGTAGGATCAGTCCCCTCCTGGCTGCAAATCCAGACCCAGTCAGCTCTGCCTGTGATTTGAAATGGCACAAGCCAATCTGCCTAGCTGAAGTACAGAAGTTAAAGCTTAGAGACAAGCTAGCTGCAAACTGTGGCTGCAAGGGAGGGAACATCCCAATAGGACTGCCTAGGAAATGACTCCAGGAGCTTGAGGGGCATTTGATTGCTGATGTTTTTCTATATAACAACCTGGTTTTTGGAAACTAACCATGTTGGTAAGTGAGGAGTTGGTGTACAATGTAAACAGTACTGTTGGAGGTAACAGAAGTATATAACACATGGTGACTATTTTTAAGAAACTTATATTCTAGTGATTATTACAAATTTTTGAATTAGTTGCCTATTACTGAGTAACAAATTACCTCAAAACTGAGTATTTTAAAACAAATTTATTTTCTCAAACAGTTTCTGGTGGTCAGGAACCTGGAGGTGCTTTTGCTGTTGGTTCTAGCTCAGGGTCTCAAGACTTTATAGTCAAGCTGCCTGCTGGGACTATAGGCTCTGTAGACTTGTCTGGGGCTATAGGATCGGCTTCTAAGCTCTCTCATGGGCTGTTGGCAGGAAGCTTCAGTTCCTGTCCATGTGAGGCTCTCCATAGGCCTGCTTACTATATGGTCTCCCCCCAGAACAAGTGATCAGAGAGAAAAACTAAATCAGAAGCCACAGTGTCTTTTGTAACTGAGTCTTAGAAGTAATATACCATTCCTTCCGCCATATCCTATTGGTGACATAGACAAAGCTGTCAATACTGGTGGCAGGAATCACTAGGAGACATGTAGAGGCTGACTCCCACAAACTTAGAGGTAAATACAGGGAAAAAAGGATGTGGCTCTTAAAGGAGAAGCTAAGGGCAACATAGTGGGTGACCAAAACCAGTTACTGTTGAGTTGACTCCATCTCATGGCTGTCCCATGTCTGTCACAGTAGAACGGTGCTCCACAGGGTTTTCAATGGCATATTTTTGGGGGGCAGGGGGCAGGGTACGGAGTAGATTGTCAGGCCTTCTGAGGCACCTGTTGGTGGACTTGAACTTCCAACCTTTTGGTTAGCAGCTGACTGTGTCACAGTTTGCACCACTCAGGGACTCCATGGGGGGATAAGAGGATGAAGTATTTATAAGAGAAATAGAAGGTGACTAGAAATAGCAAAAAGCTGCCTTGATACCTAGAAGAGTTATATTAAATAACAATGTCTAGCATTTTCAAAGGTTAATCTTGAGGAATATATCTTGAGTATGAGCCATGTGCCAGTTTCTGTGGCAAACACTGATGAACAAAGATGTAATGTTAATCATGGGCCATAAGGAGCTTGTGGTCTAGAGAATCTAACCTTCAAGTTAAGTAGTTCTTTTGTGGCCTCAACTGAGACTGGGCAGCACTTTATTTTGTGGTATCTGAGGTAGCCATGAGTCGGGGACCAACTCCATGGCAGCTGATGACAACAACTGGTTGAGTTGGAGGTTGACTTGATGGCAGCTGGTTAATTCAGGAAGAACCAGGTAATGTGATGTTGAAGAGAACAAAAGGAGAGGCAGAGAGAGGAGAAAGAACCTGGTTATGCAATGATTGAGCTAGAGGAGGTGAACTGTTTGTGGGATTGTACTGCCAGGACTTAATTATTTTTAAAAATATCATTATGCTGCTCTTGGATAGCAAAGATGTTTTTATCAGTAAAGTGAAACTGAATTTTAAAATTCTGCCTCTCCTCCTATCCTTAAATATGAATTATTTTAATCTATCATGGTTTCTAAACCTTGCTACATATCAGAACAACCTAGGCTAGTTACGGGTATAGATCCAGGGCCAGTACATACCTACAGAATTAACATCTTTGAGAACAAGGCCAAGAAGCTAAATTTTAACCAGTAATTCTGCTATACTCAGGAATTGAATATGCCTGATTAAAAAAATATTTTTTTGTGATACATTTTTAGCTACAGTGTAATATATAATAAAAGTTAATATGAAATATTTAGTATAGTGAAAAACATTGAAATTTTAGCATAAATGATTCATTTATTTCTAAGAGGATGATATGTTGACCTAGTTTTGTTTTGTATTTTAAATTAGGGGGTCATATTTTAAAAATACTTTCTTTATTATCATTAACTTTTTCCATAGAAAATTATTCTTATAAAAAGATTAAAAAAACAAAGAAACCTACCACCATTGAATTGATTCCAACTCATGGTGACGCTATAGGACAGAGTACAACTGCTCCACAGGGTTTCCAAGTCTATGAATCCTTACAGAATCAGACCGCCTCCCCTTTATCCTGCAGAACAGCTGGTGGGTTTGAACTGCTAACCTTTTGGTTAGCAGCCAAATGCTTTAACCACTACATCACCAGAGTTCCTTTTTATAAAATGATAGTATTTTTAACATTCTAAACTGTTCAATTATATTAAATCTGAAATATATGGGAAAATTAAGCATTTTAAAAGTTCATATAAATACTTAATAAGTGGGCAGTTTTTGGAAATGAGATTTTTCTTTGGATAATTGAGGTCCTGCTAGATTTCTCTCTGCAAAAAAAAAAAAAAAAAGACTCCAAATGAGCCATGTTGTTGTTGTTGTTATGTGCCGTCGAGTCGGACCTAACTCATAGCAACCCCTCCTTGGGTTTCCGAGGTGGTATCACTATGGAAGTAGATTGCCCAACCTTCCTTCCGAGGAGTGGCTGGTGGGTTTGAACTACCAGCCTTCTGGGTAGCAGTCAAGTACCTTAGGCACTACGCTACCAGAGCTCCTCAAATGAGCCATAGAGTTCAGAAATTGAGTTTTATCTTTGACTTACTACCTAGCTTTTTCACTTTAGACAAGTCACATATTTCCAAAGCCTCCATTTGTTCATCTGAAATACAATCTAATGCCAACAATTCCATGGTGATGTTAAGGAAAAGCTGATTTACAAATTTTAACTAGTTAAGGGAAAAAACCACTTGTCTGTCAGTTTGTCATAGCATGGTGGCTTGTATGTTGTTTTGAGGCTGGAGGCTTTGCCCCCGGTATTTCACATACCAGCAGGGTCACCCATGATGGACAGGTCTCAGCGGAGCTTCCAGACTAAGACAGACCTGGAAGAAGGAAAGGCCATCCACTTCTCAAAGAATTAGCCAATGAAAACGTTATGAATAGCAGTGAAACACTGTCTGATCTGGCACAGGACTGGGCAGTGTTTTATTCTGTTGTGCATAGGGTCACTATGAATTGGAGCCAACTTAACGGCACCTAACAACAAGAAGGGGAAAAACAGTTTAGAGATTTTATTATTATTAAGACAAAAAATTACCTATCTGCATATAAACATGTTTCTTTAATCTTTAAAATTAAGCAACTTTCTTTTTTAAGTAGAGCTTCCTCAGAACTGTAAAATGCTAATTTGTAGAATGAGTAATGTGTAGAGCAAGTAAAATTTTTTGTGGCTAGTTCAGAAATAGTTGCAGCAGTACACTGATAGGGAATTACCAGAAATTCAAGCTGGATTCAGAAGCGGATATGGAATGAGGGATATAATTGCTGATATCAGATGGATTTTGCCTGAAAGCTGAAACTACTAGAAAGATGTTTACCTGTGTTTTATTGACTATGAAAAAGCATCCAACTGTGTGGATCATAACTAATTATGGACAACAATGCAAAGATTAGGAATTCTGGAACACTTCATTGTGCTCATGTGGAGCCAGTACATAGAATAAAAGGCAGTCGTTCAAGCAACAAGAGAATACAACATGATTTAAAATAAGGAAAGGTGTGTGTTGGAACTACATGAAAAAGAATGTGGCATCAAGATTGAAGGAAGACTCCTTAACCACCTGTGATATGCAGATGACACAACCTTGCTTGCTGAAAGTGAAAAAGACTTGAAACACTTACTTATGAAGATCAAAGATTACAGTCTTCAGTATGGATTACACTTCAACATAAAGAAACAAAAATCCTCACAAGCGTACCACTAAGGAACATCTTAATAAATAGAGAAAAGATGGAAGTTGTCAAGATTTTACTTTACTTGGATCAATAATCGGCAGTCTTGGAAGCAGCAGTCAGGAAATAAGACATTGTATCACACTGAGCAAATCTGCTGCAAAAGACCTCTGTAAAATGTTGATGAGCAAAGATGTCACTTTGAAGACTTGGTGTGCTTAACCCAAGTCATGGTATTTTCAGTCACCTTATATGCGTGTGAAACTTGGACAGTAAATAAGGAAGACCGAAGAAGGGTTGATGCCTTTGAATTGTGGTGTTGGTGAAGATTACAAATACTGTGGACTGCCAGAAGAACAAACAAATCTGTCCTGGAAGGAGTGCAGCTGGAATGCTCCTTGGAAGCGAAAATGATCAGTCTTCGTCTCACCTACATTGGTCATGTTAATTAGGAGGGACCAGTCCCTAGAAAAGGATAGCATGCTTGATAAAGTAGAGGGTCAGCGAAAAAGGGACGACCACAACAGTGGGCTCAAGCACAGCAAAGATTGTGAGGATGGTGCGTGACTGAGCAATGTTTGTTCTGTTGTACACGGCCTCATTATGAGTCGGAATTTACTCGACAGCACCTAAGAACAACAACTCAGTGAGTTAGACTGACATAGTGACTGCAACATGGGATCAAGCTTAGCAATTATTGTGAGAATGGTGTAGGACTTGGCAGTGTTTCATTCTTTTGTACATAGGAAGACTATGAATCAGAACCAACTCAACAGCACCTAGCAAGAAGAAGAGAGGTTTAGGACTAAGAAAATCTTTTTTATATCTGAATACCATTTTATAGTTCTTATATTTAGGATCCCTTGAAATATTGTTTAGGAAACGCTATAGATTCAATATATAAAGAATCCCTGCCAATTTTGAAATTATCTCTTTTGTACCCCATTGCAGAATAGCTACTGCCTCAGGATTATAGTCAGAATAATATTTAAGGTGTGACTATTCTGACCTTGCTTTTCTGCATGACCAATGTTTTTGCATTGCCAAGTTTTCCTGATTATGATTTTATTTCCTATTCTTGTCATTCATACCATCCCTTACATAATTTAAGGAATTTGTTGTATTTAGAGTTTAATTTTATGTTATTCTCATTGATGTAAAAAGTTCATTTTTCAACATTCTGTGTAAATATCCCTTGGAAATATTATGAGATTATAAAACATTTTAACCATCTTTGACAAAATACTTTGGATCAGTGTCTAATTTGAAAAAAAGAAATATTGTTACAGATTGTTGGTGTTATTTTGTGTATAATGTGTAATATAGGATGCTTGAGGGCATAGAGTACTCACTATTCAAAGTATTGTATAATTGCTGTGTTAAAGCTTAGTAATAGATTCAGGTTTTGACATTTAATTCTTATACTTTTATAATTGAGTAATCAATCATGAGGAAGAACTGATAGACATCTTTAGAAAGCGGGCCCTGTGACTTAAATATAGAGCAGTTTTTGAACTATATTAAATAGTATAAATCTTAATCTGATTTCTTTAAAGCAAATGATATTCTGATTGTTTTAAATTAAAAACCTGTTTCTTATTTATTAATAGATATTATAATTTATAGTTTAAAATTATATAATTAAGAAATGAGTGCTTTAGTTTAAGTAAGGAGCTCTAGTGGTGTATACTGGTTAAAGCATTTGGCTGCTAACCAAAAAGGTTGGTGGTTCCAGCCCACCAGCTGCTCCACAGAAACAAAATGAGGCAGTCTCCTTATGTAAAGATTTATAAGCTTGGAAATCCAGTGGGGTTCACTGTGAGTCGGAATTGACTTGATGGCAGTGAGTTTGGTTTTGGTTTTGTTTAGTTTAAGTGGTGGAGTTTTAGTGGTTCAGCGGTTAATGCCCTCATTTGCAAACTAGAAGGTTCACAGTTCGAACCTACCAGCTGCTCCCTAGGAGAAAGTCGTGGGAATTTTCTAAGGAGGTTATAACTTCCTCCTGAGTAGGTAGCGGCAGTCCAAAATACTTTTCCAGAGTCTCAGGCAGAGACATGAATGTTTATTCAGAACAGAGACAAAGAGAATCAGAAGAGAAAGGATTTAAGAGATAAAAGAAAGCAGGCCTACAAACATTGCTAGCAATTCAGTGTCTGCTAGCAATTCAGTGTCCAGCGGCAGGGGCCAGAGTGGATCTAAGATGACTGCTAACCCCCTCCCACTTTGCAGGAATACTTACACCTGAGTTTGAGGAATTCGGGCCGGGGGCTACATGACTGGTTCAGACTCGGTGGCCCTGGGTCCTGATTGGAAGGGGGCTCTAGACCACCACCTGTGTGTGCTCTGATCAGACGTGCCAGTTGGCAAGCTTTATTGCTTAAATATTTTAAGAACAAGTTAATACATTACAGCGAAGGTGGTTAAGACCTGACAGAGGGAGCGGGGGAATACGTGATGAGGAGGGAGAAGGGAAATGGCTTATAGTTCTTACAAGCATGGCTAAACAAGGTGGGATATGAGAGCCACTTGGAGGGTTGCAGTTACTGACCATACAGAGAAAGATGTGACAGTCTGCTTCCATAAAGATTTACAGCCCTGGAAACACAACGTGGCAGCTGTACTGTGTCGCATGAGGTTGCTGTGAGTCTAAATTATAACTCAACGCCATGTAATAACAATAACAAATGTTAAATGAAGTTTCCAGTGGACAAATGTCATTAAATTTTAAACCTGGTTAAAATGTTAAGAGAAAATAAAAATAAGAAAAGAAGTCTTAATTTAATCATCATTTTTAACCTTTCTTAGTGCTCATTTCTTAGTGTAGAGCTTAGTTTCCATCTAGTATCATACTCTTGTCTTAAGGATTTCCTTTGATATTTCTTGAGGTATAAGTCTGCTGACAATGAATTCTAGCTTTTTTTCCCCTAAAAAAAGAAGTCTTTATTTTGTGCTTATTTTTGAGAAATATTTGCACTGGATATAGATTTCAGTATTTACAGATCTTTTTCCCTTTCAGTATTTTGAAGAGTTCACCCTTGTTCTAGTTACCTAGTGCTGCTCTGACAAGAAATATATATTCTTACAATTTGGAGCCTTTAAGTCCAAGTTTAAAGTGCCAGGCTCTACGGCCTGGGTGAAAGCCCCTTAACCTTGGGGTCCACCTCTGTCTCCTGCTCCCGGCCCACTGAAGCTAGAGGCGTTTCTTACTCAGACAGCTGCTGGCTGCTGAGGCTGAGAAGCCCCAGGGTTGACGAGTAAAAAGGCACAGTCCCGATACTACCAAACCACACGGCAGGCCATTAACTTAAGTCCATTGTAAGTCCCAAGGTTGGCAGAGCTTAGCAAGCTCCTGAGCAATGATATGGCTACATGCAGAGTCCAAATGTGCCATAGACTAGAGACCATTCCCAAGGCTTCTCCTTATATGCAGGAAGCAGATCACATCCCAAAGGCAGCTACTTAGCTACTTGTGGTAGATCCCACCATGGAGCTGATTGCCAGTCTCATCATGGAGAATAACTACCACCAGCTGCCCAGCCACTCAACCAGGCCAGCCAAGTTGACACACAAACATAACTACCACAACCCTGTTGTCTTGATAGTTTCTGATGAGAAGTTTGCTATAATATTTATCTTTCTTCCTTTGTACATAATATGTTTTCCCCACACCTATGGCTACTTTTAATATTTATCTTTGGCTTTCAGTCATTTGACTATGATGTGTATAGTTATGTGGTTTTATTGTTGTTTATTTGTTGATTGTTGTTTTTGGATTTGTGGAAAGACTAATGACTTCCATTATTTTTTAAAAAAATTTTAGGCATTGTCTCTGCAAAAGGATCCCTTATGGCACAGTGGTTAAATGCTCTGCTGCTAACTGAAAGGTCAGTGGTTCGAACCCACTAGCTGCTGTGCAGAAGAAATATGTGGCAGTCTGCTTCTGTAAAGATTTACAGCTTTGGAACCCCTATGGGGCAGTTCTGCTCTGTCCTATAGGATAACAATGAGTTGGAATTGACTCAATGGCTGTGGGTTATCTTTTCAAAGATCTTTTCCTGTCATATTCTCCCCCCACCCCAGGACTCCTATTACATTTAGTATAAACCATTTGAAATTATTTCATAGCCCCTGGATTGTTATTTCATTCTCTTTCTCCTCCTCCTTCTTTGTTCCCCCTATTCTTTTTTCTCTCATGTTTCTGTTTGAACAGTTTCTATCACACTATCCTTAAGGTCACTGGTTCTTTCCTCAACTGTGACGAGTCTACTCATTAAAGAAATTAAAGGAATTTTTCGTTTTTGATGTATTTATGTATTTATTTATTTTTGACTCTTAGAGTTTCCATATCTGTACTAAAATTCCCCACTGGTTCATATGTATTGTCTACACTAGAGCCTTTAATATATTTATTTTAGTTATTTTAAAGTTCCTATCTGATTGTTCTAAAATCTGGGTCTGGTTAGGTTGTTTGGTTTATCCTTTGATGATGGGTGGTTTTCCCTGCTTTTGAGTGTGTCTTACAACTTTTTATTGAATGCAGGATGTTGTATGTAGAGCAGTAGAGACTCAGGTACATCGTATTTATGCCTGGAAATGGACCTCTTTGGTCAGGCCAGTGGTATGAGAAATTGATTTAATCAGTCCGGGAGTTGAGCTAACCTTGAGTTTTGTTGTTGCTATGATTGCGTACAGCACACCACAGACTTAAAATTCCTTGAGGAGCTGCTACTGTTGCCTTGTGTTTAGGGTGGGGAATGGGTGCGCTAAGGTTTTTCTCAGTGTTAGGGCTCCATTGTCTGCTTTTAGCCACCCCTAATTTTGTATTCTTCTAGTGATAGATTCTTGTTGCTTGTCACTTGGTTCTAGGCTTCTAGAGAGCAGGGAGAATTCACTGCTGTCCTGGTCCAGTTTCAGTTGTAAGCATGCCCAGTGTGCTGAAGTCTCCAGCGTGGCAACCAAACTGTCCCTCTTGTATTTGTGATTAATCTTGAGTAGGAGTTTCCTCTCCTTACCGGAGCAGTAACACACCTCTGCTTTGTTTAGGATCCTGGGTCCTAGATGGCTTTTTGCTTGTCTCCCAGGAGTTTTCTTTCCCTTTTTCTTCTTCTACCCTTCCCATAGCTAGAGTTGCAATAGGTCTTCCTTGTGCTGTGAGAGTGACAATTTGCTGTTGTCTCTGCTGGTTTAACTTTTGCTTTGAATAAGACAAGGGTCATAAAACACAAGTTTCCTGTGTTTCCCCTAGAAGCCATGATTACTTTGTATAGGCTTGTATCACCTGTGGTGACCATCCAGTCTCCTACCCAGGTTCCAGTCTTTTTTGGCGCTCCCCGTGGATGCCTGTGGAAAAGAGCTTGTGAGTGAGTGTGAACTTCCCTTGTGTCTGTGGTCTCCAGTTATTCAAGGCTGACATGTTAAATTACACTCAGCCTTTAACAGTCTGTTAAATTTTTAGCTCTTATCTTCTTACCCATTTGCTTGTGCCCACCTCTTGCTCATGTGCCTTGCCAGAGGTGAGACAGTTCACATATCCTCTCTCTTCTTGGAGAGACTTGTCCCTCTTGCTTGGTTGCTTTGCAGCCTTAGCTCACTGATGGGCTAAAGAAAAGATATGATTTTGTAATTTATATATTTTTTTATCATTGTTAGGGTGGGAGTGATATTTTTTGCAGCTACATTCTAAA
Organism: Orycteropus afer afer; assembly: GCF_000298275.1. Classification (NCBI taxonomy): domain Eukaryota; kingdom Metazoa; phylum Chordata; class Mammalia; order Tubulidentata; family Orycteropodidae; genus Orycteropus; species Orycteropus afer. Next base: position 4,277,831 of record NW_006921599.1, read on the forward strand.
TTCTGATTACAATTTAAATCTTGTAATAGTCATTTTAGTGATGATTTTAATTTTGACAAAATAAATCATGCGTTTAGAAAAAAACATTGGAGGCACTACAAACTTGAGATTTGCTGTATTTTATTAAAACATGGTCTATAATATTAATGTATAGGTAATCTTTACATTTTCCTGGTTTTAGTTTCTTTACTCCTTGCTGCTCACCAGCATTTGAACACTATTGCAGAGATAGTAAACATACTCTTTTGTGTTTTCAAACCTGATGGCATTATTTATCCAGCTGTCCACATCAGAAATCTGGATGGCTAGACATCACATCTCTTTCACCTCTGTCATTCAGGCCATCACCAAGTCCTCCTAAATCTTTCTCAAATTCTTTTTCAATCATTAGGTCAATGCCTGAGTTCCAGCCTTAATTACTCATTGAAGTCCTGAAATATTCTTAGAGTTTCTCCTCTCCTTCCAGTCCTACTTTAACATTTCTACCACAGTAAATTTTTTTAAAAAGTAATTCTCATTATATTGCTTCCTTATTTCAAATCTTTCTATGACTCCCTATAATCTTCTACCTTCATGATAACTTTCAAATTCTTTAGGATCTAAAGGCCCCAAATAGCTACTCAGGGTTCAGAACAGCTTTATTATATACAGCCTCATTTCTCCACCCAAACCACCAAAACCACTGCCATCGAGTCAATTCTGTCTCCTAGCGACCCTATAGGACAGAATAGAACTGCCCTTTAGGGCTACCAAGGTTGTATATCTTTATGAACCAGACTGCCACATATTTCTCCCGTGGATCGGCTGGCAGGTTTGAACTTTCAGTTAGCAGCTGAGTGCTTAACCACTGTGCCACCAGGGCTCCTTCATGTCTCCATGTATTCTCTCGTTTTCCTTGGTTTTTGCCAAACCAGACTTCTTGCAATTTCATATTCTTTATTGTACACAATTACATGATTTGAACATTGTGTCTTAGAGCAGTGGTTTCTCAGTCTTGGCTGTGGATGAAAATCATCTGGGAAACTTTTAAACATTCTGATGCCCAAGCCACATCCCAGACCAATTTAATAAGTGGAGTCAAGGCATCATTATTTCTTTTAGACTCTCCCAAGTGACCCCAACATACACTCAAGATTTAGAACCTTTGGCTGAGAGTACCCCATGCCTTATACCTCATCCTCATTCCATCTCCAATATGTTTATTATTTGGTCAAATCTTATTTGTTTGCAACTATTATAAACACTTGAAATGTCAGTGCTTGATAATATTCATAAGTACTGTGACTATAATTTTCAGTGGGAGTGAGGGTGGGGTAACTCAGCTTTCAGGAAAATATTGCAAAATCATCTAGATCAGGAGTCAGCTGTATAAGGTCAGTACTCAGTGTACTCAACATACAGTAATTTGGCTTTGTGGGCCATCATGGTCTGTTATAACAACTCATCTCTACGAAAGTAGCCAGAAAGCAGCCATAGACAAGAAGAATGAGGAAGTCTGTGTTCCAATAAAACTTTATTTATGGATACTGAAATTTGAATTCTATAAGATTTTTATGTCTCACAGAATATTATGCTTTTGACTTTTTCCCCCCAAACATTTAAAAATGTAAAAACCACTCTTAGTTGATACAAAAATGGGTGGAGAGTTGGATTTGGCCTATAGACTTTAGTTTGCCAATTACTTTGCTGATATAGGGAGCTTTTTCAAATCATAAATGTATCATCTCTCTGAGAGTCTAGTAAGTCCCTTGTGTGGTATGTGTCCCCAAATTGGAAAGTTACTGCTGTTAGAAACGAGTAGGAATGGCCACACCTTAGGTGATAGTCTAATCTGTACACACATTATTTAAATATACAAAACATGGATCATTTCTACAAAAAGGTAGACCTTAAAATGGTATGCTATTTTCAGTTTTAGGCCCAGAGTATATTGAATACAGGCAAGTTTTCAGTATATACTTCCTAATGATATCATTAGAGGGGTTAAATCCTTATTATTCTTGAGGATTAAAAATTATATTTAGTATGTAATGAGATAGATTTCATTGTTTTTATGTCTGGGATTTTTTGAATGAATGCCTTTTATGTGATTTTGGCCTAGAGTAGTGATTACATCATTATGAAATACCCTGATTATTTGGGAGATTTAATGAAATTTTTGAGTGTGCCTGAAATTGGAGGAAGGTTGTGACACCTTGACAACAGGAATCTTTCCTGAGGTTGAGCCGTGGTCTTGTAAATAAATATGTCATCAATAACAGCCTGCTCAAAGCCCTAGAAACTGACCCTAGCAACACCAAGCTTTCCTTCTTCTGCTCCCACCTTCTCCACCAATAACTTCACTCATTCAGTAGAAGAAACCATATTCAGCCAATTACCATAAAACCCTCCGCTTCGAACTATAATTCCTCTCTACAACAAAATGGAAACACATTTCCACACTCCACACAGTGTTTCCACCATCACAAAGAAAACAGCAGAGTGACCCAACACACCTGAATCAATAATAAAATAAAATACACCAGCTTCACCTATTCAAAATATTAAACCATAAAACTAAGACAAAACAAATCAACACGTAACCGGCAGCTAGAGACAACCTAAAGAGACAGCACTCTACCAGATTCCAGGGGCTTAAGAAGAGGTTCTGCTTTCCAGTAGTCCCAAGAACTCTCTGGACCTGCACTGCACAACTGAAAAGGTCCTAGTTTACACAGTTGTTTTTTTCCCCCCCCCCCCTTTTTTTTTCTCTTGTGGTTAACTTCATTCCTTGTTGGTTTTTTGTTTTATTTTGTTTTTTTCTTTTTTTGTTTTCTTTCTTCATTGTTCTCTACGTTTTTTCTCTTAGTGCCCTACCCCCAGATATTGCAGGTTTAACTGTTTTCTTCTTCTTTTCTCCCCTTTTTCTTTTTTTGGGTAACTGTTCACGTGTGATATCATGATATATTTTTTTGTCCATGTGCTTTTAGTTTTTTCAATGGTTATTCAATTGTAATTTTTCTCTAACTGAGTTGGGGACAGCAACAGTCTCCATAAGATACAAGTACACCCACACCTCCTGCAACTTTACTTACTGAGCAAGAGCCAGCACCTCCTTCTCCACCAATGGGCCAATGATAAAAAAACAGCAAGAAGAGCCTGAATCACCCTTGGCTGCTCTTCACAAACAATTAATAGAGATCTTAATACAATACCACGATGCCTCGGAGACAACAGACCATCCCATCCACACAAAGAAGCAGGATAAAGTGGTAGAAACAAGGGAACAGGATACAGACCCAGAACACATCCCTGAGGAAGAAGCAGCATTAGAACTCTCTGATAAGGAATTCAAAAGATTATATTTAGGTATCTTCAAAGGATTGAAAGACAGACCAAAGAAAACAAAGAAAAAACCTTAGAAGAATTTTGGAAGAAAATATAGGAACAAAATGACAAAATAAATGAAAAATTATAAATGATTCTAAATCTACAGATAGAAATCCAGAAGATTAATACTAAATTGTTAGAATTAGATAACACATTGGAAAGGCAAAGGGGTAGAATTGATGCAATGGAAGACAGAATTAATGAGATTGAAGACAAATACCTGAATACTTCTTTGGAAAGGGATCAATCAGA
>NW_006921599.1:4292590-4313097 GCF_000298275.1 Orycteropus afer afer
ACTATGCAACCCTAAAGAATAATGTAGAATCTGCAAAACACTGCATAACATGGAGGACATTATGCTGAGTGAAATAAGTCAATCACAAAAGGACAAATACTGTATTAGTCCATTATTGTAATAGTCAAGAAGATGCTTATCTCTGGAAGGTCATTTTCTTGGTTGGTTACCAGGGGTAGGAGGGGAGGGTAGGAAACACTGTTAGATAGGTAGAGATAAGTATTGATTTGGGTGAACAGAAGGGCAATGTATCAAATGTGAGTGATCAATATAGTGGCATTGAGAAAGAGAAAGACAGAGAGAGGTACGTGGGAAGTACAGACAACAAAGATGAACCCTTTTGCGCATATAGTACGGCCTGGTCATTGAAGGCAAACACGGGTATATGGGTAGATAGATAGGTGGACAGGCTGAAATATTAGGTATGTATGTGAAGTAGAGAGTGCACCCAAGAACATGTGTATGGTTGGCAGACAGTGGTCCAATAACTTTATGTGTATGATCTGAAGTCCCAGGTGTATAATGGGGCTGACAAGGGGCAAGGTTGTAGTCACTGCTTGGTTATAGCCAGCTACCCAGAGGAACTAAGTAGTTGAACCTGTGGGCTTGGGACCATAGTCACAGAGTACATCAAGCTCAGTTGGCATAACTTACTACACAAAACGTTCCACCTCCTACTGTGGCGAGTAGCAACTGGGATCTTAAAAGCTTGCAAGCTGCCATCTAGATGCGACGATGAGTCTCTCCACGTCCAGAGCCAAGAAGAATGAAGAAAACCAAAAATTCATGGAAACAGTTAGTCCTAGCGACTGGTACACCATCTGATCTGCAGCCTATGCGACTATGAGACTAGTATAACTAGATGGTGCCTGGCTACCAGTGTCAACCCCTTCGAAGAAGATCTTTGTAGGAGATCCTGGATAGACAGGTAGAACAATGTGGAGCAAAACTCAATTTCATTTAAAAAAAAAAAAAAGTGGGAAACAGGTTTGCTGGCCCGAGGGAGCCTGGTAGAACCACTGAGGCTATGGCCCCTAGCTGCCCTTCAGGTCTGGAATTGAATGCATACCTGTGGCTTCCAGCCAACTGATAGACATATGAGTTGAACACTTACTTACCTGAGATGGGTACACTCCTTGGAGAGAACAAGCATGAGAGAAAGAAGGGCTGCTTACGCACAGGGAGACAGCTCAGGGGGTAGGAGTGCATGGAGTGATGGACACAGGGAGGAGGTGGCTGTTGGGAGGAAGTTGGAAGGGTGATGTTGCATTGTGGTGAATTGTGGTCAATGTCATAAGACAGTGTATGTGAACTGCTGTATGTAAAGTGTATTTGCTCTGTGAATTTTCACCCAAATTACAATAAAAAGAAAAAAAAATTCTATTTAGTATTTAATGAGGTAGATTTCATTGTTTTTATCACTTTGGGATTTTTTTGAATGAATGCTTTTTATATAATTTTGGCCTAGAGTAGTGATTACATCATTATGACATACCATGATTATTTGGGAGATTTGATGAAAGTACAGTTATTTAGGCCCCACTTCTAGAGATTGTTTCAGTTGCTCTAAATGTAATTTTTATGATCAGTCAGGATTGGGAATCATCGACCTAGTAAAACATCCCTTTTGATATGTTTAAGAGTAGAATGAAAAACTAGTTTTAAAACACTATACAGTATTCACAGTAGAAATTTTTCAAAGTATTTCAGGCTGGTTGTTAAAAATAAACAGCAAAGAACATAAAATTAGTATCACCGTTTCTCCTATCTTACCCCTAAGAGATAGCCATTGTTAAGTCTTCTGTTCGTGTATATATTTTCTATACGTATGTCAACATACTTTTTAAAAACAGGATCATATCGTATGTCCTTTTGTGGATTTATTTTTTCTGTCCAATTAGTATTTCCTAGACATAAAGAGAAATTAATTTCTTATAAATAGTTTTGTTTAAGGATTGAAAACAAAAGCACTTAAGATGATTTTTGAGTTGATTGGCAACTAGGGCAGATGAAAGATGCAAATTGGGAACAAAGCTATTTCTAGTATTGTTTAGAGACTGAGAAAAAGATCACAATTCTCTTGCCTCTTCTCCAACCAAAAAGGAGATGACAGCAACAAGAAAGGCAGAATTAGTTTAAAATGCAGATTATGAGCAACTTTGAATGGCAAAAGTAATGAAAGGGCATTATGAGACAAGCCAAGGCAGGGACAGCCCTCTTTTAGTGAATCATAGTGATTTATGCATGGCAAAGTTTGGTTTCTGTTGTCTTGTATTTTATCAATTTGTATTATTGGTTTTGTATTTTGTTTAGTACTAGCAAAGTCTTCCTCTTCTTCCCTTTACTATTATGTGAGGTGAGGATGGAAAGAGAAAACGGTGGACCTCCAGAGTACTTGCTTTAGCTGTACCACTTTGACAGAGTAAGAAAGAAAAGCCTGTGATATTACTCGACAGCAAACAACACCAACAACAAATCCTCTCAGTAGCTTCTGCTGCCTCTGTTCTTGCTCTGCTTCTAGGATTCTGTACTTCTTTTTACATAAACTAGTCCTATAGGTTTCTTTTGTTTGCCAGCAGTGAGTGGTATGGTAGACAGACTCCCTTGTCCAGAGTGGATCAAGATCTTTGTTCAAAGGCCCTGTTCTCTGATCTATTAGGAGATTTAAAATAATAGTAATAACACATATACTAAACTAATTATAAATGTTCTTATCAGAACTAAATTTTAATCCCCATGAAAACAGTTTGTTTTTTTTTTAAAGAAGAGTAAAAGCAAGTTTGAGTTTTAGGTAGTTTGTTCATGTTCAGTCTAATCCGGTACTGTCCTTGTTCCTTTGAAAATTCTAGAAGTAAGGACTGGTCATTAGAGGACCATTTGAAAGTCTGTTTTAATTATATGAGTCTTTGGGGGTTTATGAAACATGGAACTTTAAAATACGATTTTCCTTATTATTAACTGAATTTATTATTGAGGTAAATATATATTCAGTAAGCAAACAACATTATGTTTTATAATGTTAAATAGTCCTTTGTTTACAGTGTTAAAAATAGTCAAGAAATTATTCACTGTACTTACATTACAATGACAACAAAGAAATGTACTTTTAGGGGATAGTTCTGATAAGCTCTCAGAAGTAGAATGGCATAGAAGCTATATTGTAGACTTGTGTTACTACAGAGTATGTTTCTTATAGAGCCTTGTATCGTAGTCAAATGTGAAAATAGTTCCATTGATTGAAAATATCACCCTTGTATAACATTTAAAATAAATAAATAAAACCAAGAATAAAAACCTCATTGCTGTTGAGTTGATTCCATCTCATGGTGACCCGTGTTTTTCAGCAGTGAACTACATTCCATGGGGTTTTTGTTATTGTTGTTGTTATTTGCCGTCGAGTCAGACCTGACTCATAGCGACCCCTCCTTGGGTTTTCGAGGCAGTATCACTGTGGAAGTAGATTGCCCAACCTTCCTTCCGAGGAGTGGCTGGTGGGTTTGAACCGCCAGCCTTCTGGTTAGCAGTCAAGTGCCTTAGCCGCTATGCTACCAGAGCTCCCATAGGGTTTTTGGTGGGTGCAAACTTACAGATGTAGATTGCTAGGTCTTTCTTCTGTGGTATCACTGGGTAGATTTGAATCTGCAAACTTCCAGTTAATAGTCTAGTGCAAACTGTTTGCACCACCAAAGCTCCTTTCTTATGATATTACCCCCTTATATCCTTACTTACATTAAGTTCATGTTGGAAAATTATACCTTTTGAAATACAAATATCTTTTGAGCAAGTTAAGCTTTTTTAAATCTTAAATGCATTTATTATAAGTTGAAGCCATTTGCTTGGGAGTGACCTTGTGAAAACACTGTTTTCCTGAAAGCTGAAAGCAGAAAAATTTCTAAAAGGCAAGCTTTATCTGTCTGTTTTTCCTTAATTACCAGCATCTACATCTTTTGCCATTGGAAAGCCTACTTGGTACTTTAACACATACTAAAAATATATCAGATGTCTAGCTTTAGAAATGATTTCAAATTATCTAAGTCCATTCTATGTGTTAATTTATCAGAACTTCAGAATTTATTAGAACGAAGGTAATTTTTTAAATCTCTATGTATATCTCCCTTATGTTTTTTTTTTTAATTAACTGTAATTTTGCGATAATTGTAGCTTTACATGCAGTTGTAAGAAACCATACAGTCTCCTGTGTACCCTTTATTTTATTTATCCTCTTGCAAAACTACAGTATATCATAATCAGGATATCAATAATGGTAGAATTTACCAACCTTATTCAAATTTCACCAATGTTACTTACAGTTATTTGTGTGTGTATTTGTGTATGTACTAAGGAGCTCTGGTGTCATAGTGCCTAAGGTGTTTGATTGCTAACCAGAAGGTTGGAGGTTTAAACCACCAGCCACTCTGAGGAAGGAAGATGGGGCAGTCTACTTCCATAAAGATTTATCTCCTTGGAAACCCAGTGGGGGTTGCTGTGAGTCAGAATTGACTAGATGGCAGTGGGTTTGGGTTTTTGTTAGTTCAACACAGTTTATCATTTGTATATGTATATTCACAACTGCAGTCAAAATGAAGAACAGGTCTGTCACCACAAGGATCCCTCACAAGTTGTTCTTTTATAACCATACCCTCTTTCTTTTTTTGTTTTGTTTTTAAATACTTAATCTTTTATGGTCTCAGTTTAAAATAATTATCATTTAAATTTATTGCCATGCTTTAATAATGCTTGGATAAACATTTTAATTCATCCATTTTTTGTTCTGTTTATTTTATGACTACTTTGTTGACTTTCATTTACACTTGCTAAAGAGTAATTATAAATAATAATTATAAATAAAGAGTATAATTAATTATGTTGTTGTTGTTATGTGCTGTCGAGTCGGCCCCGACTCATAGTGACCCCTTCTTGGGTTTCCGAGGCAGTATCACTATGGAAGTAGGATTGCCCAACCTTCCTTCCGAGGAGTGGCTGGTGGGTTTGAACCACCAGCCTTCTGGTTAGCAGGCAAGTGTCTTAGCCACTATGCTACCAGAGCTCCCTACTTAGTAATAATTATTAATAATTATAAATATATATAAAATAATTATAAATAAAGAGTAATTAGGAGCTCTGGTAGCATAGTGCCTAAGGCACTTCACTACTAACCAGAAGGCTGGCGGTTCAAAACTCCAGCCACTCCTCAGAAGGAAGGTTGGGCAATCTACTTCTGTAGTGATATTGCCTCGGAAACCCAAGGAGGGGTCGCTGTGAGTTGGGTCTGACTTGATGGCACATAACAACAACAACAACAAAGAGTAAAGAAGAAGCCATGGTGGAATAGTGGTTAAAACACTTGGCTGCTAACCAGAAGGTCTACAGTTTGAACCCACCAGTTGTTCCACAAGAGAAAGACATGGCAGTCTGCTTCTGTAAAGATTTGTAGACTTAGAAACCCAGTGGGGCAGTTCTACTCTGTCATCATTATGAGTTGGAATTAACTTGATGGCAGTGGGTTTGGGTTTGGGTTAGAGAGTATTGAGTAGAAATAGCAGATGAGATTCTTTGCATTATAGAATGCATAGAAGGATCATTCTCAAGGTGACATCTAAACTTTTTGAAGTTAACTCTTTGAATTATAAGTAACTCTGGTGGTGTTATAACAGAAATACCACAAGTGGATGACGTTAGCAAACCGGGATTTATTCTCTTACAGTTTATGAGGCTAGAAGTCCAAGTTCAAAGTACCAGCTTTAGAGGCTGGGTGAAAGCCCCTTGACCTTAGGCTTCAGCTCTGCCTTTTGCTCCCAGCCTACTGGAGCTGGAGGCATGTCTTAACTCAGGCAACTGCTGGCTGCTGTGGCTGACAAACCCAAGGTTAACAAGTAAAATGTCACAGTCCCAAGATTATCAAGCAACATGACAGGCCACTACTTGAAGTCCAGAAACAATCCTAAGATCAGCAGGCAGCATGGCAGGCTGCTAAATGAAGACTTGGTTATATGCAGGGTCCAAGCGTGCCAAAAAACTAGAGACTTTTCTCCAAGTTTCTCCTTACATACTAGAAGCAGACCACATCCCTACAAGGCAGCTAGTCAGCTGCTCACAGTAGATTCCACCATGGAGTTGATTGCCAGTCTCATCATGGGGAATAATAACTACATCCAGCTGCCTGGCCACTCAAAACCAGGCCCAGCCAAATTGACACATAACCTTAACTGCCACAATCAGGATCAGCACTACGCTGATTCCTATGAGGCAGAGGTCAAGTATACCTCTGCCTTCCCATGTCTCTGTTATTTCTGACACAGCTGTTCTTCCCACAGCACTCTGTACATCTGGAACCAAACTTAGTACCGTTGAGTTGGATCCAACTCATAGTGACCCTTCCTTGGGTTTCCAAGGCAGTATTACTACTGAAGTAGATTGCCCAATCTTCCTTCCAAGGAGTGGCTGGTGGGCTTGAACCACCACCCTTCTGGTTAGCAGTCAAATGCCTTAGGTACTACACCACCAGAGCTCCTCTACTTCTAGGTAGAGTTCAATAATTTATTGCAGTGGCCTCACAGAGTTCACAAACCATACCCACAGTTATGTGGTTTATTAGGAAAATAACAGGCTGCAACTTGGGATCTGGATCCATTTGAAAATAAGAGGAACAACTTGCGATCAGCATCGGGAAGCACACAGGCAAGGTCTGGAAGCCTCCCCCAAAGTAGAGGGCACATCCTTCACTTCAGTGCAGAACGGCTTTCAATCTGGATAGCTCTTTTGGTTGCTTTCTAGTTTTACGTTTTTCCACCATAGGCCTTCTTGCCATTGTCCTGTCCACTGCTAACTGGCCCAACTTATAGCCAGTGTAGCAGTCTGCTCAGCTCTCTTAGCTGATCTCTGCTATCATACTGTTCCCTGTCAGACCTTTCTGCTATCAAGCCTCCCTGCCATCAGCTTCCTGACTGCTAACTGGCCAAGCTTATAGCCAGTGTAGCAGCCTGATTAGCTCTCTGAGCTGCTCTTTCCTGTCAGGCCTCTCTGCCATCAGGCTTCCATGCCATCGCCTTTGCTGCTGACTGTCCAAGCTCATAGACGGTATAGCAACTTCAGGACCACTCTGCTCCCTCATAGCTCTGCTTCTCTGCCAGACCAGGTCTTAGCTAGCATCTCACAACTGCAGGTTTTTCAGCTTACTGACCTAGTTCTTAGCTGGCAGTTTTCTCAGTTGCAGCCTTTTTTTTTTTTTTTTTTAACCAGGCTTGGGTGGGGCCTCCATGTTCCAAAGGACACATTTTCATTTTCCTCCTGGTTCCTGTCAACCAAGAAGCTTCCTAAATCTCTCCATTTCAGCCATTTATATGCCCTAGACCTCATCAGTTACAAGCATATTCTCAACAGATCATAGTTCAACCAGTTCTTAAGTCTGCAATGTCAGCCAACTCAGTCCTGTAGAAAAGCAACATGTTCAGCAGGCAGAAACAGGCTCCTCCTTTGGGCAAAAGTAAGGACCCTCTGGGATAAAAAGCAACCTGGAAGATCCCCAAGTTGCTTCTCCAAAGAACTAGGGCAAAAATAAGACTTAATAAGTCTTCAGACAGGGAGAAAGTCTCCCCAGCTGTTTTTCCAAAGAACCGTGGCAAAAGGCCACATGAAAGAGCTCATTACATCACACAAGGAAATTAGGATGTTTTGAATCCAAGGATAGTAACACAGCAGGGCCTTAGAAATCACTGGAATCAGGAACTTGGATGACTCTTATCTTTGTCTAATGGATTTGCTTTTCTTTTTTCCTGTATTGTGGCTTTCATCATTTAATGATAAAATGATTTATCACACACAAATTTATTTACACATGAATGCTGAGCCTTTCAGCTTGGCTACCTAAAGACTGAAAAGACTCAGTTGCTGTCAACTCCAAAATTCCTAGGGGAGGGGAACCATTGACCTAACTTGATTATTTACCTGCCCTGTTGTATTTTACCACAAATATGACCAGGGAGCACAATCAATGAGAGGGCAAAGCAGTATCTACAGGAATGATATAGATTGATTGGGAGGTGATAGAGTATCCAGGAGGAAAGGGAATAAATGCTAGAGAAACAAAATAAAAGGTGTGTACATCAACTGCCAGTAGACAAATTAGTGAAAAGTTAATTAAAAATTTCTGCGTAAGGACTAGTAAAGTGATCAGAGGTAAAGAAATAAAAAAAGCCAACTAACTCTTTAGTCTAAAAAGTTGAGGAAAATTGTTTGAAATTCTTAAAATTATAAAAGAAAATTAACTGATTTCTGCAATGATTTATGTTAAGGTTTTTGTTTTGGGGGGGGGGGATTGTTGTGTTTTGGTCCCTGATACTTAGTGTGGAAAACAGAAAATTACACATCAAACAGCAGTTAATTAATTTATATAATTTATTTTCCTAACAGGTTTGCAAATATTATATCAGGGGTTTATTAGACAAATTGTTAGTGGATAGCTAAATAATGAGGACATTTAATGGAAAATAGAGTGTAACGTTAACCTTCTGAAGTGATAGAGTGAATTATTTTCCCATCAAGCATTAGGGATGATAGTAATTACTAAAATTTATTTAGTACTACTATCTGTGAGGTACTGTGATATGCATTTTTATACCCACCTATCTCATTTTATCTTCCCTCAAATTACGGATGCTCATTATTTGCGAAATTGAATTATCTGAGATGTATTTCAACAGAATTATTAATGTTTTTTCTTTTCCTTTCAGAGATGTGGTACTGGATCTTTCTCTGGGCTCTCTTCTCCTCTCTGTTTGTCCATGGTGCTGCAGGAGTGTTGATGTTTGTGATGCTACAGAGGCATAGGCAGGGACGAGTGATCTCTGTCATTGCCATCAGCATCGGATTTCTGGCTTCTGTAACTGGAGCAATGATTACTAGTAAGTTGATTTTGTCTTTTTTAAGGATATAATTTTGTATATGTATATGCTTTTTGTAACTTTATTCTTATTGTAAATGTAGCGTTAATGTAATCTTCCATGTAGAATATTTTTCAGCATCATACACACTTTACGTTGAAGGTAAGGATTAGTTCATTTATCCTTTGAACATAATTTTTTTTTTTTTGTATTTTAGAGCTTTTATTTGAACATATCACTTTTGCATTTTTATTATGTAAAGACTCATTATATAATGTTTTGCCATTGAGTCAATTCCGGCTCATAGCGACCCCCACTGGGTTTCCGAGGCAGTAAATCTTTATGGAAGTAGATTGCCCTGTCTTCCTTCCATGGAGTGGCTGCCAGATTTGAACCGTCAACCTTGTGGTTAGCAGTCAAATACCTTAGGCACTGAGCCACCAGAGTTCCCTGAAGGTAACAATTAGTTCATTTATCCCTTGAACGTAGGATTTTTTAAAATTTATTTTAAAGTTTTTATTTGAACATATGACTTTTATTTGAACATACGAAATGCTCCTTGGAAGCGAGAATGGCCAGACTTCGTCTCATCTATTTTGGTCATGTTGTCAGAAGGGACCATTCCTTGGAGAAGGATGTCATGCTTGGTAGGGTGGAGGGTCGACGAAAGAGGGGGAGGCCTTCAACGAGATGGATTGACACAGTGGCTACAATGATGGGCTCAAGTATAGCAGGGATCGTGGAGCTGGCGTGGGATCGGGCAGTGTTTCGTTCTGCTGTGCATGGGGTTGCTATGAGTCGGAAACGACTCGACGGCACCTAACAACAACAACAACAACAACATGACTTTTGCACTTTTATTATGTAAAGATTCATTATGTAAGGTTTTATGGGAAATGGAAAAACTAATAAAGATTGGTAAGGAGCAAAACAATTCAATGGGAAAATCTGTCTTTGTAGTGAATGTAATTTGTTTTAAAGGAGCTCACTATTTAGTGAAGGGGAAAGGTTGGCACAAACATGTGACATTGATAATTGTTATAAGAAAAAAAGTGAAAATACAGCATAGATCTTTGATGTCATCTTCCTCTAACTACAAAATAAAATTGCACTTAAGTCTATGCATAAATCATGCTGACACAGATCTCCCATTGCTTATTGGAAATTAACCATTTAGTATTCTCTAGTTATTTGCAGGTTTTCTGTTATGCTGGCTCATGTGCGTTTTCATCTATGTCCTTCCAAGGTCATTCTCTCTGGCCTTTTCTTCTTGACACTACACTTCAGCCCCATCTCTAGCCTTGGATTCAAAGGGATAGTTCTGCTTGTTTCTTCTGCTAGTTAAACCAGAACTTAGATTCATCCTGTTGGGACTAGAGGGTGCCATAGTTACTGCTTTTGTGGGATTGTGCTCCCAGCTGACTGTTTCTCTGTGCTACTGTTGGTTGTGTCATTGCCAGTGAATGATAGAGGCTTAGATTGCTCTTCACTTCTAGCCTACCTCCCATGTATTTGGGACAGCTCACTTCTGCCACTGGCTGTTTTAGGACTCTGCAACAAAGACTTTTTACTTTCCAGTTTGTTCTTAGCTCCAGAGATAAGAGGATACTCTTTTCACTTCAAAGACCTCTCTTCTTTACAATCACAGGATCACCTTTTCCAGGGTGACTGACATTGCCTTTAGAGGAAAGCCCTGCTATCATGTCTCTGGGTGTGGTCTCTCTTATGACACTAATAAGACAACAATAGAATAGTGGTCTCCTTCTTTCTTCATTTACTCTTTGTTTTTTATGTGTTGTATTGTGGTAGGTTTTTGTTGTTGCTGCTGCAGCTGTATTAAACCTGTAACTTTAGCATGTGGTACATCATCCATTATGCCATAGGTAGGGTTTTGAATGAGTAGTCAGGTTTAGCTTAAGCATAGGACATGTGTAGTGGATAGTTGGAAATTCAGCTGGAAAGATAGAAAAGGGCCAAATTCTGAAAGTCATAGAAGGCCAATCAGAATCCTGCAGGCCATGGAAAGCAAGTGGGTTTTGAGTGGAGTTGGCAAAAAAAAAAAATCAGTTCAACAGGAAAATTTTTATTAAAGCTGATTATAGAATATATAAGAAAGAAGGAGCTAAGAGACAACTCTGAAAGAGTAGGATCCAGGTACTTTGAACAGAGTAGATAATAAATACTGGTTGGTTTGATGGAAAGATGGAAGAAAGGAAAGAATGAATGAGGGAGGAAAAGAGAGAGGAAAGGAAGGAAAGAAAGGGGTTAGGAAAGGATTAAAAAAGGTTAGGGGGAGAAACGGGGAATTAAGAGGAATTAAGAAGCATTAGCTGTAAACTAAGCTTAAGGTCAGACTCTGAACTAGAGTCATGGCAGTGGTTGGAAGGAAAGGAGTTGATGTGATAATTATGGGGAAAAAAAATCCAAATTAGTTACTATTCAGTGTGTTGTCATAGAAAGAAGCATGAAGAAGACTGCCAGTGTTTTTGATGTACACCACTATTGTAATTGTGGAGCTATGAACAGGGAAGGAAGAAGGAATCACTTGAGAGTAGAAGTTGAATTGTGTATGTGTATGAATGTGCATGTGTGTGCGCATGTGCCTGTGTGTGCATGTATGTATTAAATTATTTTAAAAATTTAAAGATACCACAAAAAATGCAATCCCATTTACATTTATCTCTAAAGATATGTGTATACATATAAGTCACTTCAGTCAGGAATAAAATAAGCCTGTGAGTTATAAAACTGAAATGTTACCTTTTAAAATCTTTAAAAATATGTTTGACAAAATTTCAAGTAAAATTTTGTATCCAGTTTAGCAATGAAACATTTAAATTTCTTCTGGCTTATTTTTGACCTGCACGCACTTGAATTAAGAAAATTAGCCAGTGAGAACATTTAAATATATTTATTTTCTTAACATGTTTGAGTACCATAGCACTCATAGCTGCATATTCTGTTCAGCAAACGATTGTGGAATATTTGTATTCAGTAAGATATGGATGGGATATAGGTATATATCTATTGTATTTTGCTACTTTCAAGATTTTATTTCCAGAATAGAATGATTTTTCATTTTAATTTGATTTTTTTATTGTATGAGTTGCTGTTGAGTTGATTCTGACTCATGGCAGCCCCATGTGTGCAGAGTAGAACAGCTCCATAGACGTTTCAGAGCTATGACTTTTCAGAAGCAGGTTGCCAAGCCTGTTTTCCAAGGTATTTCTGGGTGAGTTTGAACTGCCAGCCTTTCAGCTAGTAGTCTAACGCTTGACCATTGGCACTGCAATAACAGAATTGGGAGAAACTGAGTTAGAGAAACTGTTTTTTTTTTTTTCCCCCCTTACTTCATTGACATATGAGCTTTTGTCTCCAAAAAGAAAATATTTTCCTGGTCTTTTCTTAATTTGAAAGTGTATTTCATATATGTTATACCTGCTAGTATAGGACCATAGTAGCTTTACTTCTTTCCTTGCCTCGTGAACTGAGTCTGATTATCAGTCACTTTGTTGTTGTTGTTATGTGCCGTCGAGTCGGCCCTGACTCATAGCGACCCCTCCTTGGGTTGCTGAGGCAGTGTCACTACAGAAGTAGATTGCCCAACTTTCCTTCCGAGGAGTGACTGGTGGGTTTGAACCGCCAGCCTTCTGTCACTTTAGCAGCCCTCTGTAGAGGGCTTTCCATTTAAAAAAAGAAAAAAAAAAATCCTTCTTTTCTTTTGTTTTTGAGAAACTATCCATTTTAGAATAGTTTTGTATTTAGAGAAAAATTGTGAAGTACTGAGAATTCCCATATACCCCATACCCAGTTTCACTTCTTATTAACATCTTACGTTAATTTGGTATATTTGTCATTATTGAGAACCAATATTGATTCACTAATCAATGTTGATTCACCAATATTAGAACACTATTTACTAAAGTCCATAATTTATTCAGCTTTCCTTAGTTTTTCCCTAATGTCCTTTTTCTGTCTTAGGATCCCATCCAGGAGACCACAGTACATTTAGTCATCATATCTCCTTAAACTGTAAACAGTTGTGTCAATATTTTAAATGTGTCCTTACCCCACAGTGATATATGTATGTAATTTAAAACATTACTCAAAAGCTTATGATAAGAAGTGGTACTTTCTTGTCTTACTCTTCTTCACAGCCTAGTCATGATCCCTAGAAGCAACCACTGTAAAAACTTCCAGCTGTTTCTTTTTACATTTATCTCTCTGTTTCTAAATAATTTGTTTGTACTAATGTTTGTTGGGTTACCAATTAGACATTTTATATATGTGTTCCATTAAAGGTAGTTGAGGATTTACTCTTATATATCACACCCTTTTCCATTCCTCCAGTTTTCCTAATAGGTTATATGTTTTACTCACATCAAATATTATTGTACACACTACCATAAATATATAAATAAACACCAGAGATATAAGTACGATGTTACGATTGTTTTCTTCCTTGTACACCATTCTTTTTCTTGGACAAACTATTACTTTCTTATTTCTTCTTTTTTAATATGAGCATTTAAGGCCCTACATTTTTATAAATTTTTCTGAAGTATTACTTGAGCTGTATTCTCCAAGTTTTATTTTTTTCATTTATCTGTAGCCTGTTTTTTTTTTTTTTTTTTGATGTTAGTGGTGATGTAGTACTCCAAGTTTTAATATGTAATATTTTCACCATCCAGTTGTAAAATAGTTTTCATATATATTGACCTGCGAGTTTTTATAAATGTGTCTTTTAAATTTCCAAATGCATGGGTTTTATCTAGGTATCTTTTTTTGTTACTTATTTTTATCCTGAGTGCCCACTCGTCAAAGAAAATAATCTGTAGGATTATAGTACTTTGACATTTGTTGATGTTTGCTTTTAGGATTCAGTGCATAAAATGTTCTATGGATGCTTAAAAATAACTGTATTCTTTTTGGTTAATTCACCCTTTGACTTTGTTGATATTACTGTTTTTGTTTCTTTTAATGAGAAACCTATTCAGATGCTAGTCTTTATGACATGATTTTACAAGACTTTGATCTTTTCTCTTATTTGTTGTATTCTATTTCCTTGGCTCTATATTTTTTTCACTTTCCATTGAGTTTTTAGTTTTAATTTAATACTTCCATTTCTAAAAGCCTTTTCTTGTTCTTTGATTTTTTTTTTCATTCAATCTAGTTTTATTGGTAGATGCAATATCTTCTCTTATCTCTGAGAATGTAAATTATTAAAGTTTTTTTTTTACTTCTTTTATACTTCAAGCATTATTTCTTTTTCCCTGATGCTTTTTTCCTCCTCTTAAGTTTTTGTTTACATCCTTTTCATGTTGAAGGTTTTCCTTAAATGTTTATAACGCTTTCTTGCTATTCATACTTAAAAATGAGGCATGAAAATATTTCATGTCTGCAGATGGTATGTGAGTGAGATTTTTCTGTTCCATTATTCCTACCATCACTTAGCATTATATATCTGTCCAATTTTAACCAGTCTAAAGGTATAAAGTTGCATCTTATTGTTGGTTTAACTTGCATTACTCTGTTTACTAGTGAGTCTGAGCATCGCTTCCTATGGCTATTATTTGTTTAGGTTCCCTTTTCTATAGATTGCTTGTTCAAATTTTGTGCTTTTCTTTTGGGATTCTTCTTTGTTACTAAATTGAAGGTATTTCTTATGTATTAGAGATAACAGTTTCTTCTTGGTTTTGGACTATGCAATAACTTCTCTGTCTTTTATCTTACCATTTACCTCATCCAGAACATTCTTTATTGAACAAATATCCTTAACTCTGATGTAATTAGGTTAATGATTTTTTTGTGGTTTATAATTTAGGGTTTGGTTTAAGAAGTTCTTACCCACACTAAGTTCAAAAGATATTTTTATGTATCTTCTTCTGTTAACTTTATAGTTTTACCTTTTATATTTAAGTCTTTAATTCATCTAGAGTACGAATCTGGAAGCTATGGGAGTGAGTTCAGTTCCAGGCCTGATGAGTGACTAGGGGCCATAGTCTTGGGGGTTTCACCAGCCTTTATCAGACTAGTAAGTCTGGTCTTTTTTATGATTTTGAATTTTGTTCCACATTTTTCTCTCACTTTATCCAGAATCTCCTACACTGATCCTTTACAGAGTGGTTGACAGTGGTAGCTGGGCACCATCTAATTGTTAGGTCTCACAGTCATGTAGACTGAGGTTCACATGGTCTGTTAGCCCTTTGGACTAATTGTTTCCATGTGTCTTTGATTTTCTTTATTCTTCTTTGCTCGGGATGTTGCATCTTGGATGGCCCCTCGCAAGCTTTTAAGACCCCATCAACAATCTTTTTCTTAATGAGCCAGATAGTAAATATTTTAGGCTTTGCAGGCCACATGGTCTGTATCACAACTATTCAGCTTTGCTATTGTGGGGCAGAAGCAGCCATCTAAACCAAACCAAACTCAGTGCCGTCGAATCGGATCTGACTCATCACCCCTCCTTGGGTTTCTGAGGCAGTATCACTACAGAAGTAGATTGCTTAACCGTCCTTCCAGGGAGTGGCTGGTGGAATTGAACCGCCAGCCTTCTGGTTAGCAGCCAAATGCCTTAGGCACTATGCCACCAGAGCTCCCAAATGAAAAGGCATGACTTGTTGCAATATAGCTCTATTTGCAAAAACAGGCATCTGGCCTTCAGTTTGTAATTTACCCCATGGATTAGAGTCTACTTTGCATTTGTTATTAGATAATGATTCCAAGTTGGCTGAGAGCAGAGACTACCAGAAAGATGTTTACCTGTCTATTAATGATTATGCAAAGGCATTCAAATATGTGGATCATAACAGATTATGGATAACATTGTGAAGAACGGGAATTCTAGAACACTTAATTGTGCTTATGCCAAACTGTACACATACCAAGAGGCAACTGTTTGAACAGGACAAGGGGATACTGTGGGTTCCAAATCAAGAAAAGTGTATATCAGGGTTGTATATTTTCACCCTTTTGAACATGTTATCTGGAGGGACCAGTAACTGGAGGAAGACAACATGATTAGTGAAGTAGAGGGTCAGTGCAAAAGAGGAAGACTTTCAACAAGATGTTTTGACACAGTGGCTGCAACAGTGGGCTCAAACACAGCAATGATTGTGAGGATGGTGCAGGACCAGACAGTGTTTCATTCTGTTGTAAATATGTTTGCTATGAGTCAGAACTGACTAGATGGCACCTAGCAACAACTATTTCGTGTTACCATACATCTACTAAAAGTCCATCATTTCCTTAATGATTTGTGCCCCTTTTATTGTGTATTAAGTTCTCAATGTACATGGATCTATCGCTGCACCCTGTTTTGATTCATTGGCCTTTTATCTGTTCTTGTAGCAGTGTCATGTTTTTATTGTTGTTGTTGTTTTAATTTTACATCAGTTTTATTGAAAAAATTAAATATCAAAAAACTCAAACCAAACTCACTGCCATCGAGTTGATTCTGACTTATAGTGACCCCCCCACATTGGGGCTGAAAATCTTCACAGAAGTAGATTGCCCCATCTTCCTTCTGTGGAGCAGCTGGTGGGTTTGAACCATTTACCTTCTGGTTAGCAGCCAAAGGCCTTATCCACAATGCCACCAGAGATCCTTAATACTCTAAAAAATATTAAATATTAGAGATGATATGGATCTACAGAAACTCTTAAAGATTGCCGTGGAGTTCACAGTGGTACAATGCATTTGGAAAATCAGATTGGCACTCACTTTTATATATAAATTGATACATCTTGTGACCCAGAAATTCTATTATAAGGAGTATACCCAGGATAAACTCTTGCATGTGTGTAACATCAGACCTGTTCAAGAATTTTCTATAGATTTGTTCACAATATAAAATAAAACAAAAGTCTTGGATATAATTCAAATGCCAGTCAACTGGAGAGTAGATCCATAAATCAAGATATGTTCACAAAAAATAATATACAGTGGTCAAAACAAACTATAGAAAAATGCATGGATGACAATGTAATATTAATTAAAATTAAAGGTCCCAAAGATTGCACATGGCATGACCTTTTACTAAAGTTAAAATGACTAAAAAAAATATGCTTTGAAGAAATACAATAAGACTACATAAAAAGGAAATAATGAACAGAGAAGATGATGGGTATATTTAGTGGACAGAGACAGAGAGTTGAGATGATGGGGACCATGTGGTTGTTTGGAGAATATTTTTG
This sequence comes from Orycteropus afer afer, assembly GCF_000298275.1. Taxonomy (NCBI): domain Eukaryota; kingdom Metazoa; phylum Chordata; class Mammalia; order Tubulidentata; family Orycteropodidae; genus Orycteropus; species Orycteropus afer. The sequence goes on from NW_006921599.1 coordinate 4,309,665, forward strand.
TTCACTTTATATTGTGATTTACATGAAAGTTTACTGAACAAGTTGTCATGTCTGTAGTTCAATTTTTTTTTTTTTTTAAATTGTGATTTGGGTGAAAGTTTACAGAGCAAATTCACTTTCCATACAGCAGCTCACATACACTTTGTCTCATAACATTGACTACAATTTCCCACAATGCAACAGCTCCTCTCCTGTTTCTTCCCCATAGTTACCTCTTCCCTGTGTACTTCCTTCCCGTGCACTCCTGCCTGAGCTGTGTACTTCCTTCCCGTGCACTCCTGCCTGAGCTGTCCCCCTGTGCATAAACAGCCTTTCCATTCTCCCATGATTGATTTCTCCAAGGAGTATATCTACCTAATGTAAATGTTCAGCTCATATGTCTGTCTTCTGTTTGGCTGGAAGCCATAGGAGTGGATTCAATTCAGACCCCAAGGGCAGCTCGGGGCCATAGTTTCAGTGGTTCCACCAGACTCTATCAGACCAGCAAACTGGTCCTTTTTTTAAATGATTTTGAGTTTTGGTCCACATTGTTCTCCCACTGTATCTAGGATCTCCTACAGATATCCCTCTCCCAGTGGTTGACAGAGGTAGCCAGACACCATCTAGTTCTTCTAGTCTTATAGTTGTATAGGCTGAGGACTGTGCATGGTGTACCAGTCGCTTAGACTGATTGTTTCCATGTGTCTTTGGTTTTCTTCATTCTTCTTTGCTCTGGACAAGGAGATACCCATCGTTGCATCTAGATGGCCACTTGCAAGCTTTTAAGATCCCAGTTGCAACTCACCAAAGTAGGATGTGGAACAATGTTTTGGGTATTATGTTATGCCAGTTGAGCTTGATTTTCCCTGTACCTATGGTATCAAGCCCACAGGTCCAACTACTTGCTCCCTCTGGGTAGCTGGCTATGGGCAAAAAATGACTACAACCTTGCGCCTTGTCAGCTCTACCATATACCTGGGAGTTCTTACAGAATCTACCAATATACTTGTAGAAACATTGCCTGCCAACCCTATATATGGTCTTGGGTACACTCCTCTCTGGATAGACATACCTAATAGTTCAGCCTGTGCACTCATCTGTCCACCGATATGTCAATGTTTGCCTGACATGTAGTACTGTATGTACAAAAGGGTTAATCTTGGTTGTCTGTACCTCTCATCCATGCTCTATGTCTTCCTCTTCCTCAATGCTACTGTATTGATCACTCACATTTGGTACATTGCCCTTCTCTTCACCCAAATCAATACTTGTCTCTACCTATCTAATAGTGTTCCCTCCCTTCCACTCGCACCCCTGGTAACCAACAAAGAAGATTTCCTTCCATATATAAACCCTTCCTTGACTTTTTACAATAATGGACTAAAACAATATTTGTCCTACTGTGATTGACTTATTTCACTGAGCATAATGTTCTCCAAGATCATCCACGTTATGCAATGTTTTTCAGATTCTACATTCTTCAGGGTTGCATAGTATTCCATTGTGTGTATGTACCATAGTTTAGTTACCCATTTTTCTGTTGATTGGTTGTTTCCATCTTTTGCCTATTGTAAATGGTGCGGCAGTGAATATGAGTGTGCATATATTTGTTCTTGTCCTGGCTCTCAATCCTTTTTATTTTTTTATTTTAAGAGCTTGTTTTACGTTCAATGTCATGCGTACATTTAGTTTCATTCCCCATTCGCCATGTCCAACCCTAACCCAGTCTCCTCCCCTCCCTGTCCTGCAACCCTCCCCCTGTGCCCCTCATAATTATACACTCCTGTTTGCCCTGCATTTCCTCAGTTTGAATGTTGGTCCCTTGGTGTCCCATGGTCTATTGCTCTAAGGGATGTATCACCATTGAGTGTGTGGGTGCGGCAACCTGGGTTGATTGGTGGCGTGTACATTGATCAGGGTGTACATCACCCCTGGGGGTGAGTTTTATTCCAGGTGTCGAATGTATTTCAGGGCCATGGTATTGGGAGTCTCACCAGATTTCATCTGACCAGTAATTCTGGTCATTATTGAGTTTTTGGATTTTGTTCCATGTTTTCCCTCTCACTCTATCCAGGATCTCCAGATTTGATCCTTTCCTGAGTGGTTGACATTGGTAGCCGGGCACCATCTGGTTCTTCTGGTCTTGAGGGCCATCATGTCCTAGGGTTGATTGCTTCTAAATGCCCTTTTTTGTGTATGTGCGTTCTTCTTCACTTCCAATGCTAGGAGACCATTAGCTGCAGACCCCAGTCACTACTCACCAATGAAGGATGTGGAGCAATGCTTTTATGTATTTTGTTGTGCCAATAGAGTCTGGTGTACCCTAATACTATGGTCCTGAGGTAGTAGCTCTATTGGATCTCTCTCCCATAGTGTCTGAATGTCTGTGAGGGATTACTCTGTGTCTGTCTTCTATAGTTTCTGTAAGGACTGCAGGTATTTTGTATCATTAGTGTCTGTACAAGATGAGCCTCAGCGAGTCTATCCTTGGTCTAGAGTATACCTCTATTCACTGATCCCTGTCTGATCATCTCAGGTGTTTATGTGTTTATCTGTATAGCATAGTGTTTGGTGTTAATGGCAATGTGGTATTGTGGACACATTGGTTGGTTTTAGCATCTGTCATCTATCTTTTATGTGCACAGTTTGGTGTGCTCTCATTTCCCAATGTTACCATGGTGGTCACATATCCTTCCCGTATATCCCTCCCCCTACCCATGTCAGCGTGTAAGCCCCAGCTAGCCCTAAATTAATCCCTCCTTTTCCCTTCCCATCCCGGTAACCTACTAGGTGAGTTCCCTTTCCCAAGCAAACCCTTCTCTGTCTTTTTACAGTAATGGGCTCATACAGTACTTGTCCTTCTGCAATTGAATTATTTCACTCAGCTTAATGTCCTCCAGGTTCATCCATGTTGCGAGATAATTCGTGTATCCCTCTTTCTTTAATGTGACATAGTATTCCATTGTGTGGATATACCATAATTTGGTTATCCACTCATCCTTTGATGGGCATTTAGGTTGTTTCCATCTCTAAGCTGTGGTGAATTGTGCTGCAATGAACATAGGTGTACATATGTCTGTTTGTGCACTCTCACCTCTTTAGGATATATTCCTAGCAGTGGAATTGCTGGGTCAAATGGTACTTCTATTGTCAGTTTTTTAAGGAAGCGCCATACCGTTTGCCATAATGGTTGTACCATTTTACAATCCCACCAGCAGTGCACAAGATTTCAATCTCTCCACAGCCCCGCCAGCATTTGTTACTTTCTGACCTGTTGAACTTTGCTGTTATTGCTGGGGTGAGATGATATCTCATTGTTGTTTTGATTTGCATCTCTCTAATGATTAATGATCATGAGCAATTTCTCATGTGTTTGTTGGCTGCTTATATATCTTCTTTGGTGAAGTGTCTGTTCAAGTCTTTTGCCCATTTGTGAATTGGGTTATTTGTCTTT
>NW_006921599.1:4314594-4315823 GCF_000298275.1 Orycteropus afer afer
TTGGATTCTGTTGGCCAGGATTTTGTTAAAGATTTTTGCATCTATGTTCATGAGTGATATTGGTCTGTAGTTTTCCTTTCTAGTGTTGTCTTTCCCTGGTTTTGGTATTAGTGTTATGCTTGCTTCATAAAATGAGTTTGGGAGTACTCCATCTTTTTCCGTGTTCTGGAGTAGCCTGAGTAGCATAGGTGTCAACTCTTCTCTGAATTTTTGATAGAATTCTCCAGTGAAGCCATCAGGGCCAGGGCTTTTCTTTGTGGGAACTTTTTTTATGACCTGTTCAGTTTCTTCCTTGTTATGGGTCTGTTCAAGTTTTCTATTTCTGACTGGGATAATTTAGATAGATCTTGTGATTCTAGAAACTTGTTCATCTCTTCTAGATTTTCAAATCTATTGATATACAGTTTTTCATAATATTCTGTCAGTATCTTTTTTATTTCAGTTGGTTCTGTTGTGATGACACCGTTTTCGTTTACAATTCTTGTGATTTGGGTCTTCTCCTTCTTTTCTTTTGTTAGGTGTGACACTGGTTTATCGATTTTATTAATCTTTTCGAAGAACCAGCTCTTTGTTTTGTTGATTTTGTTTGTTTTTGTTTTCTGTTTCATTTATTTCTGCTCTGATCTTCATTATTTCCTTGCTTTTAGCTCCTGTAGGATTCTTTTGTTGTTTTATTTCCAGTTGTTGGAGTTGATGAGTTAGAGTGTTGATTTTGTTTCTTTCTTCTTTTTTGATGTATGCATTTATTGCTATAAACTGTCCTCTGAGTACTGCTTTTTCTGTGTCCCATAGATTTTTGTAGGATGTATCTTCATTCTCATTTGTTTCTAGGAATTTTTTTATTTCAGTTTTTATCTGTTCTGTAACCCAATAGTTTTTAAGCAGTTGTTCAGCTTCCATATGTTTGATGCTTTTCCTTGCTCTTCCTATTATTAATTTCTAGTTTTATAGCATTGTGGTCAGAGAAGATGCTTTGCAGTATTTCAGTGCTTTTGAATTTATCGAGGCTTGTTTTATGTCCAAGCATATGGTCTATTCTGGAGAAGGATCCATGTACACTGGAAAAGAATGTGAATTGCATTTTTGTTGGGTGAAGTGCTCTACATATGTCTATGAGTTCCAGTTGGTTGATTGTGTTGTTAAGTTCTTCTGTATCTTTGCTGAATTTTTTTCCTGTTGACCTGTCTCTCCTTGAAAGTGGTGTGTTAAAGTCCCCTACTACTAATGTA
>NW_006921599.1:4316478-4320577 GCF_000298275.1 Orycteropus afer afer
TGTGTATATTTCTGTGCTGAGTTCAGTTTGTTGGCTAATGCTTTCTCTCATTTCTTCTTTATAGTTGGTTTTGTGTTACTAAACCTATATGTTTTCCTTCCTTCTGGATTTGCTTAGAAGAATTGTTACTCTTCTCTGTGGTTACCTTGGAGTATATTCTTGTCTCTACATTTTTAGAACAGTGTGTGCTACAAAGACATTGTCGTGCTTTCCTCTCCATTTGAGGGTCTGTACCTAGAAGTATTTATTCCCTCTAATAGGTTAGTTGCTGTTGTTATGTGCTGCTTGAGTTCCTTGGTTTTTAAGAATGTTTTATAACAGAAAACTTCCCCCATATCATGGAGAAAGAAAAGATATTTGTCCAAGAAGCTCATAGAACCCCACACAAGATAGACCCCAAAGAAAAACACCGAGGCATATTATAATCAAACTTTCCAAAACCAAAGACAAATAAAAAATTTTGAGAGCTGCCCAGGAAAAAAGAAATATTACTTATAATAATCAAACCATTAGGCTGAGCTCTGATTACTCAGCAGAAACCATGCAGACAAGAAGGCAGTGAGACGGCATATATAAAACTCTGAAGAAAAAAAAACTTTCAATCAAGAATCCTATATCCAGCCAAATTATCCATCAAATATGAGGGCGAAATCAAGGCATTCTCAGATAAACAGAAATTAAGAGACTTTGTGAAAACCAGACCAACCCTACAAGAAATGCTTAAGGAAGTCCTACCAATAGAGAACCCACAACAGAGATCAGCAAAAAAAAAAAATATGTGACATCAACTCTAAAACCAAATCATAGAAATAGATACTCTTCATTTCTCTTTAATCTTTTTGATTTATGATTTTTTTTCATACAGGCTAGTGTCCAAGGATTTGTCTTCTAGTTGGGATATGCGTTCTTCAGCCAGTTCTAATCTACTCTTTTGAGTCTACTGTGTTGTGTAGTTCTGTCATTTTGGTGCTCATGGTTTGCATATCAATAGACATCTTCTGCATTTCTAATTGCTGTTTTTGTATGAGTTCTGATTGTGCATTAATCTTAATATTCTTTTCCTCAATAATTTTCCTGAGTTCCTTCAGGGAACTGTCTGTGTTCTCCTTGTTTTTGTTTGGGGTTTCCTTAAGGCTCTTGTATAACTCTATAAACATATCTTCTAAATTCCTTCTCAGATAATTCTGTTGCCTCCTCTTCCTCCGTGTATAATGAGACCTTTGTTTGTGGTTTTGCTTCTAATGCCTTGTTCTGTTTTTTTGTTTGATTTGAGGTTGCCTGTTGTTTCCTAGACATTTTGAGTTTGTGTTTAACTGCTGGTTACGTGTTGATTAGTTTTGTTTTGGTTTTATGGTTTAATATTTTGAAAAGGTGAAGCTGGTGTATTTTATTTTATTATTGATTCAGGCATGCTGCGTCACTTTGCTGTTTTCTTTGTGATGGTGGAATCACTGTGGGGAACGTGGATATGTGTTTCTGTTTGTTGTAGAGAGGGTTTAGAGTTCGAAGCAGGAAGTTTTATGATAATAGGCTGAATATGGTTTCTTCTATTGAATGAGTGAAGTTATTGGTGGAGAAGGTGGGAGCAAAAGAAGGAAAGCTTGATGTTGCTAGGGTCGGTTTCTAGGGCTTTGCGTGGGCCACTATTGATGACTTACTGTTATTTACAAGCCCACGGCTCAATTTCAGGAAAGATTCCTGTGTTAGGGAGTCGCCACTTTCGCCAGGCTCAGGCACACTCAAAGACCCCGCATCCAAGGCCCCTCGGTGCCAAAAAACCGATTCAGTGCAAATTCCCAGGTACGCACTTGGCCGCGATTCCTCTCTCTCCACCTTGTCTGCCCACAGTGCCAGCCCAATCTGCCCAGACTGTGAACAGCTCGGGAGTTTGTTTGTGATACCACCCACCTGCGGCGCCAAAGATGCGTGCGATTTCAGCTGCGCTGGAGTCAGGAGAGTGCCTGCTAGTAATCGCTGGTCCTTGTATCAGTGACAAAGACAAGCACAGACCTCTCAATGCCTCCCAAGCTGACCTAAGCCCACTCAGTGACCCACTGAGGGGTGAGCGAGCTCACCCTCCTGGAGCACCAGTAAGCTCTCCGCTTGGGTTTCAGTGGTGCTGCGTGTGCCCATTTGCACCTAGCTGACCCAAGTTACTGATAAAATCAGGTGCTCAAGGTAGGTCCTTGGGGTGTTTGCTGGTGTTTGTTGGTGTTTCGCTGGTATGCTGATATAGGGTGTCTTCTTCCTTGGCCCATGGAGATCTCAGGTGGCTGCCCAAGTCCGCCAGTCAGTGACTGCCCCAGGGAAGTTTCTCATGGCCTCTCTCGGCTGCCCCGCTGCCCTCCGCCGGGTAGAACTTCCCTGAATTTTTTCCCTGTGCTTTTCCTCTAATTCAACTCTTCTCTGTTTGGTGCACTGTGATTCAATGAGCTGTTCAGAGCACCAAAATCTCCAATTCAAACTGCTGTACCTAGTTTTTCAAGCAATAAGATGCTAGAGGGAAATAGTGTGGTGATTACTGACGAGACTCCATTTCGAATCCCTGGCTCTCAATTCTTTAGGATAGCTAGTAATGGAATGGCTGGGTCAAATAGTATTTCTAATTTCAGCTTTTTAAGGAATTGCCATACTACTTTCCACAGTGATTGTTATCATTTTACAGTCCCACCAGCAGTGTATGAGAGTCCCAATCACTCCACATCCTTGCCAGCATTTGTTATGTTCTGTCTCGTTGAACTTTGCTACTAGTGCTGGGACAAGATGGTATCTCATTGTTGTTTTTGATTTACTTCTCTCTAATGGCTAATAATGGTGAGCATTTCTAAATATGTTTGTTGGCTGCCTGAATATCCTTTTTGGTGAAGTGTCTATTCATGTCTTCTGCCCATTGTTAATTGGATTATTTGTCTTTTTGTTATTGAAGTGTTGAAGTTTTCTATAAATTCTTGATTAAGTCCCTTGTCAGATATGTCATTGCCAAATATTTTTTCTCAATCTATCGATTCTCTTTTTACTCTTTTGGAGAAGTCTTTGGAAGCATATAAAAATTTAATTTTTAAAAGGTCCCATTTATCTAGTTTCTCTTCCACTGTTTGTACATTTTGGGTTATGTTTGATAGTCTATTTATGCCATATAGTAGGGCCCCTAAATTTTCCCCTAGTTTCTCCTTGAGGAACTTTAAAGTTTTAGGTTTGCCATTTAAGTCTTTGATCCATCTGGAGTTAGTTTTTGTGTATGGTGTGAGGTACAGATCTTGTTTCATTTTTCTGCAAATAGATATACAGTTTTGCCAGCACTATTTGTTAAACAGACAATTTCTTCCTGATTCAATTGATGTTGGCCCTTTGTCAAAGACCAGCTGACTAGGTCAATGGATCTTGGATCTATTTCTGGCTTCTCAGTTATATTCCATTGATCTATATGTCTGTTGTACCAGTACCAGGCAGTTTTGACTACTGTGGCTGTATAGCAGGTTTTAAGAGACCTCCTACTTTGTTCTTCTTCTTCAGTAATGCTTTGCTTATCTGAGGTCTTTTTTCTTTCCATAAAAAATTAATGGTTGTTTTTTCCATATCATTAAAGAATGTTGATGGGAGTCAGATTGAGATTGCATTGAATGTATAAATTCATTTGGGTTAGAGTTGACATTTTCACAATGTTCAATCTTCCTATCCATGAGCATGATACATTCTTCCATTTATGTAGATCTCTTATGGTTTTTTGAAGTAGTTTTTTATAGTTTTCTTTGTACAGGTCTTTTGTGTCCCTGGTAGCATTTATTCCCAAGTATTTTATTTCTTTGGTGGCTATTGTAAATGGTTTTGTTTGTTTTTGTTTATTGTAAATGGTATTGATTTCCTTATTTCTTTTTCAGCGACCTCTTCGCTGGTATAAAGGAATCCAACTGATTTTGGGATGTTGATCTTGTATCCTGACACTATGTTAAATCTCAATTAGTTCCAGCAGATTTTTGACTGAGTCTGTTGGGTTTTCTAGGTATGGGATCATATCATCAGCAAATAGGGATAGTTTGACTTCTTCCTTACCAATTTGGATGCCTTTGATTTCCCTTTCTTGCCTTATGGCCCTGGCTAG
>NW_006921599.1:4322657-4328551 GCF_000298275.1 Orycteropus afer afer
CCATTCTATTCTGCAACTCTCTTGACTTCCTCACCATTTAAAAGTTCTCTAACTATACTGTTTTTCCCCTCTTTTTGGTTTGTAGTTGTGCTCATTTGCCAACTGATGTCTCTGGCTCCCTGCTTACAATCTTATAAGATTATTTTACTTTGGATACTTCCATAGCTGTGTTTGTTTCTGGGTTATGTCATCTTGTATATTAATGGTTGGTTGTTGTTTGCTTATTATTGGTTCTCTGTTCAAAGGACTCCCTTTAGTATCTCTTGTATGGTTGGTCTGATTTTAACAAATTCCCTTAATTTCTGCTTATCTGGAAATCTCCTAATTTTACTATCATATTTGAGGGACAATTTTGCCAGGTATATAAATAATTCTAAAATAAATAGTAATTTTAAAACAGAGAAAAGCAAACAAACTTTAAAAAGGAAAAAAAAAAGTCTGGACAAGGTGGGACAGGGCACTCAATCTCCATCAGAGCACACAGACTGGAATGGAATTCCTGCTGACCCAGAAGGTGAGTGGTAGTGAGGGATGGCCGCATCGCCATTCACCATGAGGGTGTGGGGTATGAGAGTAACAAAGGGAATATCGCACCTTTCCACTGTTTGTGTTAGGAATGTCCTTGTGATTCCCAGCAAGTGGAGCCTATTCTTAGGTCCCTGCAATCTGGGAGAAGGCTGTCGCTTTAAATATCCAAAATAGTCAATCTGCTTGTAAACATTCAAAATGGCTGTGCCCTCTGGACAAGCAAATATCCACAGCTCACCTCATCTCCCTCTTTGCTGCTTCCCTTTTTATTCATCAGCCACCAGTATAGTCCTCCTTGCAACCCTTGGCTATTAGGGCTGATTTTTAGGTTAATTCTTAGGTCCTTATACCACTCAGCAGTATAAAAGCTGTCCATGCTGTCAGGATCTTTGCCAGACCGCAGCTCCATATGTTTCCTTTTTTGGTGTTTACATGCAGGTTTTTCTACCAGTTGGAGTTTAGTCCACTTATGTATCCTTCCTTTCAAAACTCAGAGCTCCAGGATTATCTTCTGTATCTGTGGTAATTAGTTCCCCTTTTCTTTGTTGAAGAGGGTGTGTAGTTTCCCTATTCCTCCATCTTACTGGAACCCCCAAATTCTCATGTCTTTTTATCCCTGTTTTTTTTTTTTTGTAATATATCTTAACATTTAGTAGGGTTAGATCTCTCTCTTTACTTTTCTTTCTCAAATTTGACATAACCACTCATGGACCTTTGTTCTTTCGTATAAATTTTAGAATATGTCTGAATCTTTCAAAAAGTATGACTACAATTTTGGTTAATATTCCATTGAATGTAGAGACTAATTTGAGAAGAATTGACAAATTACCCAAATCACCTAGTACAAGAACATGTAATATATCTACATTTATTCAGATTCTCTTCTGTGTCTTTTATTGGAGTTTAAACTTTTTTTTCTCAGTTGGAGGGTTGTATATTTTTGGTTATGTTAATTTCTAAATATTGATTGTATTATGTTGTATATGATGTCCTTTTTTATTGTGCTGTTTAGCTTTATTGATATAGAGAAATACTGTTAATTTTTGTAAATTGAGCTTATGAAAAAGTAACCAAACAAAAAGTTGGTTCTTTGGAAAGATAATAAGATGAATAGACCACCGACAAACTAATTAAGAAAAAAGAGAGTCAAGGCTGAAAAAAGGAAATAACTACAGACCCAACAGAGACTTAAAAAGTAACAATAGCTTTATGATTAGCTGTATATTCTTAGTACAGGGTCAGCAATGAAGGGGAAGACCCTTAGTGAGATGGATTAACATAGTGGCTGCAACAGTGGGCTCAAGCATGGCAATGATTGTGAGGTTGGTACAGGACCGGGCAGTGTTTCAGTCTGTTTTACATAGGGTCATTATGAGTTGAGAATGACTTGATGGCATTTAGGAACAACAACAGTGACGACAACAACAACATATATCCTTAAATATAAATGTTAAAATTGACATTAAAAAAACTCACTGCCATCGAGTCGATTCCGACTCACAGCGACCTCTCCTTGGGTTTCTGAGGTGCTATCTCTACAGAAGTAGATTCCCCAGTCTTCCTTCCAAGAAGTGGCTGGTGGGTTGAAACTGGCATCCTTCTGGTTAGCAGTCAAATACCTTAGACACTATGCCACCAGAGCATAAGAAGAAATAAAAAATATAAATAGGATAGTAAGTGGTTTAAAAAATGTTATTCACGTACCCTCTCCTCCTAGAGAAGGTATGTGACAACTCTTGGCCCAAATGGCCTAAATGGAATCTACAAGTGAGTTCTACAAAATTTTCAAGTAAAATTTAGTTCCTATTTTATCCAAATTATTCCAGAAAATAAAGTAAAAGCTGCACAGTTTATTTTGTGAAGCCATTGTAATCCTGTTGTTAAAGAAGATAAAGGTTATACAGGGACAGAAATTATAGGCCCTGTTTACCTTGTGAATTACTCTAGGATTGCAAAGATAGCTAAATATCAAAGATGAATGTTTCTGTATTTCAATAAAACTTTATTTATGGATACTAAAATTTGAATTTTATATACTTCTTATATATCACAAACTTATCTTTTTGATTTTTCATCTATTAACCATTCTTAGCTTGCATGCTATATAAAACATAATGGCTTAGATTTGGCTTATGGATTATAGTTGGCCAAGTTCTGATCTAACAACACACACTTATAGAATCAACAAACTATTAAAACTAATTCTGCCCTTATCTTTATTATTTGCTTTCTCTTAGGAAATATGCAGAGAAGGGTACATAATATATCCCTCTCTAATCACTTTGTGCTATTGTATGTTGAAGTCTTCTGTCCATTGATGTCTTTTCTCCCATGCTCCCTTGTTCTTTTAGATTTTTATCTTTTACTCACTGTCACATAACTCAGTATTACTGCTTTTGCATTTCAAGTTCACTGTGCCATGCTTCTGTAGCCCCTTAATACTTTTTGATGTCTTTCCTTATTTCTAACTGATTCTGCCATTGTTTACAGTGGCAGTTCCAAAATATATATAATTTATTCCAAGCACCCTATCCCACTTCTGTCTTCTCCATTCTTATATGTCTTAACATCATGTTTCACAAAGAAAACAAAGATCATAATGTTTGTATTCTCTCATGTAAGTACTCTTTTTCAGTGAAATACACCTTAAAGAGAGAAGGGAAAACCACAAATTGGAGAAGGAGATTTATTAGCATACATAAATGTAAAAAGTTTAATATCCAAACTATATTTGAAAGCCTTTTGAATCAAATAAGAAAAAACCTAATGGTAAAGCAGATAAAAGATTTTATAAGTATTTCATAAAAGTGAAAACCCAATTGGTTTATAATATGTGAAGAAATGCTCAATCACAGTAATTATCAGGGAAATGGAAGTTAGTCACAGAAATTAACATCTTCCACACACCAGACTGACAAAAATAAAACAAAAAAATGAAGACAAAAGAAAAAAAGATAATACAACTTTATGTGAGGATATGGAATAGTAGGAATATAAATGTTATAATTACTTTGGAAAATAATTCAGCATTACCTAGTAAAGTTGAAACTTCCCATACTGTAGGAACCAGCATATTCATTTCTCCCTGTGTATTGTGGACAAACTCTTGACTGCATATATGTACTTATGGGTTATGTACAAGAGTGTTTATAGAAGCACTGTTCATGAGTCAAAAGGATTAGGAACAAAGAAATGTTCATCAGCAGTAGCATGGATAAATAACTTGTAGTGTAGTCATACTGGGCATTCTGTGGAACAGTGAAAATGAATGAATTACACCTATTCCTTGCTTACCAGCTATCTTGTTACCCAACATTTCACATTTACAACAATAATAAAATATCTACTATCTGACTATTTTGTCATCTGGCAGTGACGGATGCCGAGGTGCAAGGTGAGAGTAACGTTGGCTGTGATGGTTAAGGTTATGTGTCATCTTGGCTGGGCCGTAATTCTCAGGATTTAAAAGTTATGTAGTGATCAAATTTGGTAGTTGTATAATATTATAGGAGCCCTAGAGTTGCAGTAGTTAAGCACTTGGCTGCTCGTTGAAAGGTCAGTGGTTCGAACCTACCAGCTGCTTTAGGGGAAAAAGATGTGACAGTCTCTTTCTGAAAAGATTTACAGCCTTCAGAAAAGGGGCAGTTCTTCTATGTCTGTAGAGTCATTATGAGTGGGAACCAATTGGATGACAATGGATTTGGTTTTGGGTAATGATAAAATCATCTTCCATTTTATGATCTAATGTGGTCATCTCATTTTTGCCTAATGCCAGTTTTCACATAATGACCTGGTCTTTGGAAACCATGCTGATAAGTGAGGCATGGGCATATGACTACATATAACAACTTGTGTAAATTTCAGAGACTTAGTATTGAGCAAAAAAGTCTAGAAGAATCCTTAAAGTTATTATTCATTTTATATAAAATTCAAACATTTAAAAACTAAATAACATGTTTTTAGTAGATGTTCAGTACCAAATTCAGAGAGGGAATGGGACATGATTGAACAATTGAAGAGAGGGGTACATTGGGAATGTCAAAGGAAATAGTAAGATTCTTTTCTTCAATTGATGATGGGTACTTTGTAGTTTGTTATTTTTGTGATCTACGTATATTTTATAAAAATCTGCATATATTTTATAAATACTCTTATATTTACTCAACACTTAATTGCATTTTAAAATCATGTAATAGGCACAAAAAATTGTTTTCTTTCAGGTTTTTTAGATTAAGAGTTACACTGAAACAGTTGTTTCTGCCTAACTGCTTTTGGGCTGTACAGTGAGACAATGCAAATCTACTTTGTATGGAGAGAAGTTGTAACTTCCATGTCAGTTCTGAACTGAATATTTGCTGGGAGGAACATGGCAATTGGTTTCACTTCCTGCTCAACACAATTAAGTATCTTCCTTGGTTGTGGAAAATCTAGAATTTTACTGTTGTTTTTTAATTTGCTCTTTTTCTTTCTTATGAAGGTCTTGTTCCCTTTTCCTTGAAAAGATATAAAGAAAAGTGGGTTAGTCTGTAGTTTTGTTTGTTTCCTTCTTTTCTCAGTAGGGCTTTCCAATGTAGATTACATTTTATTCTCACCAGAACAGCTAAAGGCTAAATATATGAGCCAAATTATTTGAAAAAGAGAGGATGACAGTAAATTAGAAATGTTTTCCAGTACTTTCTCTTCTATTTGATAATACTTCTCTTCTTCTCTTCTCACTTTGTCTCAAAGTCGTTTTACTTTGTCGTGGCTCCTGACTTCCAGTTAAATTCTGAATCTATGTGGGAATTGCCTCCAACACTGATTTCCTAGTTCCTCCTCCTTGAGCCAAAAGTATTTTAGCCCTGACCCTGAAACTTAAAAGCAACAACCATCAATATAAATACCACGTCTTTCATTCACATAGAAAACATATACACAATTTTTCTTTCTCAACAACTGTTGCTACCTCATTTAAAGTATATTTCTTCTTTGCTGTTTTCAATCAAGAGTTCAGTGAACTTCATCACTGTATACAAATTAATTGTCTTTGTTTGGAAAATAGGATTGAAAGATACAAATGCATGTGTATTCTGGCCTTTAAAATGAAACCCAAACAACCCACTGACATCGAGTTGATTCTGACTCATAACAACTCTATAGGACAGAGTATAACTAACTGCCCCATAGGTTTCTAAGGCTGTGAATCTTTACAGGAACAGACTGCTTCTTCTTTATCCTATGGAGCAGTGGGTTTGAACTGCCAACCTTTTGGTTAGTAGCCAAGTGCTTTAACCACTGTACCACCAGAGCTCCTTTTTAAAATGAAAGTTTTTTGGAACGATTGGCAGCGCAGGCATTGTAGTTTAGGCAATTCTTTTTTTTTTTTT
>NW_006921599.1:4335951-4362039 GCF_000298275.1 Orycteropus afer afer
CTGCTAGTTGGGGTTTAGTCCAAATCTGCATCCTTTCCTTCAAGGCTCAGGGGTCCAAGATTATCTTCTGTGTCTGTATTAATTGGTTTCCCTTTTCTTTGTTGAAGAGGGTCTGTGCAATCCTTCTGCCTAGTCCGCCATCTTGCCCCGCCTATATAGGCAATTCTTAAGTGTGGAGATTTTTATTTCTAAAATTAATTTTCATTAAATAAATATTTGACACCATGTAAAATTTAAAACATTATCGGTAAGGCTAAAGTCTCTTTAGACTAACACTCCCAGACCAGTGCCTTCCCTCAAAATAATCTAAGTTTTTCTGTATGTATCCTAAGTGTTTTGGTCCTCTAATGCTGCTTTAACAGAAAAATACCACAAGTGGATGGCTTTTAACACAAACAGGGATTTATTCTCTTACAGTTTGGGAGGCTAGAAGTCCAAGTTCAAAGTGCCAGGTCCAGGGGCTGGGTGAAGGTCCCTTGACCTTGGACTTCAACTCTGCCTCTTGCTCCCCTCCCGCTGGAGCTGGAGACATATGTAAACTCAGGCAGCTGCTGGCCGCTGTGGCTGATAAATCCAAGGCTGACAAGTAAAATGGCACAGTCCCAAGATTGTCAAGCAACATGGCAGGCCACTAGTTCAAGTTCAGAAACGTTTCAGGATTGGCAGACAACATGGCAGGCCACTGAGATGAAGACTGACCAAATGCAGGATCCAGATGTGCCAAAAGTTCAAGGACTTCCTCAAAGCATCTTCTTATGTACTGGAAGCAGATCACATTCCTAAGGCAGCTCAGTGGATTCCACCATGGAGTTGAGTACCAGCCTCATCATGGGGAATAACTACATAACCAGGCCCCGCCAATTTGACACCTAACCTTAACTACCACACTCAAGAGTTTTGTTTATGTATTTTCGTTCATTCATACATACATACATACATACAAACATAAGTACTAGTACAGAATATATATTGCTTGGGGTTTTATTTTATTTTTCTTGGTTACATAAATTATGTATTAAGTTACATAAATGATATATTAATTTATATAGATTTATATTTTTCTTTTGAAATTGTATGGTTTCCATGATATGGACTTAGTATCGTTTATTGGTTTGATGACTATCATAAAAAATGCTTCAGTGATTATTATGTGTGTGTGTTTATGCTAAATTCTAGATACTAATCCTTGGTTTGTTATCCATGTAACATATTTTTCTCCTTGTACCTTTGTAGTCAAACCTTTATGGTTTTGCTTTTGTGTGTGTGTATGATCTTAAGATCGTCTTATCTCAAGTGATAATTAACGTATTTTCTTATATTTTAAAGTTTACATTTATAGTTTTGCTTTTAACATTTAGCTCTTTAATCCATTTGAAATTTATTTTGGGGAATGGTGTGAAGTAGGGAGCTAAATTTATTTCTTCCAGATGGCTACCAATTGTTCCAACACCATTTACTGAATGGTGAATCACTGATTGGAAATAACTTTTATCATTTACTAGTAATATAACTACTGGACAAAACTTGTTTAGTACCTGTGAGGACCAACACTATTCTAAGCACCTTACAGGTGTATCTCTTACTCTTCACAACTACTCATTTTACAGTTGAGAAATAAGCCACAGAAAGGTTGTGGGGCTTGGCTTTTAATCCATGAGTGCAATTCCAGTACCCATGCTCTTAACCTATGTTACGGGAAATTTGAATTTACACAGTGATCTGCCATTTTCTGAGGCAGTCTGAGCTAATAATCACTTTCATTTTCCTTCCTGGATCATGACTGAAAGCTTAGTATCAGAGGACCAAACCAAACCAAACTCATTGCCATGGAGTTGATTCTGACTCGTAGCAACCCCCATTGGGTTTCCAAGGCTGTAAATCTTTATGGAAGCAGATTGGCCTGTCTTTCTTACATCTTTCTTACATGGAGTGGCTGATGGGCTCAAACCACTGACCTTTTGGTTAGCAGCCAAATGCCTTAACCACTAAACCACCAGAGTTGCTTAGTATCGAAGATATGGAGGCCAAATTGTGGCTTTTTAAATTGAAGATAGTCATGGAAACCTAGGATAAATCCAAATAAAAACAGAGTTTTTCTCAAAGTATTTAGCTTTAGTAAAGAAGGCGTAAGGACTTTAAGAATTTTTAAGAAAGTCATCTGATTCTAAAATTTGGAGATATAACCAATCCTACTAGTGAGTATGTTGTTTGATTAAGTAAATATTGGTGCCATTAGGAGTTTTATTTATTTAATATCTGTTACTCTATTATTTTCTGAATGATTTATTCTCTTTTTCACTTAATATAAATATGAAATGGTAAAATGATTTGGGGATTGATAGCCAGACTAACCTGTCAAATAAAAGCTCTTATACTTACTATATTTCTTTAAGTTAGTAATTGAATCTGTCATTTTTAAATTAGATAATATCATTCAGGGATTATTACGGTATTTGTAAAGTTCCTAGCAAGATACCTAGTATGTGGTATGCACACTGTACACTGTAATTCAATATGAAAGCCCTTGACTTAGATTAATTATGTGCTTTTTTCATTTATAGGATACAATAACTTTTATTTGGGAGATTTTAAGTGAACTGCAAAGAATCTTTAGATAATTTTTATCAATAGGTTTCTATTTCAAGTAGCTGTCAATTCAGTATCTTGGAATAACTTATTTCTGTTCTTTTTCTTGTTATTTTTTGCTTGACCATTAATAGGGTATGTAGTCAGTTTTATCCAGAGAAATAGTTTTAAGGCTATCTCACCTCTGAGATGAAATACTATCATTTAAGTGTTTTCTCTTTTATGACTTCTGAATGTCCTTTTAAAATCCACCATTTAGATACCAGATTATTATATAGATTATATTAATAAGATGAAATGTTGAACCACATGGCCCGCGAGGTTCCTTCTAACTGAAGTTTTCTCATTCTGTGAAGTGTACACTATCAAAAAAATTTTTCCTAGAACAGAACAAATGTCAAGCTCATACTCACTTTTATTAGATGTCAAGTAATACTAATCTCAGATAACTTTACAGTTGTATGCTTTATTAAAAAGTTCAATAAACTGTTTTTAAATGGTAAGGTTGAAATATGAATTAGCAAGTATATTTTTTATTATACTTCACAATTAACCTATTTTACTCATTGAAATAAAAAATACCTTTCATATTAAATTTGTCTTTAATAATTTAGAAATTAAATTCAATTGTGTAGTTTTTCTACATTATTATTTCTGATTATCAATATCCATATTATATGTTTATAAAAATGCTGATGAATGAATCACCTGATTGAATGCCCAAGTGAGAGATTACAGTAATGAAGTACTAATTTCTTGTGAACATCTTTGTTGTCAAATTTGTGGTCCCTGGGTAATGCAAACAGTTAAGTGCTCAGCTATTAACCAAAAGATTGGTCATTTGAACCCACTGAGAGACACCTTGGGAGAAAAGCCTTGCAGTCTGCTTCTGAAAGGTCACAGTCCTGAAAACCCTGTAGAGCACAATTCTGTGACACACTGGGTTGCCAGTTTAGTTCCTATAAATACGTATATTAAAGTTGAGTACATAATCCTGATTCTCAGTTAAATGGCTCAAAAGGAGATGCTGAAGTGCAGCTTTTACCAACTACAGGAATTCATAATTTATAGAATGAATCTGTTTTGATAAAATGAAGAGATCTTAAGTTACCATAATTCAGTGTGTTTTCAAATGAATTAATGTGTTGATTTGTTTCTTGCCCCTGTTTCTAATGTAGGTGCAGCAGTAGCAGGCATTTACAGAGTAGCAGGGAAGAACATGGCCCCTTTGGAAGCACTGGTATGGGGTGTTGGACAAACTGTACTGACATTAATCATCTCCTTTTCAAGGATCCTCGCCACACTTTGAGGTTTCTGTGGGAATGTCTTACTTCACGTAAGGAAACAGGTGTACAGATCCCCTGAAAATGGCATTGTTAACAAGTGGAAATGAAATTGTACAAGAATGCAGAATGAGCAGGTTAAAATACAGCCTTGAGCTGTGTGGGGAGATTGCCCTCTGGTGTTCAAGTGGTTGCACTACTACACTGCACCTTATGTGCCTCCGTCCCAGGCAAGGTGCATTCCATACACTCTGTGAAGCTACAAGAAGAAGCACCTTGTTTAGCTGCCAATCAGGTTAACACTGGTGTTGAAATCATTGTTCTTAACAGTGTTGTGTTAAATTACAGGGACGTTTTGAGGAATTGATGTATGTGCCAAACTTTTTCCTTTTCCTTTTTTTTTTTTTTTTAAAACATTTGATCATGTGACAGTTTGCAAGATGTAGATGTAGATGAGTGCTGTGAACATATTTGACATGAATTCAGGTAATGTAGTAAGAATTTTGTTTTGTAACCCTAAATCTCGTATGAGTGTGAGTGCTGAATACAGAGTCATTTAATATGAGATAAATTATTTGGTTTTTAATGTTGAGCATTTTTGGGATTTAGGGCTTTAATATGTTTAAGCATTATTGTTAATTAACTTATGTGGAAAATAATACTTAATGGAAAACTAGCTAAACTGTTTTAAGGCCTCAAAGTAGATCTACAGGGTGCAAATATCTCACCAACTTAAATAACACCCATTTAATAGTTTCCCTCATGAATAAATACTCTATGTGAATTCAGAACTTTATGGATCACACATATTGATTGTAGTTTGTGTATCATAAAAATATAATTTGAAAATTTTCTTAAAATTTTGTAAGAAAACAGTCTGAAATGTATGTTGCATTCTATCCCTTCTGAAGAAAAGGTTTGCCATGTATCTCATGGACAAAAGATCTTTATAACAAGTATCTCAGTGGGATGATATCACTTATATTTATCTTGATTTTTGACAAAATGTAAGCGATCTTTTATTCTAGAGTATTAACTGTATTTAAAGAGTGGCCTAAATTAGGCCGTGGAAACAAAAAGCCTCATTTGCAGATAAGTAACAAGCAAGTTTCGTAGCTAAGAGTCATAAACTATCTTAGTTTGGGTATGTGGCAACATTACAAATTTACTAAATAAAAATGGGGGGTATAGTACATAATTAATAATAATTTGGAAGTTAATCTCAGCATATCTATACTATATTGAATGATTTTTGAGTTTTTCATTTTAGTTTAGTTGTGGATTTATTCTTCTCTGTTACTGAAGTTTACTAGAATCTGTATGACATTTATTAGAAATTGAATGGTCATTGGTATAAAACATATTAAAAAGTTTTAGAAATACATAAATGATGTTAAGAGTACAGGATGTAGGAAAAACACAGAGCCTGGTTAAATTTTTGTGCTAATGAGCTTTATTATTATTATTATTTTGGTCCTAGGTACAATTGTAAATGTAATTAGCTCAAAGAAATAACCTTTTCAGATAATATAATGTGAAGGAGAATCCAAAAAATAATTGTATAGTATAGCTTCACTAGGAGCTCTGGTAGCGTAGTGCCTAAGGCACTTGACTGCTAACCAGAAAGCTGGTGGTTCAAACCCATCAGCCACTCCTCTGAAGGAAGATTGGGCAATCTACTTCCATAGTGATACTGCCTCAGAAACCCAGGTCGCTATAAGTTGAGTCCGACTCGACGGCACATAAAAACAACAGCAACAACAACATAGCTTCACTAATTTATTACCTGATTTGGTAAAAAGTAGGTTTATATTGGGTCCCATTCAAATTTCATACCTTTGTGACCCACACCGTTTTTTCTCTGTTAAAAACCAGAATATACCAACCACTCAATAATGAGAAGTTGGTGGGAATACTTTTACCAGAATAGAAACCTATTTCAGGGATTTACTAACATCATGGCTTAGAAATTTGTTAAACAAATAATAAGCTTCTATGCATTTTTGGAGATTTTGAAAGTAAAATCTTAAATTTGATTATTTTTATCATGCAAAAGGCTGGAATTATTTTCGTGTGTTCCTTATTTTCCTGATGTTTTTTCAAATTAAATTTAGAAATTAAATACATTTTACAAGTCCGTTTGACTTCTCCTTTTGTGCTAGGGTTGAATTGTGTTTTTCCTTTAGTTGGTTGTTCTACAAATAATTTAAAATGTTTTTATTCTTCCCAGAGAATTGGCAGATTTACAAAATGAATTTTTATTATAACGAATAGTTATTTTATGAGTTAAGAAAGTTTTTATGGTCAAGTAATGTGGAGCACATAGTTCATTTTCCAGAACTAACAAGAAAATAAAACTTGGACACATTAAATGTATGAATGCATGGACCAAAGAGGTTTAAACTCCTGTTTTTACTCTGGAATGGAAGTATAATTGGATACATAATATTTAGTTTGTAGAGAGTATCCTGAAATTATCTTATTATTACCAAATTAGGAGCTCTGGACTTTAAGTTATGAATTGTGTGTGTGTGTATGTGTGTATGTGTGTGTGTGTCTGTCTGTAACTTTGGGGGAAATTTTTGCTTTCTTTGCTGTTTGCAGTTATTTCCACTGGAATTTTTTGCAAGTGTTGCTCATTTAATGTTTTGAAATGTAATTGGATAGTGTTAAGTTATGAAATTGTCTTAATAGCTAATTATATGCTGAGACTTTTTAAACGTGTTTTTCCTATAAAGACAAGAAACATTTAATGATATATATTCACACACATATATATCATTATATATACATATATATAAAGTTGCTATATATATATATGAAAGAAAGCTTTTGTTCATGGAACACTTTCATGTTCTAGTGAGGAATTTGATGTATTTGTTCAGTTGAATGATCTTTCAGATACAGTTAAGGATGTTTAAGATTTTTTAATTTTGGGAAATACTTATTGGATTAATGGTGCTTGATAACCTTGTTTGTGATATGGCAAATCCCTTATTGACAGATTTGGGTTGTTATACTTCCTTAAATTTTGTATGTTGTTTACCAGCAGGTTTTCTTTGTGACAAATGCAAGAAGGAAAGGGAGAATTCCCTGCAGTGTATACTCCTTTACTTAGAAAATATTTAGTAAAATATTGTTAACACTGAAGTCAACTCCCTAAGGAAGAAATCCTTGTATGTCTAAGGTAGTTTTTTATTTAATACCCTGTTTAGGGAAGACCATGGAACAGAGTTTGTCAAGTGACCTCACGTAAGCTTAAAATAATGTCTAAAACCCTTAAATGAGAGAGCTATAAATAATTTGCCCCATGAGACAATTCCATTGGTTGTCTATAATAAGGAGAGTCCTTAATGATGGCTGTATTCAGTGCATTCAGCTTAACATTTATTTTAGATATTAATGTTTGCCAAACAGTATTGTAGTTTATTACCCAATGCACTTTCTTAGTATTAAAAACTCAAACCCATTGCCGTCAAGTCAACTCCAACTCATAGCAACCCCTCCTTGGGTTTCTGAGGCGGTTATCTCTAAGGAAGTAGTTTGCTCAGTCTTCCTTCCAAGGAGTGTCTTTGAAACGCCAGCTGGTTAGCAGTCAGATGCCTTAGGCACTATTAGTAGCATGTATTTCCACAGCCCCCACAAGTCCTAAAGGTTCTATTTGTGCTTGAAATGAAAGAAGTAAAGAAATGGGCTGGCCTTTATATCATTTATTTATGGTGTAAGGAACAGGGACAATTTTAAATCAAAGAATATTGTTGGAAAAGGTCTTTGGAGACCATCTCATTAAGATGTGGGAAGTGGAGCTGCTACCCTAATGTGCCCAAGCTGACACCCCATGTCAACTAATTCTAGTTTATAAATGTTTTCTGTGGGTCTGCTACCAAGTGCTGCACCAAGTATTTCCTGTCGTAAGTACAGGGATGACCAAGATGTGGTTTGTGCCCTGGAGTTCTCCAAGAGCTAGCCAGATGATTTTAAATCCTAAAACAGTAGAGATGATATTTTGCTTTGTGATTTTAGTTGCGTGTTCAAGTCCATTTTTCTGCCTTAAATTTTGATTTTCCCAGTTTGTCCACTGGGTGGAATTTCAGTAATTGAGGTATTATTGCTATGACAGTGAAAAGAATATTAGACTCTAAGCCAGTGACATAGATTTGAATCCAGTTTCTGTCACTTGTAGACTTATTTGATCTTGAACAAATCACTTACCCTTTCTGAACTTCAATTCATACTTTGTAAAATGGGATGAATACCTCATATAGTTACTGTGAAGATTACATAGGATAGTTTCTGAATGACATAACATTATGTATTTGACAATAAGTGATCAACAAAAAATCATTGAAATTCTTTTTTAAAATTAATATGTTTAATACATTTGAGTATGTTGGTTTGTAAAATTCAGCTGTTTTCTTCCATTTCATAATTCTCCTTACATGTATTTTGGAAAGAAAACTAAAAAAAAATTTCTTATAATCTTACTTTCGTTCACCTCTTCTTTGCTCTTCCACTTTTGTGTGTGTGTGTGTGTGTGTCAGCAGATACTTACCTAAGAATACTTGAGGGAGTTGGTTGCAGTGGAAATTGCCAGGGCAAGGAGGATTAAATTTTGAGTTGTGCTTATCACTAGTCAAAATAGGAAGAGTAGATGTAGCCAACATTTACTGCTTTACTCTATCCTACTGACTTCCCAAGGAGCTGTAGTGGCACAGTGGTTAAGCGCTCAGCTGCTGACAGGTTGGCGATTCAAACCCACCAGTAGCTCTGCAGGAGAAAAGACCTGGTTATCTGCTCCTGTAAAGAGTACAGCCTAGAAAACCCCGTGGGGCAGTTTTACTCTGTCATACCAGGTCTCTGTGAGTCAGAATCAACTCAGTGGCACACAGCAGCAGCAGCATTTCCTTCTCTTGAATTCATTTAGCCAATGTTCATTGGAACTCTGCCACATGCAACTCACTATCCTTGCTTTAGGATGGAAAATAATGAATATTCTCTTCTCCATATCTTTGTCTCTCTCCTTCTGCCCTGTATGTTTGGTTCTAAGTGTAGGGCCAGTTCTGAAGGAGAATAGAAATGGGGCTTCAGTGTCAACAAGTCCTTTTTTCCATAGACCAAAGGTGCTTAAGCCTTAGTCGTTGTTTTTAACTTAAAAGGAAATACTGTATATAGCTATTCTTAATAGTAAAACGACTGTCCCCTTTTTGGGAGTGGATTTAGATATGTAACTGAAACTGGAACTTGTTTTTAATTTATGTCCATTTCATTATTTAACTCTTTCATGATCTGTGGGACATACAGTACTCACCTTCATTCTATTCTCTGGAGTTTGTTATACATCTGCTTTCCCACATGCAGCCATCAGAAGGAGATGCAGAAGAAATGAGCATATGCTGCAAATTACTGTTTTTACACGGTATTGTTTGAAATGATGCATCCTGGAGGTGTGATTTTGCAAAACTTTTGTCTGTTTTGGCTTTCTTACAGGGAGATTAGCCTAGTAAGTATATTTCTGGGCTCCTGTGCATGACTTGGAGGTTGCCTTTCTTGATTCATGTTTGCAGAAATACCAGATTTTCAGACACCCTAAATTGTATGTACCTGTCAAGGGTTCTAGAAGGTGATGTAGAATACAGAGGGACATAATCCTTAAGCCGCCTCCCCCCGAGTCCACAGGGACTTTGTGTTCCATATACTATGTATCAAAATCTGTATTTAATTTAAAAAAAAAAAAAAAAAACCTTCAGAAATGCTCCTTGATTCAACAGACCTTCCATTAATGAAAACACATGGTATCGACAAAAAATTCAAAGCAGAAAATAATTGGATTATGAAAGGGTTAAGAAGTAACAAGATGCTGATAGAACTTTCTGAGATTGTCTCAAAATACTTCCCTCTTGCAATGTTTCTCAGAAATTCTCAGTTAGGATCTCTTCATACAATCTTGACTTGGTTTTCAAGATGGAAGGAAGGTGATAATTATTGAACACTAGGAGGCCTCTGGTAGCATAGTGGCTAAGGCACTTGATTGCTAACCAGAAGGCTGGCGGTTCAAACCCACCAGCCACTCCTCGGAAGGAAGAGGGGGCAATCTACTTCCATAGTGATACTGCCTTGGAAACCCAAGGAGGGGTCACTATGAGTCAGTGTGACTCGACAGTACATAACAACAACAACAACAGGAGGCCTAGATTGCAGGGAAGTTTGATGGTACTTGCTGGCTAACTGGGTAACAAACTGTTCCAGTAATAACTGGGGATCAGAATCTCAATGGTTGAAATTGACTAGAAATCAAACTGTCTCATCTCCTCTAACTTCTCAAAACTTCACAATCCTTTTTCTAACATTCTGGAGAGACATTCTGAATCCAGGATAAAAAGGATAGTATTTGATTGGATTTTTCAAACATGTAGTGCTGTTTTTATAGCAGAGAAAATCAAGATGGTATGTTTCTTTACATGTGAGATTTCACTGCTACAGTGCAATCTGAAGTCGTTGCATTTTTCTTGTGATAGTCAGTTTTGCTGTGTTATGTGTAAGTAGTAATTGATTATTATTGAGGAGGTTGCTGAGTTAGTTATCTGAAAAGATATCTGTGAATTTGTTTTGGAGAAGTAATGCTTAATACATAAAGTACTTTCAGTAAGTGTGGAAATGTTCCATTAATAATTTATTAAGTTGTGGAAACAGATTTTTGAGTGAACTGAGTTAAGAACTGTAATGATCTCTTCCTCAGAGGCTAGGGGATTCAGTTTCATATTCTTTACTTTCACTGAACATAAGTTGATCTTACATAATAACCCTTTCATGATCTTGAGAACTAACTTAGCAATTTATTGAAAATTTCCCTCCTCCTTCCATATAGATTTCATACATTATAAAATAAACATTTGTACAGTTTGTTGATAGACGCAGACGTGCTGGTTTAGAAGAGACTATTCTTAGTACCTTATGGTTATACAGCTATAATCTTACTGGAAAATTGATACTATAGGCAAGTCAAGAGAGCATGGACCTCTTACATATCTTTGTTAGATTATATATGCACTCATATATAGCTATCCTTAAAAGTAACATGACTGTCCCCTTTTGGGGAATGTATTTAGATATGTAACTGAAACTGGAATGCAGTGTGGCATAAATGTATAGAAAGAGGAACTAAGTGCTTAATTAATTATTTGCATCCCCTAACTATAACACTTTTTCTCCAAAATATACTGTATGTTAGTAATTTCTAAAAAGCATAACATTTTTTTAGAGCCCCGATTAAATGAATTTAACTTAGCAGTACTACTGATGATTAGTTTCCTTTGTTTTTAAGTTACTTACACATCATCATCATGTATCTTTGGGAAGAAACATTTTAAAGTAAGCTCCATACAAAGCAAAACAGAGGTACTTTTTGAATAGTAAGAAAATGATATATTTTCAATATTGAATAAACTGATAGTCTAATTGTTGGTGCTGCTTAGTATTTATGATATTGAATGCACTTACAATGGAGAAAGTTTTCAAAATTCTGGCCCTCTTCACAATCACTCCTTCACACTCCACACACATACACATTCAGATGTGGGCTCTACACATCTAGATGAACAAATATGAAAGTCCACAATATTTTTCATTGGTAAAATTCATATGCTTCTACCATAAGTATTAGCCCTTGACTCTAGTCATTCTGGGATGAGGAAATCAACTTGATCTTGAAGTTAACTGGTTAAAATGTCTTGATTTAAATAGCAAAAATATAGTTTACCTAATAGATATTAAAGACTCACTTTAAAATTGTGTTAACTCTCAGACCACTGATGAATCATTTAGTAAATCACAGGTTTTAAAAGCTAAATGATGCCTTAGTGCCTTGAAAGTTAAAATAATTTTGCAAAGTGAATTTAGCTAGATTCAGTATTGGTATAGATGAATTGGCGTTGTACACATTACCTGTAAGTTGGAATTAGAAGTAGGAATGGTATAATTGAACAGATCTTAGCTATTAACTTCTTATGGTTTAATATATATCAGTTATTTAGCCATTGACTGTGACTGATAACAACCTCTTCCATTGTATTTTCGTGATGTGGTAATTTTCTGTTTTTTTCTTTTTCCAAGGAAGTATGGAATGGGGAAAAAAATGTAGTAATAAAAAATTAAATGTGGAATTTTCTAGTTTAGTTTCCCTACAAACTAGAGATTCTAGTGTGAACAGTGTTAGTTTTATATTGTAGTACAAGGGCAGATGCTTTATGTAACCTTTAGAAATATGTTTATCATCAGGGATTTATTTTTACTATAGAAATACTTAATGTACTGTGAAGCTGAAAGACAGGAAGAACAAATGTTGGAAGACAACGCACAAAAACAAAGGCATATTTGATGAAGTACCCTATGTTATGTGAACACGAATTTCCCCCTTCTGTTAAGACTATAAACTACACTGTATGAGTATGTGTACTGCATGTTTACATAATACCTTTTAATTTTGAAGGACTATTTAAAAACTATGTTTATGTATAATACCTAACAAGCTGTAAATATTGTATACTATTGATTTTTAATTTTATATATAAACAATTTTTTATTTCCCAATTCATGTACAAATTTCATTGTATATATAGCATAATTTCCTGGAGAACACAAATTTTGCAGTGAATTTTAATTGCAGCAAGGGTCTTAGTTTAGCCTTACAGGTGTTGATCTTTATTTTTAATTATTTTTCACCACTCTCATTTTCTTCAAAGGGCAGCAATAAACATATGCAAGTTATTTTTGATTATAGAAATTTGGTCTACAAAGACAAGATCCAGGTTCCAATTCATTGCTTTAAGAAAAGATGCACAATTAGTATCATCCAGTGTCTAATCACAGGGCCATTTCTGAAGTCCATGTGTGGCCCTCCTCTTTGTAATATACAGGGTGAACTCTTTACTAATACACACGAAAGAACTGTTAAAAGTAAATCCAGCACTTAAATGTGGTTACACAAAATTTATTGGATTAAACATTTGTAATATACAGTATTTTAATAACGTTTCTGTATTCAATTTCATGCACTTATATATAAATAAACCTGTCTTTAAAAGCTGTATGAGGTGTTGATATATCTTCTCAGTGCATACATTGTGGACTCCTGTGTCTTCCCTTGCTATCTCCTCAGTTTTTCTGGGCTAATTTTACATATGAATGTTGAAGGTCATGCAGAAAAGGTAAGTAAGAAGGCTGAAGACAAAATTGGCCTGGTTTTATAGTTTTGCCGGAACGAGTCCTGGGCCACCATACAATCATTTTTTTAAAGCATGTTATCACTTTTAATAATAAACAACTACCATTTATTGAATGCTTTTTATGTTTATATACTTCATGTATATTCTTTTATACTTAAGGTAATCCTTTCAAATTATGTGTATCACACCTATTTTGCAGATGAAACATTTGAGGTTCAGATGGGGTGAGGAACTTCTCAAGGTCATAGGGCTAATAATCGCTAAACTGAAATTTTTCTCACTTTATTACTTTTATTTTTCCCCTTATCATGCTGTTGTTTTTGCAGAATATTCTGGGAGCTCTTACCTGTGATAAGATCTCATTACTGACAAAGACTAGATGACATTATGGAGATTTGAAAAATTGTGAACTCAGGCTTTGTCTTGTCAAATTTATGCATATTTTTAATTTTTAGTGGGGATTTCTGAGCAATTTTATTAAGTGCTGAACTAAGTTCAACTACTATCCTTCCTGAGAAGAAAAGAAATTGGGTAGATAGACTCAGTCTTAAGAATTTACAATGCTGTTGAAATAAAGACTCGACTCAACTTTGAAAATTAGGGAAGCATAGTGGGAGTGAACTTTCTGCACAGCAATTACTAAATTTCAGGCAGTTGCTAACTTGTAAATGCAGTTCCTTTTTTTCTAGATAGCTTTTTCCAACAATAAGAATTTTAAAATTATGAAATATATTTCCTTCCTAACCAGGAAACTTAAAACATTCTTGAGCAAAATAAAAATCCTGAGATCACAGAGAAGTGTTCTATTTTGATACTGTTATCTTTGGCTCATAAAGCATAAAGCATTATTTTGTAATTTTTTTTTTTTGTAATAGATAAGTAAGTTATCTTTGAGTATTTTGATATTTGCTGAGCACCGAAGGAAAACTTGAATTTCAGATACGTTACCGCCTACTTAGGATAAGAGCATTAAAAAAATAAATAAAAATACCAAACCCATTGCCATTGAGTCAATTCCAACACATAGTGACCCCATAGGGTAGAACTGCCCCAGTGGGTTTCCAAGGCTCTAAATCTTTGGAAGCAGACTGCACAGGAGTGGTTGGTGGGTTCAGACCACTAGCCTTTTTGTTAGCAGCCAAATGGCTTAACCAGTGCACCACCAGAGCCCCTTGGACAAGAGCACAGAAAGTTTATCTAGAATAAATATGCTCAGATTGAGCCTTTATGATGGAAAAAAATGTGTCCCAGTGAGACTTATGGAGGAAGTACACCTCAGATTTATTGTAGAGGTATTTTTACCACCAATATTTTGTGGTTGAACCCTTACTAATTCATAAGTATACCTAAAATTTTAGGATGCAGAGAGAAAAGTAAATGGGGATCTATGGCTGATCTTTGAGGAGTAGAAACTTGGGTTCTCCCCCAGCTTCTAATGGAACTTTAACAGATAGAACCTGACCCAGGCCACTGCTCCTGTTTATCTCCTCTCTCTTCTCCATTCTTCACTGTCACTAGGCATTCTTATTTTGAACAATAGTATGAATATTTTTAAGGCTCTGTGAGTTCTGAGGACTGACTTGCAAAATGAAATTCGTTTTCTTGCAATGCAAGAGTTTCATCACTAGATGGGGTAGTAGTTCTTTCTATTTTCTTTTTCCTCTTGCTTTTGGCATAGTCATCAGTTCTTATCTATGAACCCAAATTAACTCAGTCTGTGCTTTTGGACTAATTTTGATAGGATATATCAAAAGTTATTTTTTTCTGATAGAAATACACATAAGGAAATAAAGAGAAAAATCAAATTTCTAACATCTCATCACTAGCAAATTTAACTTCTTACATGTTAAGATAACACTATTTAGGGGTTGTTTGCAATTCCAAAAATCACTTATTGTATGATTTTGGTCAGTCATTAATCTGGACTTTGATTTATGAATTTTTCTCAAATTAGTCACTCTAACAGTTAAAATAATTTTCTATATACATGGTGGTTTTATTTAATAGTTACACCTTAGTGACAGTTATATAGTTGATCAGCTTGCTGGAATAAAAGGGAGTGCACCAACATGACCCCATTGGCCTTATTGTATCAAGAAAGTTGATTTTAAATCCTCGCTTTGCTATTTAATATTTGAACCTGACTAACTTGTTTAACTTCTATGTCCCTCAGTTTTGTCATCAGTAATATGGGGATAATAATGTTGCGTGTAGTGAGTGTTCAGCAAATGTTCTGCTTTATCCTGTTGGCCTCTTCCTCTCACATTGTGTGCACACATACGAATGATATAACTGTAGCTTGTGCTACAAGCCTTGGTGGTAAGTTTAGATACCTGTTTTGAAGTCAGAACTAGATTGTTTCTATACAGAGCCCAGTGGATTTTTACAGAGGATTTGTTTCGGGTTTAAATCCTGTTGAACTCTGTGCTGCTTTTGCAGCAAAGCCTACTGGGGACTTTTCAGAAACATACCTCTGTGGAAAAGAGCCTGGTTAGCAAACAGGATGAACTTGCTCAGCTAGCAAATTCCTTACATTTTTAAACCAAATGTGTACAATAGGAGGAAGCCAAAGCAGCTAATGTAAATCAAGTCCCCCTGAAAGATGTCATAACTTGCGTATCAGCTGTGCACATCGTCATCAACCACTTTGGGTTTTGTTGCAAATGGGCTTCTCAGCTTTGTTTATTGCAAACTGGAGTCCAAACCCAGAAAAGAAGGGTTAGTCAGTTAGCTCCAGAGTCTCTGGCTTTAGAAAAGTACAAGTCTCAATACTGTATTTAGTATAGTGTGTAGCAGCCATGGAGATAACACACCTTTGTACTCAGGGTCTTCAAGAACTCAGGCTGATCTAAGAAATTATAGAAGAGAATCAAAAAATATTTTATATTATGCCTTTTCTGTCTCTCTTTTTGTGAGAACTGATGTTTGCGGGTGAAGCCAGCAAGTAATACAGGAAGATACTTGGTGAGATCTTTGATAATGGAAAATAAGAGAAGGTAC
Source organism: Orycteropus afer afer (assembly GCF_000298275.1). NCBI lineage: Eukaryota > Metazoa > Chordata > Mammalia > Tubulidentata > Orycteropodidae > Orycteropus > Orycteropus afer. The sequence continues at coordinate 4,352,042 of NW_006921599.1, forward strand.
AGAGATGGGTGGGAGACAATGTGGGGTTGAGGGAACCACAGTTTTCACTTACGAAAGCCCTGGGTGTGTTTGGGGAAGATGTCCAACCTATGTCTTCTCCCTGGTTCTGACACTTTGTACATATGAAAACCAAAAACCAGACTCAACTACCATTGAGTCAGTTCCAACTCATAACGACCCCCATTGGGTTTCTGAGCTGTAAACTGATGGAAGCAGACTGCCTCATCTTTCTTCCACGGAGCAGCTGGTGGGTTCGAACCACCTACCTTTTGGTTAGCAGCCAAATGCCTTAACTACACATTACCAGAACTCCTTATATATGAAAGACCTAATCTGTCTTCCAATTTCTTCTCTAATAAACATGGAAGGGATTGGCTGCTTTTTATCTTAAATGCAGATTGAAATTTTTAATGGGACAACATCAGTGCAGATCTGTTATTCTTGGATTTTCCCAGTCCAAGACCAGCATAATGAACTTGATCCTTAACCATATCCTTTATAGTTCCAAACTTAATCTATCTCCAGATTTCTTATTTAAAATTGGGAACTTTTTGCAAGGTGAATGAGAAGGAATGAAAATTTAAAATCTAAACCATAGCTTGTGTTTTGTTTTGTTTTATAAGTATCTGAGGGGAAATAATAATGTTGGTACTCACATTTACTCTCAAACTATTTTCACAACTCTAATCTCATCCTTAAAATATGTTCTGATTACCTGGTTAAACAAAGGGGTTTTATGAGGTCCAGACAGCCAAACTCAATTCTGGGAGCACACTTGAAATGGCCACAGCAGCCAGGTTGCCTGCAATCCAGTAATTCTCAGAAGCCTGACAGCATCTCCTTGGTAACTGATCACTTTCTGGGTAACCCATGACTAGCTCATTCTGCTGCCACAGTGCTGTGGTTTATGACTTTTTATGAAAGGGTACCAGTGAAAAACTACTGGCCATCAAGTAAACTATGTGCTCCATGGGGGTTTTCAGTGGCTTGATTTTTCAGAAGTAGGTAGCCAGGCCTTTCTTCTGAGGCACCTCTTGGTGGCCTTGAACCTCCAACCTTTTAAGTTAGCAGCTGAGCATGTTAACTGCTTGTACTACCCAGGGCTTCCTCAAACGAAGACAGAAAGGCTCAAATGTGTTCACATGAGCTCTTGGAGGGTGAACCTGTTTGCTTATATAACAATACTTTACTGGTGATGGGCATCTTCAGTCATAAGCATTACCTGCCATTGTCAATAGAACGTTCCTATGGAAGAAATGCACCTTGTTTAACAAGGTTTTTCAAGATTTAGCTTCACAAAGTGGACTACTTCTTTAATAAAACAGCATGGTTTTCAGAGATCTTGTTTTGCCTTAGCTGGTTCAACATATACCACAAACAATCTACACAGCAAAAGTGGCCAAATCAAAACAAAACATTTTCCTGGATGTTTAGACTCAAAAATGGACAAAAGAAAATGTGTAATGTGGGTGTCATAGAAATGGGAATCAATGTTTGAAGGAAATCTGGTGGCATAATGCCTAAGGCATTTGACTGCTAATCAGAAGACTGGCAGTTCACCAGCCACTCCTCAGAAGGAAGATTGGGCAATCTACTTCCATAGAGATGCCATCTTGAAAACCCAAGGAGGGGTCACTATGAGTCGAATCGACTCAAAGGCAGTGAGTTTCATTTTTTTTTTTTTTTAAGTCTTGCACTGTGCCAGCATTAGTTTTGTTGGCTGATGAGAGAAAATGAACAGCATACTGATTAACCTCAAAATCAAGACCAATTACAAACACATACATCTGTGACATCAGGAATCTGGTATTTGAAACTAAAAGCTTGAACCAAAATTTAGATTACAACGATGTCCATAAATAAAGGTCAGGTCAACTTTGTGTCAACTCCTACACAATGGGAGGGATACCCAGGCAGAGATAATAAATGGTGATTAACACCAAAAACTGTTTGCTTAACGTTGAGATTACAAATAACACTATATAAATATTTTAAAGCATTTCTACAGTAAATGTATATAGACTTTGTCTTCCCCTCACCATTTCTGAAAGAGGCAGAGATGGTCAAGTGCCAAGGATTTCTTTTCCTGAACAGCAGATAGAGAATAAGACAGGAACAAAGCAGATGATGTTTTATTCAAAAGCAAAGCTTTTCCAATAAGCTACAATGATGACAAGCTACGAATAACTAAGAATTGGTTTATTCTTAAACAGGTTTATTCAGTGATTTTTCTGTTGGAACATATCAGATGTCAACTTGAGAAACATATCAAAGCATTTGGTAGGATTCCAGTTTGTGATGAACACCTCAAAGAATTCTGTGGTTATCTTGGTGTTACTAGTTCAGCCTGGATTCATTCTTTTGTCTCAAACTAGCAAAAAAGTATAATTTTTAATGCAGTGATATATTTGGTAAAATAAAACCATTTCTCAAATTTCGCAATCTTCTAATTTTTTAAGCCTCAATAAAACATGCACCAGACTAGATAATAAATTGCATTGCTGTCTTCCAAAGAACACCCTTTGAGAAAAAGAATCTGTTCTGGTTACCTAGTGCCACTCTGACAGAAATATACCACCAATGGGATGACCTTAACAAACAGGAGTTTATTCTCTTATAGTTTTGGAGGCTAGAAGTCAGAGTTCCAAGTGCCAGGCTCTAGGGGCTGGGTGAAAACCCTTCGACCTTGGGCTTCAGCTCTGCTTCTTGCTCCTGGCCCTCTGAAGCTAGAACCATCTCTCCACTCAGGCAGCTGCTAGCTATTGAGGCTGACAAACCCAAGGTCGACAAGTGAAAAGGCGCAGTCCCGATGTTACCAAAGCACACGGCAGGCCATTAATTCAAGTCCGTTGAAAGTCCTCAGGTCAACAGAGCATGGCAGGCTGCAGAACAACCACACGACTACATTTAGGGTTCAAGCGTGCCATAAGCTAGAGACCATTCCCCAAGGCTTCTCCTTATATACAGGAAGCAGACCATATCCCAAAGGCAGCTACTCAGCTGCTTATGGTAGATCCCACCATGGAGTTGATTGCCAGTCTCATCATGAGGAATAACTACACCAGCTGCCCAGCCACTCAACCAGGCCCAGCCAAATTGACATACACAACAACAACAACAACAACAACAAAAAAAAAACCCAACTCACTGCCATTGAGTTGATTCCAACTCTTAGCCACCCTATAGGACAAAGTAGGACTGCCCCATAGGCTTTCCAAGGCTATAAATCTTTATGGAAGCAGACTGCCACATCTTTCTCCTGTGGAGTAGCTGGTGAGTTCAAGCCACCAATGTTTTGGTTAAGCCAGGTGCCTTAACCGCTATACTGCCAGATATTCTTTATTACTGTCTTGGAGAGTCACAATTCACAGCACTATATTAAAGATCCTGAGAAGCCCTGAGTTAAGAACCCTATTTCACTTTGTTTAATTTTCATTAATTCTCTGAAAAGTGTTAATAGCAATAAGAGAATTCTCTCTAGCTAATTTTGTGGCCTTCCAGAAAGCATTTCCAAGCATTTAATTTTAAAAAAAAAATTAAAAATATATGTGTTTATTGTTTTATTGCATAAATATATATACACATACATACATATATATATATATAATCGTTGTACCATTTTAAGTGTATAATTCATAAGATTACATTCACCAGGTTATGAAACCATCACTACTATCTACTTCTAAAAGTTTTTTTAATCACTCCAAACAGAAACTCAGTGCCCCTCAAGAGTCCCCAATCCCTCCTTCCCCTAGCCTCTGGTAACCACTAATGAACTTTGATCTCTATGTATTTGCCTGTTCTAGATATTCCATATAATTGGGATTACCCAGTATTTGCCCTTTTGTGTCTGATTTATTTCACTCAGCCTGTCATTTTCAAGGTTCACCTATGTCTTAGCATGTATCTGGACTTCATTTCTCTTTATGACTGAATAAGAAACAGGCATATCTTTAAAGTTCTACTTGGCTTCCCCACTCACAGATCTCTGGTCCCTCAGACTAAATCTGAACCAGGGTTTTGATATCTAAGTTTTAGTCTAAGCCTCTGATACCTGCTACTCAGTGTTGCACCCCTTCAATCCTCTAATATTTGCTGGACTTCTTTTTCTCTCATCCTCTGCCTGGCCCTGGACTCTAGTACCTCCCAGGCCCTTAGTGTCATATTTGGTAGATCTGTGCTGGGTGCAGCCTAACTTATGTTTACTTTCAGGCTTCTGGCATCCAAGCCTTCTGACTAGCACTGCTACCCATGGTCCAGGCTACGAATATGGGATTATCATCCAAAAATTCAAAGCAGCATCTAGCAAATGTCAAAGGAGAGGTGCAGAGATGCCCAAAAGGTGGAAACAATTGAAATGTCCATCAACAGATGAATGAAGAAACAAAATATGGCACCTACACCCAATGGAGTATTACTTAGCTGTAAAGAGAAATGGAATCTTGATGCATGCCACAACATGGATGGACCTAGAACACATCATGCTGAGCAAAATAAATCAATCGTAACGGGACGAATACTGTATGATCTCACTTATATGAAATAAATAAAGATACAGAAACCAAAGATCATTAGTAGTTGCCAGGGGTGAGAAAGAAGGGGGAGGGAAAGTTTTTATTTAGGAGCCACAGCGTTAATGTTAATGATGGTGGAATGGTTTGGAAAAGGATAGAGTAGTGGCACAACTTGAAGAATATTGTTGTTGTTGTTGTTATGTGCCGTCGAGTTGGCCCCAACTCATAGCGACCCCTCCTTGGGTTTCCGAGGCAGTATCACTACGGAAGTAGGATTGCCCAACCTTCCTTCCTAGGAGTGGCTGGTGGGTTTGAAACGCCAGCTGTCTGGTTAGCAAGCAAGTGTCTTAGCCACTATGCTACCAGAGATAGTCAATGTTAATAGATAGTGCATAGAGAAATTGTTGACATGGTACATGCTTACTGTGTATATTTTCATCACAATATAAAGAAATAATAAATGAGAAGTACAGATTACATGCCCCAGTATTTCAGCATAAGGAAGTGGCCCCTGGGGGCTGGGAGCATCAGGGACAGAGCTTTATAGAGAATTTGGCAATAGAGTAGGTCTCGAAGGATGAGTCTCCAAAAGCAAGAACAGTGGCCCATGGTGAACAGGGGAAGTGGAAGAACCACAGAAACACAGATATCGGCATCAAAATGCACATGGTGAATGTATAGCCAGGTGAGACGACAGCAGGAAATAGCGGGAGTTAGGGCTGAAAGGTAAACAGGCACCAGTATTAAGAGTCCCGAATACCAGGCATATGAATTTGAATTATATCTTACAGGCAGAGGAAAACCATGGACACTTTTTGGGAAGACTTTACCTCCATCTAAAATTAGAAGGGAAATGAGTGATGGAATGCAGTTATCTGCTTTAACTGCACAATTTTAATGTTTGCTTTTTAGGTAAAAAGAAAAGAACTTTTAAGTCAGGGTCCTTGATTGATTCCCACTTTCACCATTTAGCTGTGTGAGCTTGAGAAAGTTACTTGATGTCTCTGAACCTCAGTCTCCTAAAGGGTAAAATGGCTTTAAAAGCTACCTCATCAGGTTGCTGTGAGGCTTAAACAGAACAATATTCGTAAAGTGACTGTGCTATTGGAACAACACACGGCTACAGGTAGACCTAGTAAAGCTGTGGGGTCAGGGATCCCTTGGATCTGCAGCATAACAGCACCAGTCTCCAGGAGCATTCATCGGCAGGGCTATCTGGTCCTCTGCTTCCCCCAGCTGGGAGCCCTGTACCGTCATGGCCCTGATGGTTCATGAGAGAATCAAGCTGCCGATGCAATTTTTCCTTCTTAATCTGAGCTGGAATGATGTTATGGTTGCTAACTAGACCCTGAAGTGTGTGTTTCTTCATTCAGAGGCAAGGCATTAGCCTCCTGGGCTGGCTTTGAGACTAAGTAAGACCTAAGACCTTGAAACACAATCTGACCAACTAACCTCCTGTGCAAAGAAGACCATTACAGGAGGTGAAAGCAGTTGACCCCAGTCAGGCAGCTTTTGCCTAGGGCTTGAAAACTAAAATTCCTTTTGTAGTATCTCCCTATTTTCTTTTAAAGTTAGTTAACGGGAGGAAGGAGAGCCTGATGGAAATTCTCTGTCATGTCTCTTATCTGGACACTAGTTGGGCCCAAGGCATTGCAAAGAAGCAAAATTAAACCTTATGTGAGAGTATTTTTTAACCATAAAGCACTGAACACATAGTTATTACCAACAAAAAAGATGTGATCTATTTTTTCTATCTTTACTCTATCCCTTTTGGATTTCGTAACTATTTTCCACCCCCTCAACCTCCCTCTTTCTGGACTGAGGAATCATCTCACTTTCTCGTCATGTGTCCCTTTGGTCTGTTGTCTCTGAACCTCTTTCCTGCACTCTCTACTTTCCCTAAGGCACAACAGCCACCACTGCAGCCTACACCAAGTGGAGCTGCATCAGATAGATGGTTTTGGTGCTTGGGGAAAGACTGGAGTATCTGAGTAGTTTCTCTAGTCATAAAGGAAAAAGCCAATGGAAAAGAAGGGAAAGGTTAGAGATGGGGTGGGGGGAGAGAGACAGGTGGGAGGGAGAGACAGAGAGAGACTGACTGTGGACTGTATTGGGTCAAAGTGTCAGACGAGAGAGACAGAGAGAGACTTGTGTGTTGGGTCAAAGTTTCAGAGGAGAGAGAGAAAAAAAAATCTTGGATTAGAGTGTCAGGAAAGAAGAGAGATAAAAAACGTGTTGGGTCAAAATCTCAAGAGAGAGACAGAGAGACAGAGACAGAGATTCTTGGGGGCAAGTCTTAGAGGAGAGGGGAGGGAAAGAAATAGCCTCAGAGCCCCACATGGTAGGAGTGGGGGTGGAATGACCCATTCTGATAGGTCATCCTTTCCATGGAACAAAGGGAGATAAATTTGAGTGTGGCTGCTGATAAACAGGTGCTATTGATACATTACATTATTATTAAATTAACACACAGAGGGTGGAGTGCAGTCCCACCCTCTTTTATAGTCAAAGGGAGAGCACTCCAGCATCACATACTTGGTCCAAGGACTACTGGTCATTGGCTCCTGGTGTGGCTGTTGACCGTGCATTTTCTGGTCTTGTGGGGACTGAGGTCATATTTTCGTAAAGAGCATTTCTAGTCCACATATTAATTCTTATATGCCCCAGAAGCCCAAATCCTGCTAAGATCCTTAAAGGCTGTATTTTACCCCCTTGAACTTCTCTACTGACTAATTGCATTTGTAATGAAATATCAGACCTTTAAAATTAATTCCATACCAGCAGGATTGTCATAATGTCTTCTTGGACTTGTAAACATGTGTTGAGAGGCTTTGAGTGCCAAGCAATAAGCAAGCTAAAAATATCTATATCAATAAATAATTCATGGAGCAAAGAATTGCTTCTTTGGGTAAATTGGTGGGAAGGCTCTCATAAATTCTCTCTGCAATGAGTAAAACATTTTCCTTCATTTCACTAAAAACATTAAATAGCTTTGGCTTTACTAAGACTTTTGGGATACACTAGCCATGTTTTAAGGCACTCTGGTGGCACTGTGGTTAGAGCATTGGGCTGCTAACCAAAAGGTTGGCAGTTCAAGTCCATCAGCAACTCTGAGGGAGAAAGATGACGCAGTTTACTTCCATAAAAATTTACAGTTGTACTTTGCCCTATAGGGTCACTATGAATCTGAATCAACTCAATGGCAGTGGATTTGGTTTGGGTTTGATGTTGTTGTTGTTAGATGTAGTTGAGTCAGCTCTGACTCATAGCAATGTACAGCAGAAAAAAACATTGCCAGTCTTGCACCAGCCTCACAATCCTTGTATACCTGAGTCCATCGTTCCAGTCACTGTGTCAACCTATGTCATTGAGGGCCTTTCCCTTCTTTGCTAACCCTCCACTTTACCAAGCATGATATCCTTCTCAAGGGAATGGTCCCTTCTGATAGCATAACCAAAGTAGGTGAGATGAAGTCTGGCCATTCTTGTTTCCAAGGAACATTTTGGCTGCACTTCTTCCACAATAGATCTGTTAGTTCTTCTGGCAGTCCATGGTATTTTCAGTATTCTTTGCCAACACCACAACTCCAAAACATCAACTCTTCTTTGGTCTTCCTTATTCATTGTCTAGCTTTCACATGCATATGAGGCAATTGAAAACACCATAGCTTCGTTTAGGCACATCTTGGTCTCCATAGAGACATCTTTGCTCTTCAGCACTTTAAAGAGGTCTTTTGCAGTAGATTTGCTCAGTGCAACATGTTGTCTGATGTCATGACTGCTGCTTCCATTGGTGTTGATTGTGGAGCCAAGTAATATGAAATCTTTGACAACTTCAATCTTTTCTCCATTTATTGTGATGCTGCTTATTGATGGTGTTGTGAGGATTTAATTTTTTTTTTTTTTTTTTTTTTTTTATGTTGAGGTGTAATCCATACTGCAGACTGAAGTCTTTAATCTTCATCAGTAAGTGCTTCAGGTTATCTTCACTTTCAGCAAGCAAAGTTGTGTCTTCTGCATATTGCAAGTAGTTAATGAGTCATCCTCCAATCCTTCTGCCATATTTCTCTTCATATAGTCCAGCTTCTTGGATTATTTGCTCAGCATACAGATTGAACAAGTATGGTGAAAGGATACAATCCTGACACACTCACTGCTGATTTTAAACCATGCAGTATCCTCTTGTTCTGTTCAAAAGACAATCTCCTGGTCTATGTACAGGTTCCTTATGAGTATAATTAATGGAATTCCCATTCTTCTCAATGTTAGCCATAATTTATTATGATCCACACGTCAAATGCTTTTGTATAGTCAGTAAAACACAAGTAAACATCTTTCTGGTATTCTCTTCTTTTAGCCAAGATCCATTTGACATCAGCAATGATATCCCTCATTCTGTGCCTTCTTCTGAATCCAGCTTGCATTTCTGGAAGTTCCCTGTCAATATACTGCTGCAATCATTTTGAATTACCTCCAGCAAGATTTTACTTGCATGTGATATGATATTGTTAGATAATTTCCACATTCTTTGGGATCACCTTTCTTTGGGATGGGTACAAATATGGATCTCTTCTAGTCAGTTGGCCAGGTACCTATCTTCCAAATTTCTTGGCATAGCCAAGTGAGTGTCTCCAGCACAGCATCCGATTGTTGAAGCATCTCAATGGGTATTCCATCAATTCCTGGACCCTTGTTCTTCACCATTTCCTTCATTGCAGCTTTGACTTCTTCCTTCAATACCATTGGTTCTTGATCATGTGCCACCTCCTGAAATGATGAACATTGACCAATTCTTTTTGGTATAGTGACTGTGTATTCCTTCCACCTTCTTTTGATGTTTCCTGCATCATTCAATATTTTGCCCATAGAATCTTTCAATATTGCAACTTGAGGCATGAATTTTTTCTTCAGTCCTTTCAGCTTGAGAAATGCTGAGTATGTTCTTCCTTTTCAGTTTGCTAACTCCAGGTCTTTACACATTTCATCATAATAATTGACTCTGTCTTCTTGAGCTGCTATTTGAACTTCTGTTCAGCTATTTTATCTTGTCATTTCTTCCATTTGCTGTAGCTACTCTTTTTTCAAGGGCAAGTTGCAGTCTTTTCTAGCATTCATTTTGGTCTTTCCTTCCTTTTCTATCTTTTTAATGACCTTTTTTTTTTGCCTTCTTCATGGATGATGTTCTTGATGTCCTCCCACAATCCTCTGGTTTTTGGTCATTGATGTTCAATGTGTCAAATCTATTCTTCAGATGGTCTCTTAATTCATGTGGGATATAATCAATATATCCCACCTGAATATTTATATTGGCTCTCATGGACTTGTTTTAATTGTCTTCAGCTTCAACTTGAACTTGCATATGAGCAGTTGATAGTCTGTTCCACAGTCAGCTCCTGGCCTTGTTTTGGCTGAAGATATTGAGCTTCTTTACCTCCTCTTTCCACAGATATAGTTGATCAAATTCCTGTGTATTGCATCTGCCTGA
>NW_006921599.1:4362389-4363509 GCF_000298275.1 Orycteropus afer afer
TTTTTTTTTTTTTTTTTTTAAGAAGATGTTGGTAAAAATCTTCAATTTCCTCATCTTTGGCTTTGATGTTTGGTGTATAAATTTGAATAGTAGTATTAACTGATCTTCCTTGTAAGCATATGGATATTATCCTATCACTGACAGCACTGTGCTTCAGGATAGATCTTGAAACATTCTTTGTGATGATGAATTCCATGCCATTCCTCTTCAATTTGTCATTTCCCGACATAGTAGATCATATGGTTGTCTGATTCAAAATGGCCCAAACCAGTCAATTTTAGCTCACTAATGCCTAGGATATTGATCTTTATGCGTTCTATTTCATTTTTGACAACTTCCAATTCTCCTAGATACATATTTCATACATCCAGCATTCCAATTATTAATGGATGTTTGGCAGCTGTTTCTTCTCATTTTGAGTCATGCCACATCAGCAAATGGAGGTCCTGAAAGCTTTATTCCATCCATGTCATTAAGGTCGACTTTAATTTGAGGAAGCAGCTTTTTCCAGTCATATTTTTAGTGCTTTCTGACCTGAGGGCCTCATCTTTTGGCACTATCTTGGACAATGTTTCAGGGCTATTCACAAAGTTTTCCAGTAATATATCAGACAGTGTTTTGCTGCTCTTCATAAGATTTTCACTGGCCAATTATTTGAGTAGCACATGGCCCCTTCCTTCTTTCAAGTGTGTCTTAGTGTGAAAGGTCCTCTGAAACCTAGCCACTATGAGTGACCCTGCTGGTATTTGAAATATCGGTGGCATGGCCTCCAGCCTCACAGCAATATGCAAGCCACCACAGTACAACAAACTGACAGACAAGTGGTGGTTGTGTTTGATAGCTATGTTTTATGAACTGTAGATTAGATAACAGTACTGTATCAATGTTAAATTTCCTGAATTTGATAACTTTATACTGTGGTTAAGTAAGAAAATATCCTGTTCTTAGACAAACATTGATGTATTCAGGGGTGAAAGGGAATGATATATATAATCTACTCTCAAATGTTTAGAAAACACACACACACGTTCAAAGAAGGATTGATAAAGCAAATGTAGCACAGGGTTAAATTCTGAGTGTATGAGGGTTCTTTGTATTATTCTAGCAACTTTGAAATTAT
>NW_006921599.1:4363693-4369026 GCF_000298275.1 Orycteropus afer afer
CCGTGGCTGGTGGGTTTGAACCGCCAGCCGTCTGGGTTAGCAGGCAAGTGTCTTAGCCACTATGCTACCAGAACTCCCCCGTCATGCATTATATATGTATATATATATCTTTATAATAGGCTAGTTACTGTAGGGTCAACTTTGAGTCATGGTGACCTCATGTGTGTCAGAGTAGAAGTGTGCTCCATAGGGCCTTCAGTGGCTGAGTTTCTGGAAGTAGATCACCAGGGCTTTCTTCTGAAAGGGTGGACTTGAACCTCCAACTTTTCTGTTAGCAGCTGAGCACATTACAGTTTGCACCACTCATGCATAAAACTAAACAAAAAAAACAAACTCACTGCCATCAAGTCGATTTCAACTCATAGCAGCCCCCCTTGGGTTTCTGAGGTAGTAAATCTTTACAGAAATAAATTGCCCAGTCTTTCTTCTGAAGAGTGGCTGGTGGGTTTGAACTGTCAACCTTCTGGTTTGCAGGCAAATGCCTTAGGAACTACTCCACCAGAGCTCCTTGCATAATATATTTAAAATTTAACTGTTAGATTGAACCAGCCACTCCTCAGAAGGAAGATTAGGCAATCTACTTCTGTAGAGATACCGCCTCGGAAATCCAAGGAGGGGTCACTAAGAGTCAAAATCAACTCGACAGGAGTGAATTTGGTGTTTTGGTTTTGGTTAAATTGAAGTATTTAGAATCAAAAAGCTGAATGGGTCAGGTGATTCTAGTCTGTATTTTATTTGAAATCTGCACTGTGCAGTCAGGTGGCTGTGTCCCTCCAGGCCTTGGGAGAGATTCCACTGGGTTTGCCATAGTGACCTCAAGCTTAGTTCCCATAGCTCCTTCTGCTACATGATGATCATGGAGTGAGAACAAGCAATAGGACTTTCTCCCTGCCTCTGCTAAAATACAGTTAAGTAGCTTATTTAAAAATTGCTAAAGACAAGTGCTAGTTGTTTTTACACAAAAATTCCTATGTGAACAAAGTGTGCAGAACCTCAGGATTCAAATGAGTGAACAGATGTAAAAGTCATTTGGAAAGTGGAAAACACTCTACTCTGTTAAGGATGGAGCTCTGCAAAGGGGGCAGGGTTTGGATTGAGTGTTGTCATGAAGATTCTTGTCCTAGGTTGTGGCCACTTCTTGGCCATAGCCAACTACCCAGACGGGGCAAGTAGTTAGATCTGTGGACTTTGGACCATGGACACAGAGAACATGAAGCTCAATTGGCATAACATACTACACAAAAGCATTGTTCCACATCCTACTTTGGCAAGTAGTGACTGGGATCTTAAAATCTTGCAGACAGCCATCTAGATGCGATGATGGGTCTCTACTTGTCCAGACCAAAGAAGAACGAAGAAAACCAAAGGTGCATGGATACAATTAGTCCAAGGTACTGGTACACCATGCGATCCTCAGCCTATATGACTATGAGACCAGAACTACATGGTGCCCGCCTACCACTGCCAACCACTCAGAGTGGGATCTATGTAGTCTCCCAGATAGAGTGGGAGAACAATGTGGAACAAAACTCAAAATTAAAAAAAAGAAAGAGGTGGGGACCAGGTTTGCTTGTCTAATAGAGCCTAGTGGAACCTCTGAGACTATGGCCCCTAGCTGCTTTTCAGGCCTGGAACTGAACCCACTCCTGTGAGTTTCAGCGAAACAAAAGATAGGCATAAGAGCTGGACATTTACATTAGATAGATACACTCCTTGGAGAGATTAATCATGGAAAAATAAAAGGACTGTGTATGCATAGGGAGACAGCTTGGGGGACAGGAGTGCATAGTAGGGGCAGACACAGAGAACAGATGATTATGGGGGTGACGTGGGAGGAGAGCTGTTGCACTGTGGGAGATTGCAGTCAATGTCATGAGACAAAGTGTATGTGAACTGCTGTATGGAAAGTGAATTTGCTCTGTAAACTTTCACTCAAATCACAATAAAATTATTTTATCACAAAATAATTAAAAAAAAGATTCTTGTCCTGATCCTTCCGTTGGAAAGTCTTGGTACATTTAGCCAATGCCTTCCCCTGTGTCTTAGCCTCAATGGCTTCCTTCCTTCCCTCCTTCCCTCCCTCTTTCCTTCCTTTGTTCCTTCCTTCCTTCTCTCTTTCTCCCTTTTTCCCTTCTACCTTCCTCCTATTCTTCCTTCCTTTCCCTCTCTCTTCTTCCTACTTTCCTCCCTCCTTTCCAGGCTCCTTTCTTCCCTCCTTTCCTTTCTTCTTCCTTCCTTCTTTCCTTCCTCTCCTCCCTTCCATTTCCCCTTTCTCTCTCTTTCTTCTTTCTTTCTTGTAGACCTTTGACATGACAGGGGTACATCAGAAAATTGTTACACAGTTCTGGAAACTCTGAGGAGAGTGTTGTGCTTACAGGAAGCTCTTTATGGAAAGAAATTATCCTAAGAGAAATAGGCTAGTAAAAAAACTTATCTTTTACTTTCAACCTTTCCTGGTCACCTCCATTTTCTACTTTTAATTCCTAGTCACTTTGAGGCCCTGCACCAAGGAAAACTCCTATTTTCAATATCTCACATGCAACTGGTCTTTTTCTTTGCTATTTTAAAGAGATTTATTAAAAATAAACTTTGGCCCTTTGGCTTATAATATCCAAGACACCAGTCTCTCTTTCTTTAAAAATAAAATCTTTCTGTCTGTTCTTCTGAGAGTTACTGATAAGCCCAGGGGGGGTGAAGTGGGGAAAGAAAAGAGAAAAGAGAAAAATTGGCACACTTGTTTGGAAAATAATTTCTGTGGATGGAAAATGTTTCATTCACTTTCTCATAGGCAAGGCAAGAAGCAAAGAAATCATGCAGAAAAGTGCATGGAAAATCCTAGTAAAATATTTTTAGCTGGTTGACCTTTTAATAAGAGTAGTATCTCCTTTAAAAGGAAAAATTATCAAAAGAATGTTATGTTATGAATACTTGAATGGAGGCAGGAGAAGGAATAAGTTGGAGATCAAAATATCAGAGCCTGTGGTATACATTTTTGGAATCTGAGTGCCCAGGAAGTTCATCTTTCTGAACTGGGATTTCCTGGCCTACTCTGCTCTTGTATCTGGCCTTCCAGTGAGAATATGTCTGTGCAATTATTTCTTGATCCTCAAAATGTTTCCATACGATTATTTAAGACTGTATCAAGTTGGAACCTCTTGGCACCTTCCTGTTTACTGAAGACTGGGCTTCTCAGAAAACAAAACTGTTCTCATCTTGCTGACTCTGGCATCCTTTCCTCCCATGACTACAGCCAGTCTAGGTGCCCATCTTGTACATGGAAGCTTTAGTTCCAATGTTATCAGAAGATGCTGAATGTATTTGAAGGGAAGATAAAAATGGACAGAGCTATGAGACACATGGGTAGGAGAGAGGATCAAGATGTAACCAGAGAGCAATGGAAGCAGTGTCTCAAGGACTCCCCAATAAGGAAGACAAGAACTAAATATGAAAAGTGATGTGGGAATGTGTTCATCCAACTGGGCAGTCTTCCTTCCTTTGAGGTAAGGGATGATCTCTACCTTGTCGAATAACAGCAAGGGTGGGGACTTAAAGAGTCATGCTTGATTGGATGTTCTTCAGGAAAGAGGAAATCTAAGATGACTTCAGGGTTCTCTGTTGGGTGAATTCCTTGGGCCAATAGATTGGTCATGTAGTTCAAGCCCTCATTAATTCAGTCAGGTCACAGGGAGGAGGTGAGACTTGAGGTGGGCCTTGAATAGGGACAGCTGAGAATGAGAGGGAAGAAGGGAGAAAATATCAAACTAGTCGGAGCAGTCATCCTGCTTTGAGCAAATGGGAAATTTGGTTAAACAGGGAAGGTGGAACTAGACTGTGGAGAGAATGGAGACACCACTCAATTTGCCTGCCCTTTTAAACCATGAGGCCAAAATCACCACTTTGCCCTAACTTACCAGGGTTGATTGGTAGTCACCTCTATATTGTCCACCGCTGCTTTTAGTTTTCCTAAGGATTTGATGAGCTGGGACTTGTTTATTTAGGAAATCTAAATTTTCCTCACTTACAAGGAAGTCTGAATCTCTTCATTCTTTCCCCAGAGAACTTTGGGGAATGATGGACATACCTAGGTTTTGTTTTTTTTTTTACTACTAAGTAAAGCATACCTCCAACTTGGGCCAGAAGAAATGACTTTTCAGGGGGTTTCTGAAATCCTAAGATACTTCCATAGAATTATTACATTGAAAGAGACCTGAAGACATCTGAATTGTCCAAATCTGTCCTGACTTTTAAAACACTTCCTCTTTGATTTGTCTGTTTGTTCTACTACACCTTGGCACTTTTGTTCCCTTGGGCTAAGCTGTTTAGGAGAGTACAGCCAACACTATTCACATACTCCTCTTTAGTGATTTTTCAAAATCCCTCCAGTGCAGTGTCTTCTGTAAACCAGATGTATTTCTGGGCTACTCTTTTGTTCTTGGGTTCTCTGGAACACGACTTCTTCCTTGTTTAGGTTTTTTCTTAAAAGCTCCTCTGAAAACAGAGATCATACCTATATTCTCTTCCTTTCCCTTCCTTTCCCCCCCTTGGCTTTCCTCCCTCTTTCCCTTCCTCTCTTCCTTCCTGTTTTCTTTACTGTAGCCAGTAAAAAGTAGGACCTGGAAGGTGGTAGGAAGCTTTTGGTGGCAGAGTGGTTAAAGCATTCATCTGCTAACAAAAAAGTTGATGGTCCAAACCCACCAGCCACTCTGTGAGAGAAAGATGAGGCCGTCTGCTTCCATAAAGATTTAAAGCCTTGGTAACCCTACGGGGCAGTTCTACTCTGTCCTATAGGGTCACTATGAGTCAGAAATGACTCAATGACAGTGAGTTTGGTTTGAAGGTGGTGGAACTTCTAGTTAAGACTACACAGAGTTTAGAGACTTCATATTGGCTTGAACCTGAATCTAGATTCTGCTACTTACTATATATCTGATCTTGAGCAACTGACTTATTATCTCTGGACCTCAGTTTTCTCATCTATAAGATGGCAGGAATAGTACACACCTCACAGTGTGGGTGGGATGATTAAGTGTTACTGCATATAGCATGCTTTATAATATTGAATTATCAGGAGCCAGAGGGGAGCTGGTTAGAAACCTGCTGGTGAGGACTTCTGACTCAGACCCTGTGTGATTGTTGTACTTTCTGGTTTCACTCTAATATCCCTAGATCCTAATTTTATTCTGTTGTGCTTTGGTGGAGTGCTTCTGTAACACTTTTTTTTTTTTAATTGTAATTTTGGTTAAAGTTTACAGAGCAAATTCATTTTCCATATTGCAGTTCAGACACACTTTGTTTCATGACATTGATTGCAATTCCTATAATGTAACAGCTTT
>NW_006921599.1:4369736-4372036 GCF_000298275.1 Orycteropus afer afer
TGCCAAAGTAGGAGGTGGAACAATGTTTTGTATAGTATGTTATGCCAATTGAGCTTGATGTCCCCTGCGACTATGGTCCCAAGCCCGCAGGATCAACTAACTATTCAGTCCCTCTGGGTAGCTGGCTGTGACCAAGCATGTAACAGCTTTCTTCCCACTTCCTCCTTGTGGCCACCTTTTCCCTGTGTCCTTTCCTATGCATTCCTACCCTCTGAGCTATCTCCCCATGCAAATACTACCATTCTAATCTCCCATGAGTGATTGTTCTAATGAGTGTACCTACCTGGTGTAAATGCTCACCTTATGTGCCTGTCTATTGTTTGGCTGGAAGCCACTGGAGTGAGTTCAATTCCAGTCCTGAAGGATGACCAGGGGTCATACTCTCAGGGGTTTCACCAATCTCTATCAGACTAGTAAGCTTGGTCTTTTTTTTTTTAATGTAATTTTGAGTTTGTTTCCACATTGTTTTCCTACTTTATCCAGGATTTCCTGCACTGATCCCTTTCCAAGTGTTTGACAGTGTAGTGGGTGCCATCTAGTTTTTCTGGTCTTGGGTTCATGTAGGCTGAGGTTTGCATGGTCCACTATTTCCTTGGACTAATTGTACCATGTGTCTTTGGTTTTCTTCATTCTTCTTTGCTCTAGATGAGGAGAGACCAATTGTTGCATCTAGATGACCACTAGCAAGCTTTTAAAACCCCAGTTGTTATCACCAAAGTAGGATTTAGAATAGTTTTTGTGTAGTATGATATGCCAATTGAACTTGATGGCCCCTGTGACCATTGTCCCAAGCCCACAAGCCCAACAATTGGCTCCCTCAGTGTGGTTGGCTGTGGCTAAAAAGTTATCATAGCTTTGCCCCCCGTTAGTTCTTTTTATATGGATATTCTTATTGCACATACAAATGTATGTAGAAATATCATCTGCCAAACTTATATATAGTCATGGGTATATTCTCTTTTCCCTAGACAGGCCTGTTCATTCAGCCTGTCTACCTATGTATTTACCCATAGATTGTTTGTTATTACTGATAATGCAGTATTGTGTATATAAAAGTGTTATCTTTGTTGTCTGTACTTCTTGGGCACCTGTCTGTGTCTTCTTTTTTTCTTAGTGTTATTGTGTTGGTCACTCACTTTTGGCATATTGCCTTTTCCTTCACACAAATCAATACTTGTATTTTACTTATCTAGCAATTTTCCCTCCTTTCTGCTCTCATCCCTAGTAACCAACAATGAAAATTTCCTTCTATATTTAAACATTTAAACGTTGCCTTAACTTTTTACAATAGTGGACTAATACAGTATTTGTCCTTCTGTGATTGACTTATTTCACTCAGCACAATGTCTTCCAAATTCATCCACATTATGAGGTCTTTTGTGGATTCTACATTATTCTTTAGTATTGCACATTATTCGATTGTGTGTATGTAGTATAGTTTTGTTATCCATTCATCTAATGATGGGCATTTAGATTGTTTCCATCTCTTTGCTATTGTGAATAACACTGGGAACATAGGTGTGCATATATCTATTCATGTCTGGCTCTAACTTCTTTAGGATATATACCTAGTAATGGGATTGTTGGATCAAGTGGTATTTTTTCTTCCAACTTTTTGAGGAATTGCCATACCAATTTCCACAGTGGTTGTTATCATTTTACAATCCCACGAGCAGTGTATGAGAGTCCCAGTCTCTCCACAACCTCACTAGCATTTGTTATCTTCTGTCTTGTTGAACTTTGCTGTTAGTGCTGGGGTGCGATGGCATCTCATGGTTGTTTTGATTTACATCACTCTAACGGCTAATGATCATGAAAATTTCTTGATGTGTTTGTTGGCTGCCTGAATATCTTCTTTGGTGAAGTGTCTGTTTATGTGTTCTGGCCATTTTTAAATTAGATTGCTTGTTTTTTTTATGTTGAGGTGTTGGAGTTTTCTATAAGTTTTAGAGATAAGTCCCTTGTCATATATATTGTTGCCAAATATTTTCCCCCAATCTGTAGGTTCTCTTTTTACTCTTTTGGAGAAGTCTTTTGATGCACATAAAAATTTAATTTTTCAAAGGTCCCAATCATCTAGTTTATCTTTTGCTGTTTATGCATTTTACGTTATGCTTGATAGTCTATTTATGCCATAGATTAAGGCCCCTAAGTTTGCCCGTATTTTCTCTTTGATGAACATTATAGTTTTAGGTTTCATATTTAAGTCTTTGATCCATCTGGAGTTAGTTTTTGTATAAGGTGTGAGGTATGGATCTTGTTTAATTTTTCTGCAAGTGGATATTCAATTTTGCCAGCAC
>NW_006921599.1:4384436-4385607 GCF_000298275.1 Orycteropus afer afer
CTTTTTTTTTTTTTTTTAAAAAGAGACTATCTCTTCCTCAATGAATGAATTTTGGCCCTTTGTCAAAGATCAGCTGCTCATAGGCAGATGGATCTATTTCTGGGCTCTCAATTCTTTTCCACTGGTCTATGTGTCTAGCATTGTACCAACACCAGGCTGTTTTGACTACTGTGGCTGTATAGTAGATTTTGAGATTGGGAAGTGTGAGATCTCTTACTTTGTTCTTTTTCTTCACTAGTGCTTTGCTTATCTGAAGTATCTTTCTTTTCCATATAAAATTAGTGATTGGTTTTCGATGTCCTTAAAGAATGTTGATGGAATCTGGATCAGGATGCATTAAATGTATAGATTGCTTTGAGTAGTGTTGACATTTTCACAATGTTCAATCTTCCTATTCATGAACCTGGTATGTTCTTCCATTTATGTAGATCTCTTATGGTTTCTTGAAGTAGTGTTTTGCAGTATTCTTTATATAGGTCTTTTGTGTCACTGGTAAGATTTATTCCCATGTATTTTATCTTTTTGGTATATTGTAAATGGTATTGATTTCTTTTTGGAGATCTCTTTGCAGATGTGGAGAAATCTAACTGATTTTTGTATGTTGGTCTTATATCCTGACACTATGCTAAATCTTTTGATTAGTTCCAGTAGTTTTTCTACTAAGTCTCTTGAGTTTTCTAAGTATAGGATCATATAATCTGTAAATAGGGATAGTTTTCCTCCTTCCTTATCATTTTGGATGCCTTTTATTTACCTTTGTTGCCTCATTGTCCTGGCTATGACTTCCAGTACAATGTTGAATAGAAATGGTGATGTAGGATGTTGTTGTCTGGATCCCATTTGCAATGGGGATGCCTTTAGTCTCTCTCCATTGAAAGTGATGTTGACTGTTGGTTTTGCTTATATATGCTTTTTATTATGTTGAAGAATTTCCCATCTATTTCTATTTTTCTGAGAGTTTTTATCAGGAATGTATGTTAGATTTTATCAAATGACTTTTCTGCATCAATTGATATAATCAGGTTCTTTTCCTTTGTTTTACTTATGTGACTGTTTTTCTAATGTTAAACTGTCCTTACATACTTGGTATGAATCCACTTGGTCATGAAGTATTTATTTATTTATTTTATATGTTGTTGGAGTCTATTGGCTAGGATTTTGTTGAAGATTT
>NW_006921599.1:4386507-4440629 GCF_000298275.1 Orycteropus afer afer
TTGCTGCTTTTTTTCTTATTGTTGGAGATGTTGGGTTAAGGTGTTGATTTTGGCTCTTTCTTCTTTTTTGATGTGTGCATTTATTGCTATAAATTGCCCCCTGATCACTGCTTTTGCTGTGTCCCAAAGATTTTTGTATGTTGTATTTTCATTCTTGTTTGATCAAGCAAGTTTTAAATTTTCTTTTTTTTTTCTTCTATTACCCAATAGTTTTCACAGAGGATGTTATTCATTTTCCATGTGCTTGCTCTTTTTCCATTGATCTTCCTATTTTGGATTTCTAATTTTATAGCATTGTTATCTGAGAAGATGCTTTTTAGTATTTCAATGTTTTAAAATGTGTTGAGGCTTTCTTTGTGGCTAACATATAGTCTATGCTGGAGAATGAGCCATTTGTGCTGGAAATGAATGTCTATTGTATTATTGTTTGGTGATGTGCTCTGTAGATGTCTATAAAGTTAAGTTGGTTGGTTGTATTGTTTAGTTCTTCTGTCTCTTTGTTGAGTTTCTTTCTAGTTGTTCTGTTTTCATTGAAAGTGGTGTATTAAAGTCTTCTACTCTTACTATGAAGTCATCTATTTGTCTTTCCAATTCTTTTAATGTCTGATTTACTTGTCCATCAGTTTGTTGTACTGTGGTGGCTGGTTTGTTGCTGGGAGGATGGAGGCTATGCCACCAGTATTTCAAATACAAGCAGGGTAACCCAGGGTGGACAAGTTCCAATGGAGCTGGAGCTTCCAGACTAAGATAGACTTAGAAGAAGGAAGGGGCCATTCACTTATCAAAGATTTGGCCTGTGAAAAGCTTATGAATAGCAGAGAAACACTGTCTGATATATTACTGGAATACTTTATGAATAGCCTTGAAACATTGTCCCATATAGTGCCAGAAGATGAGCCCTCAGGAAGCACTAAAAATATGACTGGGGAAGAGCTGCCTTCTCAAAATAGAGTCAACCTTAATGATGTGGAAGGAGAAAAGCTTTTGAGACTTCCATTTGCTGATGTGGCATGACCCAAAATGAGAAGAAAAAGCTTCAAACAAATAATCAGAACATGGAATGTATGAAATATGAATCTAGGAAAATTGGAAGTAGTCAAAAATGAAATGGAATACATAAAGATTGATATCCTAGGCATTAGTGAGCAGAAATGGACTCGTTTTGGCCATTTTGAATCAGACAACCATATGATCTACTGTGCTGGAAATTACAAATTTAAGAGGAATGGTATGGCATTCAGGGTCACAAAGAATGTTTCAAGATCAATACAGAAGTACAATGCTGGCAGTGATAGGACAATATCCATATACCTACAAGAAAGACCAGTTAATACTATTATTATTCAAATTTATACACCAACCACCAAAGCCAAGGTGAGGAAACTGAAGATTTTTTACCAACTTCTGCAGTCTGAAACTGACCAAACTTGCAATCAAGATGTGTTGATTATTACTGATGATTGAAATGCAAAAGTTGGAAGCAAAGAAGAATCATTGGTTGCTGGAAAATATGGCCTTGGTGATAGAAATCATGCTGGAGATTGCATGATAGAATTTTGCAAGACCAACAACTAACTCATTGCACATACCTTTTTTTTTTCAAGAACATAAATGGTAGCTGTACTTGTGGACTTTGATAGATGGAGTACCCATGAATCAGATCAACTACATCTGTGGAAAGAGGTGTGGAGAAGCTCAGTATCTTAAGCCAAAGCAAGCCCAGGAGCTGACTGTGGAACAGACCATCAAGTACTCATTTTCAAGTTGAAGTTGAAGCTGAAGACAATTAAGAGAAGTCCATGAGAGCCAAAACATGACTTTATTATATCCCTTCCGAATTTAGAGACCATCTAAAGAATAGATTTGATATATTAAACACCAGTGACCAAAAGCCAGAGGAACTGTGGGATGACATCAAGAACATCATCCATGAAGAAAGCAAGAGGTCATTAAAAAGAGAGGAAAGGAAGAAAAGACCAAAATGGATGTCAGAAGAGACTCTGAAATTTGGTCTTGAATGGAGAATAGCTAAAGCAAATGGAAGAAATGACAAGATAAAAGAGCTCAAAAGAAGATTTCAAATAGCATCTTGAGAAGACAAAGTCAATTATTATAATGAAATATGCAAAGGCCTGGAATTAGAAAACCAAAGTGGAAGAACATGCTTGGCAGTTCTCAAGCTGAAATAACTGAAGAAAAATGTCAAGCCTAGAGTTGTAATATTGAAAGATTCTATGGGCAAAATATAGAATGATGTAGGATACATCAAAAGAAGATGGAAGGAATACACAGAGTCACTGTACTAAAATAATTGGTTGATGTTCATCCATTTCAGGAGGTGGCATGTGATCAAGAAGCAATGAAAGGAGAAAGAAGAAGTCAAAATTGCACTGAAGGAATTGGCAAAAAAACAAGACTCTAGGAATTGATGGAATACCCATTGACATGTTTCAACAAATGGATGCTGCACTGGAGGCACTCACTTGGGTATACCAAGAAATTTGGAAGCCAGCTAGCTGGCCATCTTACTGGAAGAGATCCATATTTATACCCATTCTAAAGAAAGGTGATCCCACAGAATGTGGAAATTATCAAACAATATCCTTAATATCACACCCAAGTAAAAGAATTTGAAAATGGTTGCAGCAGTATATTGACAAAGAGCTTCCAGAAATGCAAACTGGATTCAGAAGAGGACATAGAATGAGGGATATCATTGTTGATGTTAGATGGATCTTGGCTCAAGACAAAGAATACCAGAGAGATGTTTACTTATGTTTTATTGACTATGCAAAAACATTCGATTGTGTGGATTATAACAAATTGTGGATAACATTGAGAGGAATGGGATTTCCAGAACACTTAATTTTACTCATTAGGAACCTGTACATAGATCAGGAGACTGTCATTCAAACAGAACAAGAGGATACTTCATAGTTTAAAATCAGGAAGGGAGTGCATAAGGGTTGTATCCTTTCACCATAGTTTCCCAATCTATATGCTGAGCAAATAATCCAAGAAGCTGGACTATATGAAGAAGAGTGTGGCATCATGATTGGAAGAAGATTCATTAACAACCTGCAACATGCAAATGACACAACTTTGATTGCTGAAAGTGAGGATGACTTGAAGCATTTACAGATGAAAATTGAAGACTACAGTCTGCAGTATGGATTACATCTCAACATAAAGAAAACAAAACTCCTCACAAATGGGACCAATAAGCAGCATCATGATAAATGGAGAAAATAATTAAGTTGTCAAAGAGTTCATATTACTTGATTCCACAATCAACACCCATTGAAGCAGCAGTCAAGAAATCAGATGATGCATTTCACTAGGTGAATCAGCTGCAAAAGAACTCTTTAAAGTGCTGAACAGCAAAGATGTCTCCTTGAAGACCAAGGTGCGCCTAACCCAAGTGATGGTATTTCCAGTAACCTTATATGCATGTGAAAGCTGGACAACGAATAAGAAAGACCAAAGAAGAGTTGATTCTTTGGAGCTGTGGTGTTGGCAAAGAATACTGAAAATACCATGGACTGCCAGAAGAACTAATAAATCTGTCCTGGAAGAAGTGCAGCTAGAATGCTCCTTGGAAGCAAGAATGGCCAGACTTTGTCTCAACTATTTTGGTCATGTTGTCAGAAAGGACCATTCCTGGAGAAAGATATCATGCTTGATAAAGTGGAGTGTCAACGAGAAAGGGGAAGGCCCTCAACAAGATGGATTGACACAGTAGCTGCAACAATGGTCTCAGGAAGAGCAAGGATCGTGAAGCTGGCACAGGACCAGGTAGTGTACGGTTCTGTTGTACATAGGGTTGCTATGATTTGGAGCTGACTGGACGGCACCTAACAACAACAACACAGCAATAGCTCTCATCACATTTCTGTATTGAAGCTTCCTGTTCCCCAATTCTGTGGACATCTCGTTCTCAATTTTTCTCCTACCTTTGAAATCATTCTGTTTCTTTAATATGCCCTCCTTCCCCTCCTCCGTCACTTCCCCTCATTTCCAATGCACAGGTTTTGCCCTGGCCCATGTTCTGTTTTCCCTGAATACACTCTCATATAATTTTTTCCCTTATTGACTTCATCTGTCATCTCTGTGGATGGCATTTAAATGGCACATGTATGGCTTACCTCTTTTCAGAGCTCCAGATTTTCCTTCCTTCTTTTGCTTCCCTTTCCTTCTCTCTTCCCCTCTCCTTCCCTTCTTCCTCTCTCCTCTCCTTCCTTCTTTCCCTTCCTTTCTCCTACTTCCCTTTCCTTCCATTCTTCTTTTCTTCCTTCATTCCTCTCATCCATTCACCCATTGCCATTGAGTCAACTCGTAACAATCCTTTAGGACAGAGTAAAACTGCCTCATATAATTTCCAAGCCAGTAATATTTATGGGAGCAGATTGCATATCTTTCTTCTATGGAACACCTAATGAGTTCGAACTGTTGACATTTTGGTTAACAGCTGGGTGCCTATCCATGGTAGCACCAGAGCTCCTCCTATCTATTCAACAGGTATTTATGGAGCATCTTCTGTTCATCAACTACTTTAGTAGTCACTATGTGCAAGACAGGCTTAGTTCCTGCTCTGTCAGACTTTGCAAGTTGTTGGGAGAGTCATAGAATTAAAGTAGCAATTATAATCAAGTGTGGTAAGTACCATGATTTGGAGATACAGGATAAGGAAGTGCCTAGCAGGTGGGGACAAGGCAGTGATGGTTTAGTTGTAGAATTCTTGCCTTCCATGCAGAAGACCTGGGTTCAGTTCCTGGCCAATGTACCTCATGCACAGCCACCACCTGTCAGTGGAGGCCTGTGTGTTGCTATGATGCTGAACAGTTTTCAGCAAAGCTTCCAGATTAAGAAGGACCAGGAAGACAGGCCTGGTGACCTACTTCCAAAAATCAGTCAACAAAAACCCTATGGATCACAAATGTCCAATCTGCACTCCGTCATGGAGATGGTGCAGGACTGGGCAATTTTCATTCCATTGTGAATGGGGTCACCATGAGTTGGGGGCACACTCAATAGCAGCTAATAACAACAACATGAGGAAGTGAGGAAAGGCAGCACTTATGAGTATAACTCACGAGGAGCAGAATCTATGGAAGACCCACTGCAAGATGGAGACTGGGGCACTTCTGCCTCCCTCCTCACTTCTCTCTCAAAAAAACCAAAATCTTCTCTCTCATTCTTCTTCTTTTTTGTAAATTGTGATTTGGGTGAAAGTTTACAGAGCAAATTCACTATCCATACAGTAGTTCATGCGCATGTTATCTCATGACATTGATTACAATTTACCCCAATGCAACAGCTCCCACCCCACTTCTTCCCGATAGTTACCTCTTCCCTGTGTCCATCCCTCCATACACTCCTGCCCCCTGAACTCTCTCCCGGTGCATAAACAGCCCCTCTTTCTCCCATGACTATTCTCTCCAAGGAGTGTATCTACCTCAGGTACATGTTCAATTCATATGCCTGTCTTTTGTTTGGCTGGAAGCCACAGGTGTGGGTTCAATTCCAGACCTGAAGGTCAGCTAGGGGCCATAGTCTCAGTGGTTCCACCAGGCTCTATCAGACCAGCAAACCTGGCCCCCACTTTTTTTTTTCCAAATTATTTTGAGTTTTGTTCCACATTGTTCTCCCTCTCTATCCAGGATCTCCTCCATAGATCCCCTCTGAGTGGTTGACAGTGGTAGCCAGGCACCATCTAGTTCTTCTGGTCTCATAGTCATATAGGCTGAGGATCGCATGGTGTACCGGTCATGTCTCTCATTCTTCTTACAATCTAGTCTTATAAGACACCTACTGGGTGTCTTAGTTACCTAGCACTGCTAGAATAGAAATAACACAAATGGGTGGCTTCAAAAAATAATTTCTTTTCTTCACAGCTCAGGAGACCAGAAATCCAAATTCAGTGTGTGGCTCTAGGGGGAGGTCCTTTCTTGTCTATTTAGAATTCTGTCCCCCCCAAAAAATGTATTACAAAACATCTCAAACAGGAACAAAGACTAGTACAATGAACTCCCATGTGCCCATAACCTAGTTTCAAAACTATCAACTAATAGCTAATCTTCTTTCTTCTTTTTTTTTCATATTATCATTATTATTTTAAAATCCCTTCACCCATATCAAACCTGTCTTTTATTTATTCATTTATTTTCCTTCCCCTTCCATCCCTGGTAACCAACAAAGAAAACTTCCTTCCCCATGTAAATCTTCATTTGACTCTTTATAATAATGGACTCACACCATATTTGTTCTCTGTGATTGACTTATTTCACTTAGCATAATGTCCTCCAAGTTTATCCATGTTATGAAGTGATTTTCTGCTTCTTCATTATTTTTTTAATATTGCATTGTATTCCATTGTGTGTATGTACCATAGTTTGGTTATTCATTCATCTGATTATATGGGTACTTAAGTTGTTTTCATCTCTTTTCTATTGTAAATAATGCTGCAATGAGCTATTTCCAATTCTAGTAGCTGCAGCTAGGAGATCCTGGGCTTGGAGACAGGTCTGCTTTGTGCATCTCTCTTCATGTGGCATCTTAGTTCTGTGTGTCTGTGTCTATTCTGCTGTTTTTATAGCTCAGAAATGATTAGGCTTAGGACTCATCCTCCAAAAGTATGATCTCATTAAAGTAACAAAAACTCTATTTCCAAATAGGATGACAGAGACATGTACAGGGGCCAGGACTGTAATTCATATTTGGGGTGGGACACAATTCAGTCCCTAACATTGGACATCTACTAGTGATAGACACCATAAACTGGATAAGCTTCACATAAGTCATCATCTTTCCCTGGCTGCTACCATATCACCATCTCAACAGAAGTAATCTATTTCATTTCCCAAGTGTCCATAACACCATATCTAGTCTTCGGTTCACCCAACATTTTGATTGCATCTTTGCAACATCTTTTCCCACCTTCTCCCTCTGTTGTTTCCATTAAAAACTCCCATGTTCTAACCTTCTCTCTTAGCTGACACCTCCAGTCTCTTCCTAAGTCCATGAACACACATTTTGAATCATATTGATCCTTCCCACAAAAATCATCAAATAACTATAGAAAAGCACCACCTGTCTGTCAGTTTGTCATATTGTGGTGCCTTGGGTGTTGTTGTGAAGCTGGAAGCTATGTCACCTGGTGTTTGAAATACCCACAGAGTCACCCATGGTAGAAAGTTTTCAGCAGAGCTTCCAGACTGAGACACACTAGGAAGAAAGGCCTGGAAAACTGCTTCATAAAATTAACCAATAAAAACTCTACAGATCATAACAGAAATTTGTCTGATGTAGTGCTGGAAGATGAGCCTCCTAGAATGGAAGGTATTATAACAGCTAGAGCAATAGATTCAGACATACTTATGATCATGAAGATGATCTGGGCAACATTTAGCTCTATTTATGGGGTTGCCATGAGTCAGAGTCAATCTGATGGCAACTAACAATTATAACCACAAAATAATGTACCCAACTCTGAAATAATAAACATCCATTATTTGACCCAACATTTCAAATTTCTCTTTCACAATTCATTTCCAATATATGATTTGAGCAATATCAGTGCCTAAGGCATTTAACTGCTAACCAGAAGGCTAGCGGTTCAAATCCACCAGCCACTCCCCAGAAGGAAGGTTGGACAATCTACTTCCATAATGATACCGCTTCGGAAATCCAAGGAGGGATCACTGTGAGTCGAAATCAACTCAACAGCAGTGGATGAGTGAGTCAGCATAACAAGACCAGGTACTCTCTGCTTTTCCTCTTCCAGGTTTTGCATGCAGTGTCCCCTCTCCTGGGATGTCCTTATTTTCCACTACCTTCTTTGGAAATCTTTATTTGCTTTAAAAATCGGTAGATAGTTTTTGTGCCATTATTATTTACTTATAAACATAAGACATCCTTATTAGAACCAATCCAAAATTCCTCTTAAAAAGAAAAAAATAAAGCCACAAGCACTAGAGTGGCTATAACAGCACCATGACCTCTGTCTTAGTCAGGGTTCTGTACAGAAACAAAACAAAGAGAGGGGGCCAGATTTACTTCAAAATATTGGTTCATGGGATTGTAGAGGCTGGCAGATCCAAAATCCACAGGTCACATGGCAGACTGGAGACTCTGGACCTGCCATTTAGACAATGGCGTTTAGAAACAACACACAAGGGCTGCTTCTTGGAGTCTCTTTGCCATCAAAATCATTCTTGGGCTAGGCCTTCCTGCAGAGGGAGCTCAGTGAGAGAAGCTCTAATGTCAGAAAAGCACATGGCAGTACAGGCTTCCCAAGCCTGAGGCTCAAGAGTCCTGGTTAGAACTCACAGCAGTGAAGTTCCTGTGTGGTCTGCTCTGAGACACACACATATATATGAGGGATACTCTAGGGTTCTATGCTGGAGAACTGGGCCAGACGACATATCAGCTGGTCATGCAGAGCATGAAGTGGCAAAAAAAGAGAAAGTAGTAGAATGTCTAAGGAGTTGCCCTCCTCAATTGAGATAGTGACCAGATAAAATGACTTGTAATATTGATGGCCAAATTGAATGCATAAGGCATGCTACTGTAATATTGATGGCCAAATTGAATGCATAAGGCATGCTACTAAGGGGTTAGACAGTCTCCATAAACATGGGGAAACTAGCTATACAAGATATTTGATGACTTAGCTCCAGGAAGTGTGGGACTGGCCATGCAATTGAGATAGGTACTTTCTCACAGGGTGGCTATGAGGAAGAAAGTTTTATTTGTGTTGAGATATTTACTCCCCTGGTAAAAGTAATAACACCAAGATGAGTTAAGTTAGCTGGTGCAACGTTAGGGAGCAGTCCACAGACAACCTTCACTTCTGACACCAACTGCAGAGTTCAGGGAGTTCCCTGGACCACCCTCAGGCTTGCTAATTGACTAGAAGGACTCACAGAACTCACTGCAAACTATTATACTTGTGGTTTTGGTTTAGTGCAGGGGAAAATAACAGATTAAAGTCAGCTAAGTATGGCACAGTGTGGAGCTTCCACATGTCCTCTTATGGAGGCTTGTACAGCAACACTTTTCTAGGCAACACTGTATGACAATATGTGTGGAGTCTTGCCAACTGAGGAGGCTCACCTCAGCCTTGGTATTCAGTTTTTATTAGAGCTCAATCAAGTAGTCATTGTTGACAGCCCATGTGATTGACTGTTAGTCTTCAGCTCTTCCAGAGGTAAATCAAATACCTGTAGTTTCCACCCCCTCTGGAGGTAGAGCAAATAGCATGTGGTCCAAAGCTCCTATGCTAAATCACACTTTTAGACTGTGAAGTGTGGCCCAAGACCTCTAGCTAAACAAAGACATTTTTCCTAGAGATGACCATCCAGGAACTGAGGGCAAAGGTCAGATCCTTTTTTGGGTAAAGTTAATTCTCTACCACATAGCTGGGAAAGTGTGAAAGAGAGGGAGATATGGAGGATGGAGAAGATGGGATGACTTAGTACCTGTGCTTTGATACTTCATTTGAATTTTACTGATCATGGTTAGAATGGTTCAAGGTCAGAGAGTCCCAGCATCTTTCTGCTTTCCACTCCCTGCATTCTTGCCTTGTCTTTTTAAATTTTATTACATCCATTTAAAAGCTCTGTGCTCTGGTGGTATAGTGCCTAAGGCATTTGACTGCTAACCAGAAGGCTGGTAGTTCAAACCCACCAGCCACTCCTTGGAAGAAAGATTGCGCAATCTGCTTCTGTAATGATACCACCTTGGAAACCCAAGGAGGGGTCGCTATGAGTCAGATCCGACAGCAGTGAGTTTGGTTTTTAGTGGAGAAAAATAGCATAAAACCCATTGTACACCTAAGTCTAAAGTTAATTTTTATCAGCTTCCAGAAGTTTCCTTTTTCAATAATCTACTAAGCAATAGGAGCTCTGGTGGCATAGTGGTTAAAGCATTTGGCTGCTAACCAAAAGGTTTGTGTTTCAAATCCACCAGCTGCACTGCAGGAGAAAGATGAAGCAGTCTGCTTCCCTAAAGATTTACAGTCTTGGAAACCCTATGAGGCAGTTCTACTCTGTCCTATAGGATTGGTATGAATTGAAATAGACTCAATGGTAGTGTTTTTTTTTTTGACTAAGTAATGGATCATCTTTGTTATAATAATAATTTAACTTGGAATGGAGAGCATAAACAAAGGACTCATCACATTACAGCTAGGACTCACCAGTCACTGGGGAAGCTACACACCAAACTGCTACCACACAGGACCTGGACCAGAACCAGGAGGAATCTCACTTGAGACCTTCCAGTCAAGAAGCAACGCCACTTCCCTGAAAGTGAGGTACACAGGGAACCTGGAAAAGGAAGAAAACAAGGATTGCAACACCACTTATTTTGTTCCTCCTAACACCCTGCTTCCCCCTCACTGAAATGTGGGTACCAAGGGGACCATTTGTTCTGAAACAGGAAAAAATATGTCTGTGGTAAGTTCTCCGTGTGCCTAGCTCCATTACTTGATGCCGGGATGGTTTGTTTTCTAGAATGCCTAGAGGTGTACATGCTTCTTTCTAGGGTGAGTGCTTTCTATAGGCATAAACAACCAACTTGGCTGCAGGGAATGAGCTATGTAGCTGACTTTTCTTTCTTCAGAGCCACTTTCCTGCAGAGATAAATACACAGAAAGAAAGACAGATTATAGAGGAGGAAGGACGCTGTGTCAGCATGAGGGCTCCAAACAGAACAAAAGGGTTATCGTGTGCAGAGGCTGAAAATAGAATATGAAGTTATTGATGCTGGGGAAACAGTTGGTGCCTCCCAGGGAACAATCTGCAAAGAAAACTTGAACCTCCCAGGAAAACAAGCTCTGGTAGCTTGGGTGAAACTGAAACTTGAGAATCCTTGATGAGTGATGCCATTTGACAGAGAAGAGAGAGGCCACTACCTTCAAATTTTGGTCTAAGCAAGGCTGACTGGCCTTGGACAGAGAGGTGCATTTAGTAGCTGACCCCAGTTTAATGCAGTGTAGTTGTGGCAGGGTGGGGGGCCATGATTCTTTGAAATGAGCCATTGTAATCTTTTAAATGGAGGCAGTGGTGGGCCGGTGGTAGAATTCTCATTTTCCATGTGGGGGACTTGG
The DNA here is from genome assembly GCF_000298275.1 of Orycteropus afer afer. Classification (NCBI taxonomy): domain Eukaryota; kingdom Metazoa; phylum Chordata; class Mammalia; order Tubulidentata; family Orycteropodidae; genus Orycteropus; species Orycteropus afer. Next base: position 4,397,618 of record NW_006921599.1, read on the forward strand.
GTTCAATTCTCAGCCAATGCACCTCATATGCAGCCCACCCCCTGTCTGTCAGTGGAGGCTTGCATGTTGCTATGATGCTGAGCAGGTTTCAATAGAGCTTCTAGATTAAGACGACCAGGAGGACTGATGATCTATTTCCTAAAAATCAGCCAATGAAAGCCCTATGGATCACAATGGTCTGATCCACAATCAATCACAGGGATAGCGCAGCGCCCAGCAGTGCTTCCTTTCACTGTGCACCTGGTTACTGTGAGTTAGGGACCAACTCAATGGCAGCTAACAACTTCTCAAACAGAAAGATTGCATTATAGCTGAGTTGAGTGCATGTTTCTAAAACAAGATAAGGTATGTTAGTTTTACATTTAAGACTTTTAAGAAAGTAATGCTCTCCCCTAGCCCCTTCAGTTTTTTTTTTTTTGCAAGCTTGGAAAAATCCAGTGACCCAAGTTAGCACTGTTCGCTGGCCATGAAGGACTTTATCTTGTGCAGTATCTCCATTCCTTTGCAGATCAAGCATCTAATGAAAACCATACTTAAGAAAGGTCATGTCTCATTTTAGACTCCATTTCAATGGGTAGTTAACCTTTGAATCAACTGACTCTACACCAATGTTCAGCTTCCTCCCCCTTGCACAAGCTTCCATTTACCCTCTTTTCGTTAGAGTACATCTTGTTTACAGCCTACGGAACTAGTTTAAGATCTAATTGGCCACTTGCCCTCTCATAACAGAGACAGCCTACTGAACTGTGTTGAGAATGGTCAGCTGTGCACACAGAATTGTATGAAAAAAATTAAGGACAGGAAGTGCCTTTTAAGAGGCCTCAGCCTTCTGATTAAAGTAATAATTAAGCCTTTATGTCTACTTTAAGAGCTTCTTTGGGCTTGCGTGATAACTTTTCCAAACAAAATCCCTCAGAGATTCAAACCCAGAAACTCATCATCAGTGTGCCAGAGTTGAATGCCAGGACCAGTGTTCACCCTAAGCAAATTGCTTTACATTTTAAACACCTGTCATCTATCTTCCACTATCACTACCTATTGCCATTTATTTGATTCTGATTCATAGTGACCCCCATGTGTATCAGAGTAGAAGTGTGCTCCAAAGGATTTTCAGTTACTGAATTTCTGGAGTAGTTTGCCAGACCTTTCTCTTGAGGTACCTTAGGGTAGACTTGAATCTCCAACCTGCCAGTTACCAGACAAGCACTTAACCATTTGCACCATCCAGGGACACTGTTACCTACCTAAACAAAACAAAACAAAAACCAAATTCATTGCCATCGAGTCAACTCCATCTCATAGTGACCCTCTTTGGGTTTCCAAGGTGGCAAATCTTTATGGAAGTAGATTGCACCATCTTCCTTCAACAGAGCGGCTGGTGGGCTTGACCTGCCAACTCTCTGGTTAGTAGTCAAATGCTTTAGGCACTGCACCACCAAAGTTCCTTATCTACTTACCTAGGTTTAATACTCATTTTCAAGGTGGAAAATGCCCCAAACAGGAACTGGGGCTGCTTGATTCTGAGTTAGCCTTTGAAAGCCAGCAATGACTCTTCAAATTCAATTATAAATTTAATTTCAAGCTGTCTCTTAATAGATTTGTGCAGACTATAAATACAGTAGGTGGGGGGGTGGGGGTGGGGCACCAGGGCTGCTTTTTCTTGGGGGCAGCTCTATTTTAAGGCCCGGGCCTGAGGTAGGCAGGCACAGAGAGGTTAGGAAAAACTAAGGGAGATAGTCTTGTCAGTCAATTTGTCATCCTGTGGTGGCTTACGTGTTGCTGTGAGGCTGGAGGCTATGCTACCTGTGTTTCAAATGCCAGCAGGGTTACCCATGGTGGACAGGATTCAGTGGAACTTCTGGGCTAAGACAGACTTGGAAGAAGGAAGAGGCCATCCACTTCTCAAAGAACTGGCCAGTGAAAACCTTATGAATAGCAGTGAAACTCTGTCTCATATACCACTGGAAAACTTTATGAATAGTCCTGTAACAATGCCCAATATGGTGCCGGAAGATGAGCCCATCAGGTCGGAAGACACTCAAAATTTGACTGGGGAAGAGCTGAGTAGAGATGACCTTAACAATATGGATTGAGTAAAACTTTCAGGACCTCCATTGGCTGATGGGGCACAACTCAAAATGAATGGAAACAGATGTAAACGTCCATTAATAATTGGAACATGGAATGTACGAAGTATGAATCTAGGAAAATTGGAAGTTGTCAAAAATGAAACGGAACACATAAAGATCAATATCATAGGCATTGTTGTTGTTTGCTGTCAAGTCGGCCCCGACTCATAGCGACCCCTCCTTGGGTTTCCGAGGCAGTATCACTATGGAAGTAGGATTGCCCAACCTTCCTTCCAAGGAGTGGCTGGTGGGTTTGAGCCAGCCTTCTGGTAAGCAGTCAAGTGCCTTAGGCACTATGCTATCAGAGGCATTAGTGAGCTGAAATAGACTGGTTTTGGTCATTTTGAATCAGACAACCATATGATCTACTATGCCAGTAATGACAAATTGAACAGAAATGGTGTGGCATTCATCATCACGAAGACTGTTTCAAGATCTGTCCTGAAGTACAGCCCTGACAGTACACCTACAAAGAAGACCAGTTAATATTACCATTATTCAAATCTATGCACCAACCACCAAAGCCAAAGATGAGGAAATTGAAGATTTCTACCAACTTTTGCCATCTGAAATTGACCAAACATGCAATAAAGATGTGTTGATTATCACTGGTGACTGGAATGCAAAAGTTGGAAACAGGAGAGTTACCAGTAGTTGGAAAATATGGCCTTGGTAATAGAAATGATGCTAGAGATAGCATGATAGAATTTTGTAAAACCAACAACTTATTCATTACAAATACCTTTTTCTCGACAACATAAGTGATGGCTATTCACGTGGACTTCACCAGATGGAATACACAGGAATCAGATTGACTACATATGTGGCAAGAGGCGATGGAGAAATTAAATATCCTTAGACAAAACAAGGCCAGGAGCTGATTGTGGAACAGACCATCAACTGCTCAAATACATGTTTAAATTGAAGTTGAAGACAATTAAAACAAGTCCATGAGAGCCAAAAAATGACGTTGATAATATCCTTCTTGAATTTAGAGACCATCTAAAGAATAGATTTGATGCATTGAACACGAATGACCAAAACTCAGAGGAATTGTGGAATGGCATCAAGAACATAATCCATGAAGAAGGCACGAGGTCATTAAAAAGACAAGGAAGGAAGAGAAGACCAAAATGATGACAAAAGAGGCTCTGAAACTTGCCCTTGAGCAGAGAGTAGCTAAAGCAAATAGAAGAAATGACAAGACAAAAGAGCTGAACAGAAGATTTCAAAGAGCAGCTCTAGCAGACAAAGCCAATTACTATAATGAAATGTGCAAAGACTTGGAGTTAGAAAACCAAAAGAGAAGAAAGACCTTGCTCAACATTTCTGAAACCGAAAGAACTGAGGAAAAAATTTAAGCCTTGGTTGCAATAGTGAAAGATTCTATGGGCAAAATATTGAACAATTCAGGAAACATCAAAAGAAGATGGAAAGAATACACAGAGTCACTGTACCAAAAAGAACTGGTCAATGTCCATCCATTTCAGGAGGTGGCATATGATCAAGAACCAATAGTACTGAAGGAAGAATTCAAGCCTGCACTGAAGGAACTGGTGAAGAACAAGGCTCCAAGAACTGATAGAATACCCACAGAGACGTTTCAAGAGATGGATGCCTGCTGGAGTCACTCACTTGGCTATGCCAAGAGATTTGGAAAAGAGCTACCTGGTCAACTGACTGGAAATGATCCATATTTGTACCCATTCCAAAGAAAGGTGATCCCACAGCATGTGGATATTATTGAACAATATCATTAATATCACATGCAAGTAAAATCTTACTGAAGATAATTCAAAAATGGTTGCAGTGATATATTGACAAAGAACTTCCAGAAATGCAAGCTGAATTCAGAAGAGGATGTGAAATGAAGGATATCATTGATGATGTCAGATGGATCTTGTCTGAAAGCAAAGAATACCAGAAAGATGTTTACTTATGTTTTATTGACTGTGTAAAAGCATTTGATTGTGTGGATCATAACAAATTGTGGATAACATTGAGAAGAATGGGAATTCCAGAACGCTAATTGTACTCATGAGGAACCCGTACATAGATCTGGCATTCAAACAGAACAAGGGGATACTGCATGGTTCCAAATCAAGAAGGGTGTGTGTCAAGGTTGAATCCTTTCACCACACTTACTCAATTTGTATGCTGAGCAAATAATCTGAGAAGCTGGATTATATGAAGAAGAACGTGGCATCAGGATTGGAGGAAGACTCATTAACAACCTACACTATGCAGATGACACAACTTTGCTTGCTGAAAGTGAGGATGATTTGAAGCACTTAGTGATGAAGATTAAAGACTACAGTCTGTGGTACAGATTACACCTCAATATAAAGAAAACAAAATTCCTCACAACTGGTCCAATAAACAGCTTCATGATGAATGGAGAAAAGATTGAAGTTGTCAAGGACTTGATATTACTTGGTTCTACAATCAATACCAATGGAAGCATCAGTCAAGACAGCAAACAATGTATTGCATTGGGCAAATCTGCTGCAAAAGACCTCCTCCAAGTGATGAAGAGCAAAGATGCCTCCCTGAAGACTAAGGTGCGCCTAACCCAAGTTAAGGTATTTCCAATTGCCTATTACACATATGAAAGGTGGACAGAGTAAGGAAGAGCAAAGAAGAGTTGATGGTTTTGAGTTGTGATATTGGAGAAGAATGCTAAGAGTACAATGGTCAGCTAAAAGGACTAACAAATTTGCCCTGGAAGAAGTGGAGCTGAATGCTCCTAGGAAGTGAGAATGGCTAGACTTTGTCTCACCTATTTTGGTTATGTTGTCAGAAGGAACCATTCCCTGGAGAAGGATATCATGCTTGGTAAAGTGGAGGGTCAATGAAGAAGGGGAAGGCCCTCAACGAGATGGACTGACACAGTGGCTGCAATGATGGGCTGAGGTATAGCAAGGATCGTGAGGCTGGCACAGGAACAAGTAGTGTTTCGTTCTGCTGTGCATAAGGTTACTAAGAGTCGGAGACGACTTGACAGCACCTAACAACAACAACAGCATAAATAGATTTATGTAGATTTGTGTAACAAACCCAAACCAAACCCACTGCTATTGAATGGACTCTGACTCATAGCTACTGCCATCAGGTTTCTAAGACTGTCAATCTTTATGGAAGCTAAAAGTCTCATCTTCTTCCTGTGGAGGAACTGGTAGGTTTTGAGCCACCTAACTTTTGGTTAGCAGCCTAATGCCTTAACTTTCTCTTTTTGCTGTTTGTAAGAATAATTATTTATGATTTAATTAAGTATGGTCCTCATTCTTTACAATATCACAGAAAAAGGAAAAGACAAGAAATATATAGCATGTTTTACAAAAAAATGCCCAAAGAGGCCCTCCCATGCCTATACATCCTCAAGACACAGAAATCCACACCCACAACCCCATGGAAGTACTTCTGGAAAACCCAAAGGTAGTTTGACCTACTGAATGGAGAAGTGAGGGTAGATAGCACAGGTGTCCTCTGATGATTTTGGGGAGTGGGGCAGTTAGTGGGATAGGAATTTCATAAACTGGATGGAATTTAAGATTGGAGCTTATGGACCCAATCTCAACCTGACACCAGCTCTTGTGTCCTGCGGCTTCCTCTCTATATCACAGTCTACAGAGAGAGCTGCAAAATGAGTTGTGTTTATTTTAGAGTAATCTGGGTGTTGCCAGGAAAAGTCTTGCTGAAAAGCTCTGCAGAACTAACGTTCATCTGGTAGAAACCAGTGCAAGTGAGAAGAGCAAAGCCAGCTCTGTCTTGAGGCTGTTCTGCTGTTTTTCAGCTTAATCCGCATGCTCTTCCACCTCTTCTGGATCCACATCCGGAGTCTCTCTCTCAGCAGTCATGGCGCCAGCACTGTCAGGAGACTTGATGTGGTGTGAATTCCTGCCCTTGGGAAATGAGCTGAGAAACTCAAAGAATCTCAGAAGGGGAAGAAAGATGTTACAGAGGCTTTCAGTGCAGCCTGTCTCCCATAAACTGGCACTATAGAAACTAGTCCCTTCAGATGAATGACTTTCAAACTTTCTGAGGGTGGAAACCTCTTGGTGTTTCACTGTGGCTCCTGTGTTTTGCTCTATGTGGTCTAAGTCCCCGCCCCCACAAAAATCTTAATTATGCATCTGAGTTTGAGTGATACCCCAGAGAGTCCCCCTCCCCAATACCATCCCAATCTTCCATTTAGATCCTTACTTGCCAGAAGTATTAATTGGTACCATGTAAATATCTAATGCTTTTGAATTTTAGAGATGAGGACAGATAAAGTCATTCATTTTTTTTTTTTTTTTAAATTGGGTGTATAGTATACTCCAGTTATTGTTCTGTGTACCGGGGATACATAAGAAAACAATAATACAAATCATTGCCTTGAAGGCTACATTATGAGGGAGGGATGTGAGTGTGGGAGAAAGATTATAAACAGTAAACAAATCGTATGTTTCATAGTAAATTCCACCCATTGCCATTGAGTGGATTCTGACTCACAGTGACTCTATAGGACAGAGTAGAACTGCCCACGAGTTTCCATGGTTGTGAATCTTTACAGAAGCAGACTGCCTCATTCCTCTTCTGCAGAATGGTTGGTGGGTTTGAACCACCAACCTTCCAGTTAGCAGCTGAATGCCTTAACCACTGCACCACCAGAGCTCCTTACATGGTACATTAGGAGTTATAAATGCCATGGAAAACATAGACCAGGAAAGGGGGAATCTGGTATGCAGGTGGATCGGGCAGGAGGATTACAATAAAATTTCCAAGTGCAATTTTACTTAACAAGTAAGAAAACTGACAAATGAGCCTCTATTCCTTCTTACAAAGAATGGGACTTACCAATAGACAATAAAGTGTTGAGATAGTGAGAATATATATAGGAGCTCTGGTGACATAGTGCCTAAGGCATTTGAATGCTAACCAGAGGGCTGGGAAGACTGGGCAATCTACTTCCGTAGAGATAACACCTCAGAAACCCAAGGAGGGGTTGCTATGAGTTGGAACCAACTCTATGGCAGTGAATTTTTATTTTAAATTATATACAGGGAGCTCTGGTGGTGTAGTGCCTGAGGCATTTGACTGCTAACCAGAAGGCTGGCAGTTCAAATCCACCAGCCACTCCTTGGAAGGAAGACTGGGCAATCTACTTACACAGTGATACCAAGGAGGGGTTGCTATGAGTCAGATTCAACTCCATGGCAATGAGTTAGGTTCGGTGTATATATATCATATATCATACAGTTAGAAAGATGCATATGTCAAACCGAAGTCACTGACATCAAGTTGATTCTGACTCATAGCGACCCCCATTGGGTTTCTAAGGCTGTAAATCATCTTTCTTCCGTGGAGCATCTGGTGGGTTCAAACTGCCGACCTTCTGGTTAGCAGCCAAATGTTTTACCCCCTGCACCACTAGAGCTCCTTATATGCATGCATAGCTGTTTAATGTAAAGATTCGTGCTTTCAAGGGGCTTTGATTTCAAGGCAGGTACATATATAGGAGATTTCCTGAGTGGTGCAAATGGTGAATGCACTCAGCTGCTAACCAAAAGGTTGGGTGTTTGCATCCATTCAGAAGTACTTCAGAAGGAAGATCTGGTGATCTATTTTTGAAAAAGCAACCACTGAATACCCTATGGAGCACAATTTGACTCTGTCACACACGGAATCACCATGAATGGGAATTGATTCAAAAGACAACTGGCTTGGGATTTTATTTTTAAAAAATAAAGGAGACTTTTAGTTCCCCAACTAAAAAGTTATTCAAGGAGAACTTTTTAACCCAGTCAATTTACATATTTTGGTGATATGAACTACCAAAGCTTTTCCCCACTTTGACTCTATGATATTGATCAGACTGAAAGCTACTCCTCACTGCCTTTCCAATGGTGATTGGAAGCCTCAAAGAGTCTGAGCAGCAGTGGGGCTGGTTTTTGGGGAAAGATTACCCTCTCCTGAAAGCTGCGATATATCAGGGAGCAAAGCTATTGCCCTCACACCCTTCTTGTACCCTTCATTCCTGCTCTGAAACCCAAAGCATAACTCCAGTTTCTGGTTTCTTTGAAAATACTTGGTACACAAATAAGCAAATGGGGGATCAAGAATGTCCAGTCATTGTTTGAGGATTTTATGGAATTCAGAGCTTTGTTATTTTAGTTGTTTAGAGAAGGCTTTGGTTGCCTGTTTATCATACCGTGCAGGCCCATGAATAACTTCCTGGGGGACTGGCTCACATTCTTGGTCCTGTTGGCGTCTCTTGCCCAGCAAGGTTCGTTCAGGGCGTCTTCCCAGCATCCTGTCTGAGAATGACCTTCTTTTCTCTGCTTACTAAGCTCTAAGTCCTTATTGAAATGACCTCCTGCACAGGAAGGCCTGTGGTGGCGCCTGGCAAGAGAAAACAGCCCTGGTTTCTAGGAAGTTACACACATACACACACATTCTGGAAGTCTCCTTTGGAAAAGGCAATATGTTTATGTTCCTCCATGGGCTGCATGAGGAACCTGACAGACATTCCAGCAATGGACAGAACAGAGGCAATAGCAGGTGCAGGGGACACAGCTGGGAAGCAGAGAACACAAAGAGCCATACATTCATCCACACTGCAACCTCCAGGGACCACACTGGGCTGATGTGGAAGCTGAGGTCCCTGTGGGTTCAAGAAGAAGCCCAGGGGATGTGTGAGTCATTATGTGAGGGTGCACTCATGCTTAAAAACTACTCATTGAAAAGTCCACCAGGCCATAAACATTTAAGAGAAAAGTAACCATGGAATTTATCTTAGCATCTAGAAAGAATTTTGCTTTTGCCAAATATATTCTAAAGCTGTCAGGATTTAGTAAGTGGCACCAATGAGGACAGGGGATGCCACAAAGAAAGGGACAGATGTAATCTTTAGATTCATTGCAGATTTTAAGGAAGACTAGCTTGGAAACAATGAAGAACTTTAAGGAGCCCTCCCACCCAGCTGGAATGAAAACATTTTAGTAGGGCAATATTTGTAATTATAATGAACAAAAATAAATACATAAATGAACCCATTGCTGTCAAGTCAACTCCAACTCATGGTAACCCCATGTATTACAGACTAGAACTGCTACATAGGATTTTCTTGGCTGTAATCTTTATGGAGCAATTGCCAGTCCTTTCTTCCATGACACCACTGGGTGTGATTGAACCATCAACCATTAGGTTAATAGCTGAGTTTACACCATTATGTATAAGATATTCATTTTATAAGGACTTTGATAACCAAAGACATCAGTGCCTTGCCCCTGGTCATCCAGCTGGGTGAAAACATGATTGTAATGCAGAATCTTTGTTCCCATTTCAGGGTAGTCAACAGGTCACAGTCTCCCTGTCTGTATTCCCAATGATCAGGGCCAGCTTCATGGGTGTGTGACCTGTACAGTTGTACAGAGCTCTGTGTTCATAAAGCTACCGCACCTGGTTTGATGCTCTGCTGTAGCTGCCTTGAGGTCCTTAATAATTATATCTTTGAACTTGTATTTTGTGAGGTCAAGTGGGACAATGGAGCATTTGTGTGAAATAAAGAGTTATACTCACCATGTGTGTTTGCTCTTCCTTGTTGTACCATTCACATACAGTGTTCATGATGCCTCATGAACACAGAATTCCCATGGATCCACAATGTGTGGGAGTTCAGAGCGACTCAAAGTGAATATGAAGCAAACATGTCTACAACTAAGTGTGGGGTAGTGGGAGGCACTGACAATCCCAAGAGGCTACACTTTCCATTTTAACCAGAATTTGCCTTGAAGGCAAAAATAAGGCAATGGTGTTCTAAGAAACATTGATGACCATGGAATCCTATCATTTCCTTTCATACTCATGTTAATTCTCTGAGTAGCCAAGCACAGATGCTGAAAATGAAGACAGATGGAAAGAGAAAGATATGGCGGCAACTGATAGTTTATTTGCCCTTTAGTCATCTCTTACTACAGGAAACCAATGGTTGAGATTGCTGGTAGAATAAGTATATATCAGGAAGTGAAACAGAAATCATTGCATTTGTTTTGTACAGCAATTCCACTGTTCTGGTCAGGCAAAATACATATGCATGAAACAAGCTATGAAATACGAATTATTATAAATAAAAATTATTATAATTTTTGTTATTTTGTACACAAGTACTTATTTATTTGTATTTAAAACTGTTAAAGATGAATGGCAAAATTTATGCTAATAATTGAAAATTTGAATTTTTACTGGAACAATCAGTTACCATCGAGTTGAGTATAACTCTTAGTGACCCCATGTGTGTCAGGATACAGCTGTGCTCCACAAGGTTGTTAATGGCGATTTTTTCAGAAGTAGACTGCCAGACCTTTCTACCAAGGCCCCTCTGGATGGACTAGAACCTCTCACCTTTTAGTTAAACAGCCAAGTGCATCACCCAGGGACTCTTTAACAACAGGTACCTTCAACAACACCTTTTCTCCTGCTTTTAAGCAATGCTCATTTTGCATTGGGCCCTGTAAATCATGTAGCTGGCTCTCCCAGGGATAAATATAAATTTCTGTGGAAATATAACACAGTTGTTAGTTAACCATCATCCTGAGGTATATGTAGATCATATTGATTAAGTGCTCACATCACTTAGTATTTGTCTTTAGTAGTTGTCTTTGTTTGGGTTTCCCCAGCAGCAAACTCTAAGACAAAGATTAGAGTGCAAGTAGTTTACTTGGGAGATGATCCCTGAAAACAGCAATAGGAGAGAGAGAAGTTAAGATGAGGAAAGGAAGGAAGCCAATTAATTAATGGTGTGCTATCAAGTCAGTTGAGGTCTCTGGGTGGTGGAAATGGTTTGTGCTCAGCTACTAATCTAAAGTAGTTTGAACCTACCCGGAAATGCCATGGAAGAAAATACTACTGATTTGTTTCCTTAAAGATTACAGCCAATAAAACCCTGTGGAGCAGCTCTAGTCTATAACATGTGGGGTCGCCATGAGTCAGAATCAACTCAACAGGAAGGGGTTTGTGTTTCTGGTTTTTACACCAAGCCATTCACCACTCTGAGGAACCGGAGCTCAATCTTGCTCAGAAACTCTGGGAGCAATATTACCCCAAAGTTGTCCCAAATGAGGAAGAAGGAAGTTGGAGTATTTGTCTCCCAACTCCCCATCTCTCATTGGTGGTAGGCTATTTCTGGTGAACATTACTTCTCCATTATTTCTGACTTGTTCTGTTCATAGCTATCAGGGCCAGAAAAATAGCTTCAGAGAAGAGAGTCGCAGGTATGGGAAGATACCAATAGCACCTACTACATTAATCAAGCAAAAACTCTTGTATATAAATTGAATATACTTAATAAAAGACTAGTAGCTCACCCCTGCCCTCAATAGCCATTATTTTAGTGGGGACAGAGTATTGAAGGTTCTTGTATGTTTGCTCCTGGGAGATGCTACTAGTCCCTTCCCTTACTGAAATTATAAAGAACAGATGAGGTGGTGATGAGTGAGAAGGTAATTTTGCAGCATATAGAAATTGATGGAGTCTAATGATTTAAAAAATGAACGTGGTCTATTTGGGGACAGCAAGAGAAATAGCAAGACCTTAGAAGTGTTGAGAAACAGATATATGAATTTAAATTCCAGGCCCTCAAGTTAAAATCTGCACACATTTCAAATCATTTCTGCTCTAGGTTTACCTTCCAGAGGATAAATTTATCCAAATTTCTCTATATAAGTAACTATGCTTGCTGTTATGTGCCGTCGAGTCAAACCTGACTCATAGTGTCCCCACCTTGGGTTTCCAAGGCAGTATCACTATGGAAGTAGATTGCCCAACCTTCCTTACGAGGAGTGGTTGGTGGGTTTGAACAGACAGTCTTCTGGTTAGCAGTCAAATGCTTCAGGCATAACTATGCTAGGAGTTATAAAACATACGAAGATGTAACCAAAGTGGCTTCTGCCCTCAAGCACTCACTTAATGCTATAGGATAAGTTCCCTCCTATATCCCACACCCCCCTTCTCGTACTTGCTTTCTTTCTGTCTTTACTTGTCTCTCTGTATTCACAGACATGAGCTTCCAGCATCCAGCAGCAAATTATGCATGTCAAAGAAGTGATACAGACCATTATTTCAGTAGCAGAGGGAACAAGGTTCAGGGAATATTTTATGGATGAAGGAGGTTTAGAGCTGGAAAGAAGATGAGACTTTGATAAGTGGAGATAAAGCATAGGTATAGCTTTTCTGTCTGGGAAGGTAGGAAGTTTATTGGTAGATCTGTTGAGTTTGAGGAGTGGATTTTACCTACCTTTAAGCAGGCTGATTTATTTCCAAAATAAGCAAGATCATGAAAGGAAGGAAAGCCATAGATATATAAACTAGTTGCCATCAAGTCAGCTCTGACTCATGGTGACCCTAAGTGTGTCAAAGTAGAACTGTTCTCCATAAGGTTTTCTATGGCTGAGTTTTTGGATGTGGATCACCAGGTAGACTTGAACCTCTAATGTTTTGGTTAGCAGTGGAACTCAATAACTGTTTGCACCACTCAGGAATACCTTTAAAACAAGCAAACAAACTCACTGCCACCAAGTTGATTCTGACTCATAGTGACCCCCATTGCGTTTCCAAGGCTGTAAATCTTTACAGAAACAGATTGTCTCATCTTTCTTCTGCAGAGAGACTAGTGGGTTCAAACCAGTGACCTTTCTGGTTAGCAGCCAAAAAGCTTATCCGCTATACAACCAGAGCTCCTTCCCAAGGGTACGTACTTATCTGTAGATTTTCCACCTGCATAACATGAAGAAGGGAGAAGGTTGGTATCACTAATTCAGAGATCTAAATGCAGAGCTCGGAGTAGCAGGAAATGTACCAGAGAGAGAAGGCAGGGTACCGAGGAAGTCAGAGTGTCAAAGAGTGTCAAAGCTTGGGAATGGCACAGGGTCCAATGATACAGATACGGCCTGAGATCAAGCCACTGGGCTGAGTGAGTGAAATGGAATTGGAGAGAGAGTATTAAGAACAATAGATTTCTGGGGACAGAGAAGGAGGTGAGTGAAAAGGTAATAGACAGGGCCATGGGAACCTGAACAGAGACTTTGGGCTAATTAGAAAAGGCATCCATCTCTGAAGATCAATCAGAAAAGACATGTTGCTTTGTGTGAAGAAAAAGATAGCCCATTTGTGGCACAAAATGTTTGCCCTTGACTGCTCATCTAAAGGTTGATGGTTCAAATCCACCTTTCAGAACCATGGAAGAAAGGCCTGGCTATCTGCTTCCATAAAGATTACAGCCAAGAAAACCCTGTGGAGCACAGTTCTATTCTGTAACACATGGGGTCACCATGAATCAGAATCCACTTGACAAGGGATTTGAGGTTTTTTTTTTTTTTTCTTAAGAAGATGTGGCCTTAAAATGTTAATTTATTAAAATTAGTTCTTTCTTTATTCCTTACCTCAAATACCATTTAAGAACATCATGCACAAATAATGTTTCTAGAGTCACTTAATGATTATATGAGCAATTTCCCTTAAAAATTCAATAAATCAATGTGTTCAATATCTCAAAAAAAAAAAAAAAAAAGAAAATGTGGCCTTGTGCTTCCTGGGGCTTCCCTCCCACCCAGCCCAGGCAGAGCACAACCTACGGAGTGGGCCTGTGATATCTGAGCAGAGACAACCAGCCAGTATAGAGCACCACTTGGAGAATATATAGATGAGAAAGGGGATGAAGAAGTAGTAAAACCATTCAAAGGGGAGAAGAGGTCATGAAAAGATATTCCAAAGGAAATCTATGCATCTTTCTAGGCAAAAAATACATCTCCTGCTCTTCTCCCTTCCCTTTATCCATCAATCCTGGACTCCTAGATTTCAGAACTTGAGAGGATCCACATATTTATAACAGTGATAATGGAACCTGGAATAAATGATCTGGGGATTAGAGTACTAAGGCATGAAAAGAAGGAAAATATGTAAACTTGACTTAAAAGTGGAGTGATTCTGGAGATCAGCTCTGCCACTTAGTGGATCTGTAGCCTTGGGTGAGTTACTCAATCTCCTTGTGGGCACGGACCCTCAACTGGAGTGACAGAGAGATAGATGATAGTTAGACAGACAGACAGACAGATAGATAGATAGATAGATACAGTTAGCTCCTGTTGAGTGGACTCCAACACATAGCCAGTTTATATACAACAGAATGAAACATTCCTTGGTTCTGCATCATCCTCACAATTGCCTACATGTTTAAATACATCTTTGTGGCTAGTGTACCAGTTCATCTCACTGAGCATTGGCTCTCTAATTCACCGAACATGATGCCTTCCTCCAGAGAATGATCCCTCCTGATGCCCTGGACAAAGCAGGTGAGTCAGACCAAGTTCTGTTGTGATCCATAAGCTTTGCATTGGCTAATTTTAGGAAGTAGGTTACTAGGCACTTGTTCCTAGTCTGTCGTAGTCTGGACACTCCTCTGAAACCTGTCTACCATGGGTGACTCTGCTGGTATTTGAAACACTGGTGGCAAAGCTTCCAGCATCACAGCAGCAAGCAAAAACCACACCATGACAAGATAACAGACAGATGGTGGTCTTCAGTGTAAGATGAGCTTAAGAACATATGCATTGTAGAGATGGTGTGGTGATTAAATGCAATAATACATGCAAAGTCCTTAGCATGAGGTTAGCTCATCTTGTTTTTTCGCAGGTACTAAAGCTCCTTAAGGGCCAGCATCAGGTTGTCTTCTGCTTTTGAAATAAACTGAAGCATTTACTGAGTATCTCCTGTGTGTCAGCCCTTCACTTCAAGGCACCAAACCTGTAGGGATGTGGAAGTCTAGTTGAGAAAACCAGTTACACAAATGACCACAGAAGAATGCAGGACAACTTTTGGAATGCTTACTATGTGTCAAGCATAGTCTGATACACTCGATCTAAATTTTATCTCATTTTAATCCTCCACAAATTTATGAGATCCAAGTACTAACTTCATTTTGAAAGATGTGAAGACTGATGGCCAGAGTGGTTAAATACTGGTCAAAGATCCACTGGTAGTGAGTGGGGAAGCAGTAATCAAACCCAGTGTGGGGACCTCAAAGCCATTCATGAAATGAGAATTAGAATAAAGCCTCCAAATTTACCTTCTAATAACCTGAGATAGGAGTGAATCTATTGCTAATTCCATTTCTTTCCTTTCATTGTGGTAAAATATATATAACAAAAAGTTTGCGATTTTCACAAGTAAAATTTAGTGACCTCAATTCCTTCATCATATTGTATAACCATCACCAACCAACATTTATTTCCAAATGTTTTTCGTTACCCCAAACATAAACTCTATAT
Organism: Orycteropus afer afer; assembly: GCF_000298275.1. Lineage (NCBI taxonomy): Eukaryota > Metazoa > Chordata > Mammalia > Tubulidentata > Orycteropodidae > Orycteropus > Orycteropus afer. The sequence goes on from NW_006921599.1 coordinate 4,413,051, forward strand.
CCATTAAGCAGTAATTCCGCTTCTCCTGTCCTCCCAGGAGCCACTAATAAACTTTTGTCTCTATGCATTTGCCTATTCTAGATTTCATGTAAGTGAGATCATACAATATTTGTTCTTTTGTGTCTGACTTATTTCATCTGCATTTTATTTCCAAGATTCATCCATGTTGTAGCATGTATCAGAGCTTCGTTTCTCTTTAGGGTTGAAAAATATTCCATTTTGTGTATATACCCCATTTAGTTTACCCAATCATCTGCTCATACACGTTTAGGCTGTTTCTACCTTTTTGTCTATAGTGAATAGTGCTGCAATGAACATTTGTGTGTAAGTAGCCAATACCATTTTGCTTATTAGGAAACTATGGCCTAGAAAATACTAGATCATCCAAGCACACACCAGATATTAGCAATAAAGTCAGTTCTTGAAATCATTGAGGTTGTTTTGTATTCACCTGGTGATATTTAGATACTTGGTTTTGATTCTTGAGATGATGCCCATGTATCATGGGTAGATTTGATTTTGGAATACTAGAGTCTCTAAGTATGTAAACAGTTAATGACCTCAGCTACTAACTGAAAGGCTGGAAGTTCAAAACCACCCACAGATGCCTCAGAAGAAAGACCTGGCAATCTACTTCAGAAAAATCAGCCATTGAAAACTCGATGGAGCACAGCTCTGCTCTGATACTCATGAGGTTGCCTTGAGTTGGAATCGACTCCACACAACTGATTTGTTTTTTTAATTTTGTTTCAAATGGCACTTTTCCTGCATAGAATAGAAGACCCACTCAGTGGCAGTCTGTGAACATTGTTTCATAGGTCAGAAGACCAGGGCCTGGGTCTGGCTATGAACTGGTGTATGGCCTTGGGCCCTTTCCTCCTCTTGCCCATTGTTTCCTCATCTGTGAATCAAAATGCTTGTGCCTGATTATTTCCAAAATCTCTTTACAATCATTTTCTGTGAATTGGCATCTCTACTGCCCATGAACTCAAACAGATAAACAAAAACCAAAGCTCACTGCCATTGAGTCCATTCCGACTCATAGCAACCCCCATTAGGTTTCCCAGGCTGTAAATCTTCACAGAAATAGAGTGGCCCTTCTTCCTTCCATGGAGCAGCTGGTGGGTTTGAACAGCTGACCTTTTGGTTAGCAGCCAAATGCCTTAGCCACTACACCACCAGAGCTCCTTCCCAGGAATACATACTTATCTGTCAATCTCCCACCTGGATGAGGTGAAGAAGGGAGAAGGGCTGGGACCACTAGTTCAGAGATCTAAGTGCCGAGCTGTGAGAAGCAGGAAATGTACCAGAGAGAGACGATGAGGAACCCAGGAAGTCAGAGTGTCCCATGAACTAACTGACCCTAAAAGATTATAAAGCCCAGAGACAGAAGGAGGAAGAGATATATTTCTGTTATCTCAGCAATAAGGACAACCTCCACCTTACACAATGCCTTCCTGTGGCTGGAATTGCAGGGGAACGATGGCACAGACAAAACTGAGTAACCAAAAAAAAAAAAAAACCTGGGTAACCAAGGCTTATCTTGGTTACAAGTCTTAGTTACAGGAATAAGTCTACTGGGGGCTTTAAGGAATCCAATCTGCCCTCTAAGGATCAGCAAGTACAAGAACTCACTGGGCACAGAACAGTCCTAGAACAAAGCCTGTTTTGATCTTTTGTCTTGGTTAAAGGTGAAACCATATCTCCAGCATAAACTAAGAAGTTTGTATTGTTTGCATGTCAGTAATCAAAAAGGAAAACACCATCACATGATTTGGTTAGTTTTGGCATGGACAATGCAGGGTGGGAAATTCCCTTAAATTCTGGCTGATATTAATTTTTTAGCCAGTGTTTTAGTTGAAAAATACCAGCAGTCCTTGTTGAAGAGTAATCACAGAGAATTGGACATCCTGGTATTTGAAACAAACATTCCAGCTCTTTGGCATCATGGCTCTTACTGTAATATCAGTGATAACAGCAGTGACCAAAACAAGAGTCTGTGTAAATTCCCCTAGGATTTCCCAAGGGAAGCCTTTCCATTTATGGCAAAAGCAGTGAAGATGTGGAGATTTGATCTTTAAATGTGGACAGTTTGTACTTGTGGTAGTACCTTCTAAGGGCTCTAATGTTTGGATTAGGGGGCCTCAAGATAGAATCTACCTTCATCCTCAGGGTTCTGTGACTATGACCATTAGTTATCTGGTCTGGTTTTGAAGTCCACTGTCTGATCTTAGGAGTTTGTGAGTGGTGCAGACAGTTAACGTGCTCATCTGCTGGCCAAAAGTTTGGAGATTTGAGTCACTCAGAGGTGCCTTGAAAGAAACGGCTGGCAATCTACTTCCAAAAATTCAGCTATTAAAAACCCTTATAGAGTATAGTTCTACTCTGACATGTATGGAATTGACTCCATGGCAACTGCTTTTTGTTTTGTTTTGTTTTGTTTTTTTAGTCTGATCTTAGTTTGACCTTGGTCATAGCTTTGGAAAGCTTCTGACTTACTGGTTTGAGGTTCACCTGATTGTAAGCCTTCTAAGTTCTGAACTCTATAGCAGAAGCATGACTTGACCCCTGATCTGACAATGGTTTGGGCTCTTTTTGCTCTCATTGTGGTCCAAACACCCAGGATCAGGCTTACCTGGGAGTTTGTGAAAGATGAGGAATCTCAGGCTACATCCAGACCTGCTGAGTCAGCATCTGCATTTGTGGGAGATTCTTGCATGATTCACTTGCAATTAAAGTGTGAGAAGGTTTGTGCTAGAATAGCTCAATCAGAGTGAGTGACACCACCCTGCACATCTGTGAGATACATCAATCATTCACTGGCCCAGGAGACTTTGGCTGTAAGAGGAAAGGACTTAATTCAGGAAACTCAAAGTTAGAAATTTATCTGTTTTCTGCTCTGTGGTACTGCCGTGTTTTTAGTTAAGAGAAAGAGTTTCCTTCCTTTTAAAAAATATATTTGAAAATAAGTTGACACAATACACAAAAAAAGGAAAGAAAAAACATCCTTAATACCATCACTTTCAATCATGAATTGGTAATGGAAAATTTGGCAATAGATACTGGTGATGGTTGAACAAGATGATTAATGTAATTGATGTCACTGAACTGTATATGAAAATAATGTGGAAATGTTGTGTTATAAATATTTTTTACCATCATAATTTCTTTTAAAAAAATCATATGAATAAGTAAGTATTAATCTCCCTGAAATATTTCCAACCCTACCCACAACAGTCATCACTGTTACCAATTTCACTCATTTGCTATCTAATATATTCCTATGCTTATATGTTTTTTTTGTATGTCTGTGTATGCGTGTAGGTATACACACACAAGGACCCCTAGTGGCTCAGTGGTTAAGTGCTTGGCTACTAACTGAAAGGTCATAAGTTCAAAGCCACCAGCTCCTCTATAGGAGAAAAATGAAGCAGCTTCTCTGAAGAGTACATCCTTGGAGAACCTATGGGGCAGTTCTACTTTGTCCTACAGGGTGGCTATGAATTGGAAACAACTCAATGGCAATGGGCAGGGGTATATGCACAGGTACACACACACACACACACCAGTAGAAAGTCATTCTTAATTATTGTTTTCCAATGTTTTGAGCTGTTGTTGTTGTTGTCATGTGCCATCAAGTGGGACCCGACTCATAGCTAGTAACTGGAGCCCTCTGGAAGACCTTCCATTTTGGTAGGCTAGCAGCTCCGTTTGAAAAGCATTTTGCTGAAAAAGAAGAGCAGAGGGAGTTTTGCATAGTGAGACAACAATGACCAAAGGGATATTTAAATGTCTAGCTCCCTCTGCTTTCCTTTCTGTCCTCTTTAGTCCTTTCTGGCAGTTCAACAGGACATGCCCCAAACTTTCAGATGACCCCTGTCCTTCTGGAGTTTTTACAATGTGTCTCTACTGTGGTGGGCAGAGACTCTGGCTATATGCCCAGTGAAGTCATGCAAAAGCTCCAGTATTGCTGCCAGGAAAGGATTATTTCTTAGCAAATAGTTTCCAACTGCTTAAAACAAAAATCCTTAATGTGTTCTAAGCTGGAGCTTTTTAATCTTTCTTGGAAGACTAGGCCATAATTCTGTTGAGGTCATCATTTTCTAATTCTTCTCTAATATTTATTTGAAAAACTCTTAGCTCCCTTAAGCCACTTACAATTACAACACTCTGTACCTTTCTAAAATTATATACTTATATACACATAGGAGCTCTGGTAGCATAATGCCTAAGGCACTTGACTGCTAACCAGAAGGCTGGTGGGTTTGAACCGCCTTGGAAGGAAGGTTGGACAATCCTACTTCCATAGTGATACTGCCTCGGAAACCCAAGGAGGGGTCGCTATGAGTCGGGGCCGACTTGACGGCAAATAACAACAACAACAACATACACATACATACAAAACTATACACACACACACACACACACACATATAATATACATATGATGTTGTTGTTAGCTGCCATTGAGCTGACCCCAACTCATGGCAAGCCCCTGTACCACATGATTGTACAGTTGTGATCCTTAGAGTTTTCATTCTGATTTTTTCAGAAGTAGATCACCAGGTCTTTCTTCCTCATCTATCTTAGTCTGAAAACTCTGCTGAAACCTGTTCAGCATCATAGCAACACACAAGCCTCAGAGAGGTGGTGGCTGCATATGAGGTGCATTGGTTGGGAATTGAACCCCAGTCTCCTCATGGAAGATGACAATTCTATTACCACCCCACAATATATATATATATATATATATATATATGTGTGTGTGTGTGTGTGTGTGTGTGTGTATACATATATATATATATAGAGAGAGAGAGAGAGAGAGAGAGAGAGATGCAGGCACTGGGTGGTACAAACAGTTAAGCACTTGAGATTTGAAAGGTTGGTAGTTCTAATTTACCCAGAGGTGCCTCAGAAGACAGGCCTAAGTATTTGTTCACAGCCTTTTAAACCTTATGGAGCAAAGTTCTGCTCTGCATAGATAGGGCGGCCATAAATTGGAATCAATTTGACAGCAACTAACAACAACAATGATACATATACATCTAGCTGTCTATTTATCATCTATCTATCTGTCCTTGCTGTTGTTGTTAGGTGCCATTGAATCAATTCTCATACATTGACCCTATGTACAACAGAATGAAACACTGTTCAATGTTGTACCATACTCACAATCATTGCTATGTTTCCACACATTGTTACAGCCACTATATTAATCTATCTCATTCGTGGTCTTCCTCTTTTTCATTGACATCCTACTTTACCTAGCATAATGTCCTTCTCCAAGCACTGGTTCCTCCTTACAAAATATCCAAAGTATATGAGACAAAGTCTCACCATCTTTGCTTCTAAAGAGCATTCTGGCTGTACTTCTTTCAAGACAGATTTGGTGTTCTCTTGTGAAGTCCATAGTATAGTCAATATTCTTTGCCAATACCATAATTCAAAGACATTAATTCCTATTCTGTTTTCTTTATTAATTGTCCAATGTTCACATGCATATGAGGCAATTGAAAATATCATGACTTGGGTCAAGCACACCTTAGTCCTCAAAGGAATATCTTTGCTTTTTAACACTATAAAGAGGTCTCTTGTAGCAGACTTGCCCAATGCCATAATACACTGTTTAATTTCTTGACTGTTGCTTCCATGGGCATTTATTGTGGATCCAAATAAAATTAAATCCTTGACAATTTCCATATTTTCTCCATCTATCATGATGCTGCTTATTGGTCCAATTGTGAGGATTTTTGTTTTTCTTATGTTGAGGTGTAATCCATACTGAAAGCTGTCATCTTTGATTTTCATCAGTACGTGCTTCAAGTCCTTTTCCCTTTCAGCAAGCAAGGTTGTGTCATCTGCATATCAAAGGTTGTTAAGAGTCTTTCTCCAATCCTGATGCTATGATCTTCTTCATATAGTCTAGTTTCTTGGAATATTTGCTCAGCATACATACTGAAAAAGTATAGTGAAAGAATACTACCTTGTCACACACCATTTCTGATATCCTCTTGTTCTGTTTGAATGACTGCCTCTTGCTCTACGTAGAGGTTCTGCATGAGCACAATAAAGTGTTCTGGAATCCCCATTCTTTGCAATATTATCTGTAATTTGTTATGATCCACACAGTCAAATGTCTTTGCATAGTCAATAAAACCCAGGTAAACATGTTTCTGGTTTCTCTGCTTTTAGCCAAGATCCATCTGACATAAGCAATGATATCCCTTGTTCCACATCTTCTTCTGAATCCAGTTTTAATTTCTAGCAATTCCTCATCATTATACTGCTGCAACAGTTTTTGAATTATCATCAGCAAAATTTTATTTGCATGTTATACAAATGATAAACTCACTGCCGTTGAGTCGATCTGACTCATAGCAACCCCTCCTTGGGTTTCCGAGGCAGTATCTCTACGGAAGTAGAGTGCCCAATCTTCCTTCTGAGGAGTGGCTGTGGGTTTGAAACGCCAGCCTTCTGGTTAGTAGTCACATGCTTTAGGCACTTGGGTGACCTTTCTTTGTAATGGACACAAACATGGATTTTTTTCCAGTCAGGTGTCCAGGTAGCTGTCTTCCAAACTTCTTTGTATAAATGATAAGCACCTCCAGCACTACATCCATTTGTTGAAACATCTCAATGGGTGTTCCATCAATTCTCGGAACCTTGGTTTTTTTCCTGGGAGTTCTGGTGGCGTAGTGCCTACAGCATTTGACTGCTAAGTAGAAGACTGGCCATTCAAACCCACCAGGTGCTCCTCGGAAGGACGATGGGGCAATCTACTTCCTAGTGATACTGCCTTGGAAACCCAAGGAGGGGTTAAATCAACTCTATAGCAGTGACTTTTTTGTGTGTTTGTTTGTTTTTTCCTACTGCCTTCAGTGCAGTTTAGAGTTCTTCAGTACCATTGGTTCTTGATCATAGGCTATCTCCTGAAATGGTTGAAGTCAATCAATTCTGTTTTATACAGTGACTTTGGGTATCCCTTCTGTCTTCTTTTGTTGCTTCTTTTGTTCTTCAATATTTTGTCCATAGAAATCTTCAGTGTTGCAACTTGAGGCTTGAATTCTTTTCTTCAGTTCCTTCGGCTTGAGAAATGCTGAGCGTGTTCTTCCCTTTTGGTTTCTAACTCCAGGTCTTTGCACATTTCATTATAATACTTCACTTCATCTTCTCAAGCCACTCTTTGAAATATTGTGTTCAGCTGTTTTATTTCATTTCTTCCATTCATTTTAGCTACTTTCTGTTCCAGAGCAAGTTTCAGATTCTCTTCTGACATCCATTTTGGTCTTTTCTTGTTTTCCTGCATTTTTTAATGATCTTTTACTTTCTTCATGTGTGATATCCTTGATGTCATCCCACAACTTTCCTGGTCTTTGGTCATTAGTGTACAATGTGTCAAATCTATTCTTGAGATGGTCCCTAAATTCAGATGGGATATACTTGAGGTTGTACTTTGGCTCTCATGGACTTGTTTTAATTTTCTTCAGCTTAAACTTGAATTTTCTTATGAGCAATGGAAGATCTATTCCACAGTTGGCTCTTGGCCTTGTTCTGATTGATGATAGTGAGTTTTACCATCGTCTCTTTCCACAGGTACAGATGAAGCCAATTCATTTCCTGTGTATTCCATCAGGTGAGGTCCATGTGTATAGAATATCTATAGATACATATATGTATTTCATCTGCATAAAGCATTTTTTATATACTAAGCCATTGGCTACTTGCCTTCTTCCTTTTATATCTCTTAACTGAAGTTGTAGTCTTGGAATATTTGGGGTCCATCGTTGATGAGTACTTTCCTGTTTTGAAGAAATCTCATCTGAGGAAGTGACATAGTCATAGACCTGAAAACTGTAAACTCTTCAAACTCCTCCCAAGTGGGGTGTAAAGAGAAAGGATTGCCCTTCTTCAGGACTCATCACCCATGCTCTATTGTTTGTCTCTGTATTAGTTTCATATTGCTGCTGTCACAAATTACCACAAACTGCCTGGCTTAAAAGAAAAAAAATATTGTCTTACAGTTCTGGAGGTCAGAAGTCCAAAATCTGTCTCACTGGTATACAGTTAAGATATCAGCTGGCATAATTCCTTCTGGAGGTTCTGGAGGAGAATCTATTACTTACCTTTTTCAGCTTCTCAAGGTTGTGGGCATTCACTGGCTCATAGACACATCACTCTGACCTCTCCTTCTATCCTTATATCTTTCTCTGACTTTGACCCTCCTCCAGACCTTTTATAAGGACCGTTGAGATGCATTGGGCTCACCACATAATCCAGGATAATCTTTCCATTTCAAGATCATTACTTAATTATACCTGGAAATTCCTGCAGTCACAAGCGATCAGACCATGAATATTATTGGGGTAGAAGGTGCATTATTCTGTTTACCACCACCCACAAGGCAAAAATACTGAAATGTGACCCTTCAACATGTTCCACCAGCTAAGAGAGATTTTATTTCATTGTAATCATACCACATCACAATTCCCAGACACCTCAGAGAGAAGGAACCAGAATGGTACTTTTGATAGACTTTAGAGATGTATTTTTCCTAGAATGGAGTCAATAAGAAGGAGTAAGAAGGCAGCAAAAAGGGATAAGGGTTATTAAGAGAATGTAACAAACATAGCAGCTACCATTTACTGACATTTACTATGCTCTAGGCATAGAACTAAGCACCCTATATACATTATCCTTTTTAATCCTTACAACAGATCAGCAGAGCAGGCATTGATGCCTTTGTTTTAAAGACCAGGAAACTGAGACTCAAAGTAATCAAGTAAATGGCCAGAGGCTCCACAGCTCATAATAGTCAGGGGCTGAATTAGATGCCAGTTATAGCCATTTCTGTAGCCTGTGCTTCTTCTATCACACCAGTCGAGGCCAAAGACATGGCAGAAACTAAAACAGGAGGTATCGGTTAAATAATCAGGCTGCAATTCCTGCTTTGCTACTTAGTGTTACATAATCTGATTCAGACTTGGAATCTTCATTTGGGAAAATGAGGGTCATAATACCACCTTCCATGGCTGTGGTGAGGTTCCTGAGAATGTATGTAGATGTTAGGTACAAAATAAGCACTCACTGTTACTATTGTTGTTATTTTTTTAGCCTCATTCCTTCTCTGACCCCACATACACATCCCTATGTCTCTCTAGTAATGCTATCTAAGTGATTGACAATATAGTTGTATAGGTATTATTAGCTCTTTGTGCAGCTTCCAGCCTTGGTGGGTGTTCAGAGACCACTCCACTTCTTGTCAGTAGAGATGATGATGTTTCTGAATGTGGTTTATAATAATTAGAGTTACTTTCCCTGAAGAAAGTATGCTTATAGTCTTCCCAGAATGCCTCTGCTGTTAGTAAACTTGGTCTTACCCTAGAGCATCAGCAGAATGAATCTAGGCATCATTAGAAAGGACAATGTGTATCTTGCTTTCTGGGGAATCACTCATTACTTCCCCTCCCTACTCAATTAGCCAATGGCTTATTGGATATATTTGACTTTGATCAGAACAGAAACCATAAAGTGTATTAATGCTTGGAATTTAAGACCCTGTTATAGAATACATTCATATTTGATTAGAGTCTATTGAATACCTATCATGGGCTGTAGCTTTTGTTGGGTTCCTGGCACATAGCTCAGTAAGTGTTTGATGGAAGCTGCCAGTATATGCTACTCAAGTAGTTAAGCGGTCAAGTGACTTACAATATTGAGAACAACTTCAAGGTCTGGCTACCTCCATTATTTGCTGACCTGTGAAATAGGATGACTAACTCACCCTGGTTTCAGTATTTTCACTTCTTATTCTCCAATCCTATGGAGGTTCAGTTTCAAAATATGTGTCCGACTTTAGTCTAAGTTCATTTCTGTATATCCTGATGAGAAAATAGGAAATTAAAAAACAGAAAATAAAATAATAATATAAGAATTTAAACAGACTTTAGCCACTCTTGACATTTCTTATAATTGCCCAATCTTCCTGCCGAGGAGTGGCTGGTGGGTTTAAACCACCAGCCTTCTGATTAGCAGTCTTAGGCACCATGCCACCAGAGCTCCCTTTCTTACGTTATATCCAGCTAATTGTGTGCTGGAGCTGGTATGAATTGGATCATCAGAGCCAATTATATGCATCTTCCCAATCCCATCTTCAGGAGTTCAGGGACATCAGATTGGTAGCTTGATATTGGCCATGGTAGGACTATGTACACTATGAAAATCTGCAAATTCTATAAGTCAGAGTTTTCTTTCTTTTTCCCCAAAGAACTGATTTACAGCACACCACTGTGCCCAAACACACATTTTATGTGGGTGATAACCATGATCAATTAAAATAAATCATCAATTAATTAGATAAAGAAATGCAAATATTTGTTAACATTCACTGTTTCATAATGCTTAAAGGAGCAACATGTTAAAGTTATAGATCTGTGTGCTGAAGGAGATGCTAGAAACACAGCCAGACTATTTTTCCAGTTGACAGATGAGGGTATGGAATTGAACCTGAATAAAAAGAGCACTGGATACCTCTCCTTGAATTATCCAAACCAGATCCCCTTGGAGATTTTTGTCTTTTCTCTCCAAATCTCAGCTCTTGGGATTCAAATGTAGTGGGTATCACCATGGACAGGACATTCAGTGCTTCATTATAGCAGGGAACTGGAAAAAGGTAGAGTAAGGGGGTAAAATGAGGAGCAGAAGATTGGGTAGATGTATTCAGGATGGTTTACCTCTACCTAGACTTGTAATGAAGTCCAAACGGTTAACACACTTGGCTTTTACAAAAAGATTGGAGGTGTGAGTCCATCCAGAGGCCCCTTGGAAGAAAGACCTCATGATCAACTTCCAAAAAAATCACCCATTATCAACCCCATAGAGCACAGTTCTACTTTACACATGGGGTGGCGAAGAGTTGGAGTTGATCCAATGGCAACTGGAGAGTTCATATGTGAACTGTTAATTACATGATTCTTTCCTGATCATTTGTTTTTGCAGGATTGCTATAAGATGAAGTGGGGCTAGGGATGGAAAGTGACTTGTGAAAGCCAGAGGGACATGTGCTCCCAAGAACACAGAGTAAGTGCCAAGAACTATAATCCTAACCTCTCCCTACACGGTTCAGTGGGTTGTGGGCTGGAAGGAGGAAAGTGACATCTGTGATTTAGTCCAAAAGACATGCTTGTCCTCCCTGGCATCATGCTTCAACAAGCTCAGTGTGGGGCTGAGGCCAGCAAAGCCAGAAAGTGCAGAGTAGGGCAATGTTGACAGAAGAAACATTTGTATGTTCCTTTCTGGATGCTAATTACCAAAATCATACCCTCTTGCAGGTTGTTTGTGGTAATTTTCTACTTATGTAAATTTTTAAATAAATTAATCCATTTGGTTTGGTTAGCTATGATTTCCTGAACAATACTAGCACAATCAAAACACTCCTTTGCCCTGGATATTTTTTTCTGAGAGACCAGGTGTATGCATATGCCATTAGAGTTTCTCTAGCTGAGGATCCTGGAGTGGCCAACAGCTGTCCCCAATTCTGGGCCTAGGATCTCCTTGCTTGACATACAAAGGTTTGGAATTAATAAAGAACTTGTGAAAAACAGGAATTGATTTTCTTGCTAATTGTTACAAGTTACCGTTGCCATGTGTCGATTCTGCCTCATGGTGACCCCTATGTGTCAGAGTAGAACTTTGCTTCATAAGGTTTTGTTTTGTTTTAATTTTTTATTGTGATTTGGGTGAAATTTCACAAAATAGATTTGTTTTACATTCAACAGTTCAAACATATTTTGTTTTGTGACTCTAATTACAGTCCCCACAAAGTAACAGCTTTCTTCCTCTCCATAGGGTTTTCTTTCTTTTTTTTTTTTAAATCTATTTATTTTATTTTATTTTTACAGAGCAGAGTTTGTTTTACATTCAACATTATGTGTACATTTAGTGTCATTCCCCATTTACCATCCCCAACTCTAACTCAGTCTCCTCCCCTTCCTGCCCAGTAAAACACACACACACAACCCCCCGTGCCCCTCATAGTTATGCACTCCTATGTGTCCTGCATTTCCTCCATGTAAATGTTGCCCCTCTGGTGCCCTGTGGTTGATTGCTCCAAAGGATGCATTTCCATAGAGTATGTGGGTGCATCACCCTGGGCTGAGTGGTCTGTGTGTAAATCTTATTTACTATTGGGCTGAGAGCCAGCCCCTGAGACTGAGTTTTATTTCAGGCCCAGAATGTATCCTAGAGTCATAGTATTGGGGGTCTCGCCAGACTCCATGAGACCAGTAATTCTGGTCATTATCGAGTGGGGGATTTTGTTCCACGTTTTCCCTCCCACTCTATCCAGGATCTCCAGATTTGATCCTTTCCTGAGTGGTTGGCATTGGTAATCCGGCACCATCTAGTTTTTCTGGTCTTGAGGTCCATCATGTCCTAGGGCTTATTGCTTCCAAATGCCTTTTTTCCCCCTATTCTTCTCTTCCGATGATACGAGACCACTAGTTGCATCTTAGATGGCTGCTTGAGACCTGTTAAGACCTAAGTCACTACTCACCAATGTAGGATGAGGAAGATTTTTATGTATTTTGTTGTGCCAATTGAGTCTGGTGATCTCTCTTCTCCATAAGGTTTTCAATGGCTGATTTTCAAGCTTTTCTTCTGATGCGTCTCTGGGTGCACTGAATTTCCAACCTTTTGGTTAGCAGTCTAGTGTGTTAACCATTTGCACTCCCAGGAGCTATAGCATGAGAAAATTCTCAAGATTGACTAAAAATCCAATGTTAAAACAATTCCAGTTCCACTTAGCATGACAAAAATAATCTTTCTCTGAGGATTCTTCTGGACTCTATTTTGAGAACAAGATTCTTTTTGTAGAATATCTTCTCTGTGTCCCCATTACATGAATCTAACTCAGAGACTTCTCTGGACTCTGCTCATGGAATTTCCTTGAGCCAAACTCAACATTCCTCTGATTGTATTTCCTAGGTTTAAGTCCCTTGTACTGAGCTCACTATACCATGTTTTCTTTTTGGTAAATAATACACACACATGAATAATATGCACACATGTATAACACACAGAAATGATGAAAGTAAACAAAATAATTCTGGCATAACCAAAACCAAAAAACCAAACTCATTGCCATTGAGTCAATTCTGACTCATAGCGATCCTCATTAGGTTTCCATGGTGGTAAATCTTTTTTTTTTAACTTTTTTAAATTTTAAGAGCTTGTTTTACATTCAACATAACGTGTACATTTAGTTTTGTTCCCCATTTGCCATGTCCAACCCTAACCCAGTCTCCTCCCCTCCCTAGTCTGTAACCCTCCCCCTGTGCTTCTCTTATTTTTGCACTCCTGTTTGTCCTGCATTTCCTCAGTTTGAATGTTGATACTCTCGTGTCCCATGGTCTATTTCTCTAAGGGATATGTTACCATAGAGTATGTGGGTGCGCCATCCTGAGTTTAGTGGTCTGCGTGTACATCTTGTTAACTATTGGGCTGAGAGCCCGCCCCTGGGGGTGAGTTTTATTCCAGGTGCAGAATGTATTTCAGGGCCATAGTATTGGGAATCTCACCAGATTTCATCTGACCAGTAATTCTGGTCATTATTGAGTTTTTCATTTTGTTCCACGTGCCCTCCCACTCTAGTCAGGATCTCCAGATTTGATCCTTTCCTCAGTGGTTGGCTTTAGTAGCCAGGCACCATCTAGTTCTTCTGGTCTCAAGGGCCATCGTGTCCTAGGGCTGATTGCTTCTAAATGCCACCCCCCCCCTTTTTTTTTCATTCTTCTTCACTTCTGATACTAGGAGACCTTTAGCTGCATCTTAGATGGCTGCTTGAAAGCTTTTGAGACCCCAGATGCTACTCACCAATGTAGGATGTGAAGCAATGCTTTTATGTATTTTGTTGTGCCAATTTATCTGGTGTACCCCAGTACTATCATCCTGAGGTAGTAGATCTATCTGAGGTGGTAAATCTTTATGGAACTGGTTGCCCCATCTTCCTTTCATGGAGCAGCTGGTAGGTTTGAACCACCAGCCTTCTGGTTAACACTCAAATGCCTTAGGCACTGTGCCACCAGAGCTACTTAATTCTGGCATAGTGCATGCTTTTTGTGTAAAATATGGTAACATTTTCTCATTTTTCTCTGAATTCAACGTTTCCTGTAAAATTCTTAAATATCTTTATAATTCTTTCCTATTTAACTTTGTTCTTTACCCAGATGACTGCCAAGCTTATCTGAATGGCATGGGATTCAGTTCCATAGCTTCATAACGCAGATGAATGTTGGCACAAAAATCATCCTATCTAAAACTCAATTATATAAGTTTACTCTAGCTCTATGCAGAATATATCTGATTGTGAATACACTTATGGTTGTAGAAAGATGGGAGCACATGCTTATGGGAGAGTGTGTATACATGCAAAATATCTTCTGGAGGGATAAGTCTTATGAACTTACTACGTCTTTTTAATGTGTTTTCGAATTCCAATATCCATCCCCGAAATGCTGACAAAAATAGATCTTTTTCAAGAGGATTGGCAATTGTGTTTCAAAGTCCATAAAAGTCCATAAAAATCAGACAACAGGTTGTTAATATTTAAGCCAAGTGACAAAATGTTGAAAGTTCCAATGGACAGCTAATAAGTCACTTTGGGGCCCATGTTATCAAGCCAATATTGCAGAAGATCCAGTTGGTGTTCATATTATTTTTATAAGACTGTTCAATACTTTGATTATTTAAGAGAGAGAGAGAGAGAGAGAAATGACATTTCTTTGTAAAATTGAAGGGGTCCTGGTGGCTCAATGGTTTGGTTAAGTGCTCAGCTTTTAACCCAAAGTTTGGCTGTTCAAACTTGCCAGTGAATCTACAGGAGAAAAACCTGTAAAGAGTAATAGCTTGGAAACCCTATGGGAAAGTTCTACTCTGTCCTACACGGTTGCTATGAGTTGTAATTGACTAGATGGCTCATAAAATGGAAGCAAAGTTGTATCTGACATACAGGCTGTCATTAGGATAATTTTTTGCAGTTTGGCTTCCCTGGGAAGCAGACTCTGAGATAGTGATTTGCCCATAAGAGTTTTACTAGGGAGTGCTCTTAGGATCAACACCTGTGGGACAAGAGGGAGAAGAAGTTGGGCTGCAATGCAGTCACCACAAGACCTCAGCTGACCCCAGGTTGGGTGAAGCCAGGATAGTCCTTCAGAACTGTCCTGACTTGGGCCCAGAGGCCCAGATATTTATATCCTAAAGTGAAAGGTTATTGGATGTGTACCACCCCAAAAGGAGGAGTGACATCGAGTGAGTTGCTCTCTTTAGCCACTCATCTCAAAGTGGAATGATAACATTGGGCAGTAAACCTTCAGTCCTGGAGTGGGGATCTTAGTAACAATACAGCATCCATGCCATTTCCTATGTCTTGGGGAAGATTATTGAGGAATGCACTTGTCTCCTAGGGCTGCCATAACAAAATATCATAAATTAAGTAGCTTAAAAGAGCTGAAATTTATTGCTTCACAGTTCTGAAGGCCAAAAGTCAGAAATCAATATGTGAGCTGGGCCATGTTCCCTCTGAAGGCTCTAGGGGAAGATATTTCTTGTCTCTCCCAGCTTCTGGTAGCCCCAGGCCTCCCTTGGCTTACAGATGTTTTTACAAGGGCTTCCTACCTCTGCCCCCCCCCCCTCTCTCTCTCTCTCTCTCTCTCTGTGTGTTTCTTCTCCTCTTTTATAAGGACAACTCTCATATTACATTATGACCTGTCCTACTCAGTATGACCTCATGTTAACTGACAACATCTTCAAAAACTTAATTTTCAAACAAGGTCATGTTCACAGGTACCAGGGATTAAAATTTCAATGTATCTTTTGGAGGGACACAATTCAACCCATGGCAAAGAGTTTACAGGTAAAAGTTTAAGAAAACCACTAATACACTTTGGTTTCTACACATTTGCCTGTTCTTGTCTTTCTTATATTAGTGAAGTCATACAATATCTGTCCATTTGTGGTTGATTTATCCCACTCAGTATAATACCTTCAAGCTCCATCCATGTTGTAACATGTATTGATACTTCAGTTCGCTTGCTGGCTGAATAGTTTTCTGTTATATACAGGTACCACAAAGATTCTATACAAGAATGTTGATCAAAAGAGAAAAGAGTGAAAAGACTCAGAGAAGTAGACAGATGTGAAGATGTATCTACTTGCCTAGAGATGACTACCAGAAGCCAGGAAGGACAAGGAAGAACCTTTCTCTAAAGCCTTCATACAAAACATGAACCTGCTGAAATCTTGATTTTAGAACTTCTAGTCTCTAGAACTTGTGAAGGAATAAGTATCTGTTCTTATAATCCATCCATGTTGTGGTACTTGGTTATGACAGCTTTAGAAATCCAACACAGAAGGGTAACAGAGGCTCAAGAGTAAAGAGCTTTCTCCTAGCCAGGCTGTGCCCTTGGATTTGAGAAGGGACTTCCTCCCCAGTGACCTCTGACTACTTATTACCAGACACAAGAGTTTTATGGCAGGTTGCTTCTCTAAGGAAGGTTAGAGAAGCAAGGAGGGATAGTGATAGCCAATGTCATCTTAGTCCTATTCCAAGTGTTAGGCTGAGTATAAAAGAGAAAGTGCCTCATGGCCTGGGGATATTAGAGAAGGCTCATGGATGGGAGTTTAGGCTCTTTTCTAAATGTTGTACTTTTTATTTCCTAAAGTTTGGAGATTTGAACTCACCCAGAGGGACGTCAGAAGAAAGGCCCTGGTGATCTATTTCTAAAAATATCAGTCACTGAGAACTCTATAGAGCACAGTTCTACTCTAACACACATGGTATCTCTATCAGTCACAGCTGACTTGATGGCAACTGATTTTGCTTGTTTTCTACATTTTGCTTAAGTTGATCCTTGATGAGATAATTCATACTTCACTTCATTCATGAAGTCTTAGAGCTGGCTACTATTATAGTTATTAGCAACAGTGATAATAATGATGATAAAAAACAGGTATCAACATCCATCTACTCATCAGATTTTTTTTTCCTAATCATTAACAATACAATATGTTAGATGGAAACAAAGATAACAAATATGTTGTTGGCATTAAAGTAAGATGGCTGATAACAAGAACAGATATATGCACGCCGATGTTCATCGCAGCACTATTTACAATAGCCAAAACTTGGAAACAACCTAGATGTCCAACAACTGAGGAATGGATAACCAAACTTTGGTACATTCACACAATGGAATACTATGCAACGCTAAAGAATAATGTAGAATCTGCAAAACACCGCATAACATGGATGAACTTGGAGGACATTATGCTGAGTGAAATAAGTCAGTCACAAAAGTACAAATATTGTATTAGTCCGTTATTGTAAAAGTTAAGGAAATGTTTATATATTGGAGGACATTTTCTTTGTTGGTTACCAGGGGTGGGAGGGAAGGGGAGGGAATGCTGTTAGATAGATAGAGATAAATATTGATTTGGGTGAAGAGAAGGGCAATGTACCAAATGTGAGTGACCAATATGGCAGCATTGAGGATGAGAAAGACAGAGAGAGTTACATGGGCAGTACAAACAACAAATATGAACCCCTTTGTAAATACAATACTGAGTTGTCAATGAAAGCAAACATGGGTATAGGGACGGATAGATGGGTGAACAAGCTAAACAATTATGTATGTTTGTCTTAGTCTTGAAGCTCTGCTGAAACTTGTCAACCATGGGTGACTCTGATAAATATATGCAATACCATGGAATAGCTTCCAGCATTACAGCAACATGTGCACAACAACAATGCAACAAACTGACAGATAGTGGTTTCTTAAAGAACCATAACCAAACTCACTGCCAGGAGTAGATTCTGAGTCACAGCAACCCTACAGATAGGGTAGAACTGTCCCATATGGTTTCCAAGGCTGTAAATATTTACAGAAGCTGACTGCCTCATCTTTTTCCTGCAGATGAATTGGTGGCTTTAAACCACTGACCTTTTGGTTAGCAGCTAAATACTTTAAACTCTGAACCACAAGTTGTTGTTGTTGTTGTTATGTGCCATCGAGTTGTACCCAACTCATAGCAACCCCTCCTTGGGTTTTCGAGGGAGTATCACTACGGAACTAGATTGCCCCATCTTCCTTCCAAGGAGTGGCTGGTGGGTTTGAACCGCCAGCCTTCTGGTTAGCAGTCAAGTGCCTTAGGCACTATGCTACCAGAGCTCCCAAGAGGGTCCCCATAATTGTATAAACTCCAGGCCTCACAAAGTCTGGATCCACCTTTGCCTCTGAGACGATATTATTGGTAAATGTTTCCTGAAATCAACAAACATTTTCCTTTCCTCTGCTTACTTGGTTCCCTCAGGACCTGGCATTCCTCTCCTTCACAGGGTTTACAACTCTTTGGACCAGAAGCTTGCTGGGCCAGCCTAGATCGGCTGGTCACATGGTTGAATTTGGGGAGCTTTCCAGCTAGAAGTTAACAGGATGCACAGACAGCTGCTCTGTGAAGAGCTTTGATGGAGGAAAGCCAGGTAAAGATCTTTACCACTAGCTTATGGAATCCAGACCAAATATAATATATATCTTTTAACATTAATGAAGTCTTTCTGGGAAAATGTCTTCAAAACCACAGGCTAGGGTTTATCATCCTGTCCGTGTGTACCCACAACATTCCAACCCTATAGGTCTTATAAGACTTGGTACATGATACTGAGATTTTCTGCTTGTATGTTTTATCCTTATATGCTAGCTCATGAGTTTCTTGAACACATTTATATTTGCTGTGCCCAGAGCTGGGAGTGGTAGTGGTTCAGTAGTAGAATCCCTGCCTTCCATGTGGGACACCTCTTCACCCCTATATGTTCCATGCCTAATCACTGATACAGCAAAAGCACTAGCTGTGCACAGCATTACTGGGTTTCAGATGAACTTTGCATTTCTGTATTTTATTTAATTACCGCAGTATGCTCTGTGCCTGTTCAGTGTTGTTTTCTGCTCATAGAGCATTACTGTTTCTTGACAATCAATCAATAACAGGGACAAATGATTCCCAGGGGACTCTGAAAAGCGGCCTGTGACAGTGTACTTCACATACACCACTAACACCATCATACTGTGCACTTCCTACTCTATTTTGAGTGACACCTAAACACCTTACTGTTTCTTTTTCTGTAAAATTGGAAAATACCCTACTTCACTAGATTTTTTATGAGGATTTCATGAGATAATTGGCTTTGAGCACAGGATTGGATGGATGTATGTAAGCCCTTGATAAAATATAGTCAGTAATATAAAAAAGGATCATCAATTAATAAATTATGAATGAGTTAAATAATTTATATAATACACTATAAAAATTTAATAAAGTAAATTAAAAATTAATTAATATTTTATTTGAAATAATTAGTCATCAAAATTGCAATATTCCCAAGGAAGG
This sequence comes from Orycteropus afer afer, assembly GCF_000298275.1. Classification (NCBI taxonomy): domain Eukaryota; kingdom Metazoa; phylum Chordata; class Mammalia; order Tubulidentata; family Orycteropodidae; genus Orycteropus; species Orycteropus afer. The sequence goes on from NW_006921599.1 coordinate 4,432,487, forward strand.
ACATAGTGAGGATGTAAGTTTTTTTTCCCTGATTTTCTTTTAGACTCAGTTATGACTGGCAGCCATGGGCTTGTCCATTTCAGGGATTTCCAAGAGTATAACATCAGCTGGCTACTCAATGACACACTTGTGAGCCATTGTTTTCTTTGAAGGAGTGTGCAATTTGAATAGGGAGAAAAGCATTTTTTTCCATGTTATGGGAAAACCAAAATATAGCCGTCCTTGATTATCTGGACAAAGCTTACTCTCTTATCCACTCCCTACACTCCCAACCCCACCCTGGGGAGTCATATCTTCTGAAATTCCTTTTCATTTATAGAGTGCTGTCCCCTGCTACTGCCGGTCTACTCCAGCAGTAAATTCCAGATAGCAGATGAAATCACAAAGAGAGCTTCTGCGGGCTGCTGAAAAATTAAAGGAATTTCAAAGTTAAACATAGAACGACCATCCAAACCCAAGAAACCAAACTCACTGCTGTTGAGTAGATTCAACAGAAACTCCTCCTTGGGTTTCTGAGGTGGTATCTCTACAGAAGTACATTGCCCAATCTTCCTTCCAAGGACTGGCTGGGGGTTTGACCCATCAGTCTTCTGGTTAGCAGTCAAATGCTTTAGGCACTACACCACCAGAGCTCCCAACATAAACAGATCCTTGTACACCAATGTTCTTTGCCACATTCTTCACAATAGCCAAAAGGTGGAAACAACTTAAGTTTCCAACAATAGATGAATGAATAAACAAAATGTGGTACAATGAAATATTCAGCCACAAAGAAAAATGAAATCCTGGTACATGCTACAACATGAATAAACCTTGAAAACATGCAGAGTGAAATGAGTCAGATACAAAAGAACAAACATGTGATCCAACTTACATGAAATATATAGAGTAAGCAAGTGTATAGAAACCAAAGTTCATTAGTACTTACCTGGGATGGGTGGGAGGGAGGGAGAAAGGAGGGCTCAATGCTTAGGGGACACTGAGCTTCTATTAAGGATAGAAATATTTAGGACTGGATAGCGGTGATGATCGCACAACATAGTGTCATTCATGCCACTGAACTGCACATGCGAAGATTATTGAAATGGCAAATATTTTGTTATGTATATATTTACCATTATATATATATATGATATATATAAAGGCAAATATTTCTGGGTGCTAACTATTCAGCTAATTATGACCTCCCTGTGTAAAGTGTAAAAGATATAAGAAAGTAAATTCACTTAATAGTTAAGGAGAAAAAAAACTAAAGCCAGAGCCCTCCACAGACAGGTGTCCCTTTGCTGGAGGGCAGGGCCAGCTCTCAGTGACCCAGTCTGTCACTGCTTGCTCAAAGCGCTAACCCTGAGCTCCCAGGAGGGTGCACAGGGCAGGGCTAAGCATGGCCTCCAGTAGCTCTGGGAGCCTGTCTGAACTTGAGGGCTGTGGTCTGAGTGGAAAACGTTTGGCTTTAAACCTGCCTGCGTTTGGCTCTGACGATGGTGATTCTGGCATCTCTTTGTCTTCCATGTCAAATACATGGTTACATACATGGAGGCTTGGAATATTTTTAATGAAAGCCTAAGCTTGTGTCTTCATTAAAGACAAAATGAAAAGAGAAAAAGAGACATTTCTCTTCATCTCAGTAATGGCAACTCCTCTTTGTGGGGAAGTGTCCTGGCTGGCCTAGGCAATTCGTGATTGTTGTATATTTGGATTACAGATTTGACAATAATGTCACCCCTTTTCTTCCTTCTCTCAATTGTTTTCTCTTTCAACCTACCAGTTACCTCTGAGTTAACACCAACTCATGGTAACCGTGCATGTGTCAGAGAAGAACTTTGCTCCACAGGGTTCCCAGTGGTTGGATTTTTGGAAACAGGTTGCCAGTCCTTTTTTCCAAGGTGGACTCAAACCTCCAACCTTTTGGTTAGCAAGAAGAACTTAACTGTTTTCATCAACCAGAGACCTGTGGTAGTTATGTTTGTGTGTCGACTTGGCTGGGCCTCTTTGAGTGACTGGGCAGCTGGTGGTAGTTACTCCCCATGAGGAGACTGGCAATCAACTCCATGGTGGGATCTACCACAAGCAGCTGAGTAGGTGCTTTGGGTATGTGGTCTGCTTCCTGTATATAAGAAGCAGCTTTGGGAATGGTCTCTAGCCTATGACACACTTGGACCCTGCATGTACCCGTGTTGTTGTTCAGCAGCCTGCCATGCTCTGCTGACCTGGGGACTTACAATGGATTTGAATTAATCGCCTGCTGTGTGGTTTGGTAACATCGGGACTGTGCCTTTTTACTTGCCAACCTTGGGTTTGTCAGCCGCAGTAGCCAGCAGCTGAGTGATGAAAAGCCTCTAGCTTCAGTGGGCAAGGAGCAGGAGGCAGAGCTGCAACCCAAGGTTGAGGGGCTTTCACCCAGCCCCTAGAGCCTGGCACTTTGAACTTAAAGCCTCCAAACTATTAGAGAATAAACTCCTGTCTGTTCAGCCATCCCATTTGTGGTATATTCTTATCAGAGTGGTACTAGGTAACCAGAACAGTATCTATCAGTTGCCAACTGTGTGCCAGACACTGTTCTAGGCACAATGACCACCCTCTGAGAGCTCACTGTCTAGACATCATTATTCCTCATTACACTGGGCATCTTGTGTGCCCTTATCCCCTTAGTGACACTTCCGACACTAGTCTCCCCCCTTCTTTAATTTTAATTCTAAAGCACGCTATAAAAAGGTGACTGATTGTCCTGTGTGCCTAACAAATGGTTGTAAAGAAAGTTCCAAAAGTACAATTCTAAAAATAATCTGAGCGATGACAATCTGTCTAGATAGAATGGACTTCTAGCCCTTTATAGTGACTACTCTGAAAGCAAAATCAAAAACCAATTGCTGTTGAGTAGATTCCAGCTCATAGGAACTCTATACGACAGAGGAGAACCGTCCCATAGGGTTTCCTAAGTTGTAAATCTTTATGGAAGCTGACTGCCTCACCTTTCTCCCGCAGTGCAGCTGGTGGGTTCGAACTGTTAACCTTTCTATTAGCAGCCAAGCACTTAAGCACTGTGCCACCAGGGCTCCTTGACTAGTTTGAAGGACATCATTTATTTGGAGAAAGTATTTCTCAAAACTGGTGAGTTTTGTGAATGCACAAAAGAAAAGTCTGGCCTCATTCCTAATGGGTCACACCTTGTACAGGTGTGGGTGCTGAGGGGCTCTTTGGTTGAGCTGGGGACTTCCTTTGTTGGATATTGTTTTAATCATTAACATGCTGATAGGTAACTGGTGCTAAGAAATCTTTTGTCTATACAAAGCAAAAGAAAAAAAAAAGAAAACCCCACTTGCCACTCAATCTATTCTGACTCATGGCGACCCTATGTGTGTCAGAGTAGAACTGTGCCCCATAGGGTTTTTAGTGGCTGATTATTCTGAAGTAGATCACCAGGCCTTTCTTAGCAGCTGAATGGGTTAACTGTACCACCCAGAACCTCCTTTGTCTATAGACACATACTTTTTAATTGCAATCATATTTTAGTATCAGGATTGCATTGACACTTTATTTCACCTGAGCTCTGGTAGCATAGTGCCTATAGCACTTGACTGCTAGCCAGAAGGCTGGCGGTTCAAACCCACCAGCCACTCCTCGGAAGGAAGATGGGGCAATCTACTTCCGTAGTGATACTGCCTTGGAAATCCAAGGAGGGGTAGCTATGAGTCGGGTCCGACTTGAGGGCACAAAACAACAACAACACTTTAATATATTCTTGTTTCTTTGATAAATGATAAATCGAGAAGAGAGACAATCTATTAGTCTGCTTCTTATCCTTAGCAGTGTCTGACAATGAGACAAAAACCAATGTTTGCTGAATGAATGAAATATATATAAAGGAGAGGCTGTGCCTATTTAACTTATTTTTTATAGATGCTTTAAAAACAATGTATTTATTTTCCTCACTGGATAAGTAGTTCAAACAAAATCCAGAAAAATTTAAGAAAGCTAGATAAACAAAGAGAATAAAATTCACCTGTAAAACAATCCTTCCACAGGGTTTTCTGTGTTTGTGTGATATGTATATGTATGCAGGAGCTCTGGTAGTGTTATGCCTAAGACATTTGACTGCTAACCAGAAGCCTGGCAGTTCAAATCCACCAGCCACTCCTTGGAAGGAAGGCTGGGCAATGTACTTCTGTAGTGATACCGCCTCGGAAACCCAAGAAGGGGTCGCTATGAGTTGGGTCTGACTCGACGGCAGTGTGTTGTGTTGCATATTTATGTGTGCTTTTCTCTTGGTGCCTATGTGTGCATGTGTAGGTTTTTCTTGGGTCTCAGATAGATTGAGTTTGAGAGCAATTCAGATGTGTTTGGCTGTGCTAGACTAACAGGTGGAAGAGGCTTGTCAGAAGCCTGTTTGCATGAAGAATAAGACTAGGTAGGTGTTAAGTGTTGGTGGAAAATGCATCCTGAAAGATAACAGGACTACATGTGTGTGTGACCCACTAAGGGGGAGTTAGTTGTTGGAGGTGGGTGCTACTGGGCCCTGATGTCTGTTGCTCAGTCAGCCTTGCACCCTGTTCCTTGCTGGTCTCATGCTGCCCAGACCCCGCTAGAGCAGTGGCAGAACCAGTATCCCTGACTTAGTGGTGAGTCAGGTTTCAGCCACCTGCTGGGACTCAGAAACTATGTGGAGGTGATTTCAGAAGGCTGGAACCTCCATGATAGCAAGGAGGTGCAGGAGTCCCCAGGTGGTGCAACAGTTAATGTGATAGGCTGCTAATGGAAAGGTTGGAAGTTCAAGTCCACCCAGAAGTGCCTCAGAAGAAAGCCTTGGTGATCTAATTCTGAAAAATCAGCCAGTGAAAACCTTGTGGAGCACAGTTCTACTGTAACACACCTGGGGGCACCATGACTTAGAGTATTGTGCTTAAGGGGATGCGCACCAAGACATTTCAGTTACTACAATTAATGTAAAAGAGCTCTGGAGGAATAGTGGGTGAGGCATTTGGCTACTAACCAGAAGGTCATCAGTTCAAACCCATTAGCTACTCCACAGGAGAAAGATGGGGCAACCTACTTCCATAAAGATTTATAGCCTTGAAAACCCAATGGGGGTTGCTATGAATGGGAATCAACTTTATGGTAGTGTGATAATTACTGTAACTCCATTTCTGCCCAGAGGCTGGAGTGGTTTAGGGGAAACTTGGACAGTTTGTATGAATGTTGTGTGTGTGTGTGTGTGTGTATGTGTGTTTATAAGAAAATGAACCCATAATATCCTTATTATTTTGTAACAAGTTTTCATAATATATTGTGAACATCTTTCTGTGCCATTCTTTCCTGCCATGGAGTGGGCAGTGCCATGTTATCTGATAAAAGGATGGCTGTATTTGCTTAAGGATAAGTTTTTAGAAAGATCTTTCTGGGTTTGTGCTGCACTGAGAAGTTATCACTACATCACGTAAGACAGTTCTTGGTGCTGTTTCCCTGGACTATATACTCCCCAAATATTCCTCATGAAGACCTTTTGAATCCAGCAGACAAGTTATTTATTCCCTCTTTTCCTTCCCATCTCATCATATTTTTGGTTTTATGGAATCATATTTACCTTCTTTCTAAATTACAGGTCTTAACTAAACACTCTGTTCTCCAGAAAAACCATGTTGGATCTCATGGCCTTCTCTCTCTGTATCCCCCAGTAATGAAGCTTCTAACTGTGTCAACTGAACCTTGTGACAAAGCTCTTCTTTCTCCTCCCCCAGATAGATGCTCTCTGCTGCCTCCACTGCCTCCTTTCACCTTGTCCTCTCGGCATGGTTTCAGCCACTGTAGCCTGAGTTACTGTATCATGTTGTCTTCCTTCAAAAGGGCTAGGTGGGGAGTACATCCAAATATGGGAAAGTGTGAGGGATCAGGGTGTGCAGGCAGTGCATAGTGAATGATGCTTGTATGTTCTGATAATTTATGGTTTATAAACATGTGAAGGAAAGATCATTCCATCTTTGAAAACATAAGCATTGAACATGGCAGGCTTAGGTATGTGGAGATGGAGACCACAGGAGAAGAGCAGGAGCTATCTGCTCTAGTGTTTGATTCCCTTCTCTGTAGAGGACATTTCCAGTCTCCTTTTGCCAATGGACTCGTGACCTTGTAGAGCCCTGATCATCTTGGCAGAGGGCGTTGAGGAGTGACCCAGTAAGACTACGTGTCCAAAATCTGCAAAACAGACAAAGCTAGGCAAACACCTAGGAAGCTAAGACATGAAGAAGAGTTTCCAGAAAAAGCTGGACACTGCTACTGCCACACTTCACTTCGAAAAGTTCAAGAAATTTAGGTTGCCAACTAAGGCAACAATAGCCAGTCTTAGTTTCATAGACTGATAAAAGAATGAAAAAAATCTGTCTTGGAAGAAGTATGGCCCGAATGCTCCTTAGGAGCAAGGATGGCAAGACTTCATCTCACATGCTTTGGACATGTTATCAGGAGGGACCAATCACCACAGAAGGACATCATGCTTGGTAAAGTAGAGGGTCAGTGAAATAAGAGAAAGACCCTCAGTGAGATGAATTGACACAGTGGCTGCAACAACAGGCTCAAACATAGCAATGATTATGAGGATGGGGAAGGACCAGGCAGAGTTTTATTGTGTTGTACATAGCATCTTTATGACTTGGAACAGACTCAACAGCATCTAACAACAACAAAGTCCCAAAGGGCAACTTTGGTTTGTGAATTGCTCCACACTTTAGGTCTCAGCTTTCTCATCAATGAAATCAGTCTTGCAAAGCCTATATGACCATGAAACCAGAAGAACTAGATGATGCCCACCTACCACTGTCAACCACTCAGAAAGGAATGAGTGCAGGAGATCCTCGATAGAGTGGAAAACAACGTGAAACAAAATTCAAAATCTTAAAAAAGACCAAGTTTACTGGTCTGACAGAGCCTGGTGAAACCCCCAAGACTATGGCCCCTAGTTACCCTTTAGGCCTAGAATTGAACTCACTCTCATGGCTTCCAGCCAAACAGTAGACAGGCATATAGGGTAAACATTTATACCAGGTAGATCCACTCCTTAGAAGACCAATCATGGGAGGAACAGAAGGGCAGTATTTGCACAGGGAGATAGATCAGGGAGCAGGAATGCATAGGAAAGAAAGACACAGCAAAGAGGTAACTACAGGGAGGAAGTGGGAAGAGAGCTGTTACATTGTGGGGATTGTAGTCAATGTCATGAAACAAAATGTGTATGAACTGCTACATGGAAAATGAATTTGCTCTGTAAACATTCACCCAAATCACAATAAAAATTTAAAACATATATATGTGCATATATCAATATCAACAGCAATATCAGTCTTGCAGTAGATGTCCTTTGAGTCCTTTCTTCACTGTTAAGCTCTTTCTTCTCTCTACTCTCCTTTCCTTTATTTAAGCCTCTTTCTCCATGTAGCTGTCCTAGATGCATGCCCTCAGCTGACCAGCTGCAATTCTTCCTTGGGACCTCAGTCAAAGGGAGAGTTGCCAAATAATTGGAGGACTGTCACCCTCACATAGAATGAAAATAGCGTGTTGTTTGGAAATAGAGGAGGAGGACAGTAAATAAAGCTAATTATGAAAATAAGAAGTTAGTATGATACCCTAAAAGGAAAAGAAGTCCAGACCCTATTGCTTGGTTGGTGAGGAAGTCCTTCTGGTTTGGAAGCCCCAGGTCCCTAGAGAAGAGTGAGGATGACTAGGGAGGGTCAGAGAGAAGCCAAGAGTTTGTCACTTTAAGCCACCATGGTATCCCCAACTGACTGAAGACCTGTGGACACAGGGTAGAATAATATTTACAAAGCAAACTCCATGACAGCACCTTCATTCCTCCAAAGCCAAGGTCGCTGCTAGAATTTCCCTGGTCCCAAGTATGAGGAAAGAGAGCTGTTTTTTATTTCAGTCAGAACTAAAAAATCTGTTAAACATGGCTTGCTAAAGCATATTTATAACCCTTAACCAGTTTATTGGTGTCCTATAGCTGCTATAAGAATCAAAAACTAGGAGGCAGGGCAAGATGGTGGATTAGGCAGAAGGATTGCACAGACCCTCTTCAACAAAGAAAAGGGAAACCAATTAACACAGACACAGAAGATAATCTTGGAGCCCTGAGCCTTGAAGGAAAGGATGCAGA